>NW_027206290.1:59994702-60417202 GCF_024711535.1 Dipodomys merriami | reverse complement strand
AGTTTATTTGAGATAAAAAACTCAAAGACTTTTCTGCTCCAGGCTGATTTTGAACTGTTATCCTCAGATTTCAGCCTCCTGAGTAGCTAGGATTATAGGTTTGAGTCTCCAGCACTCTTCTTCACTTCACTGTTTTTGTACCATCATAATGATGTCAGTGGATCTCATGATTATAGAATTCTGATCATAGAAATTCACAAAATCACATACACATGAGGTTTCTAGGAGACAGGATTGGTGTAAACAAATCATGGTGATCTTATTTTCAATACCTAATGATTGATTTTGGTGTGTTGATAATGATCCCACTGTCCAAATGAGTAAAAGTAATCTGAGAGTAAATTTAATATGAGAAAGAAGAGTAAGTGTAATCTGAGGCAGAGAGAGAGAGAGAGAGAGAGAGAGAGAGAGAGAGAGAGAGAGAGAGAGAGAGAGAGAGAGAGAGAGAGAGAGAGAGAGAGAGAGAGAGAGAGAGAATCCATCTCATGCCCAGATCAGCTTTGTAAGCATTGGTTTGTAACCCCAACTGCCACAAGCACAAATAATTAACACAACCCATGTCAGCATCCTCACTCAGAAATCACCCTTGGGAATTCTATGCCCTGACCCTGAGGAAAGCCCACAAAAGTTGTAGACTTATAGGAAAGGCACAAAGCCCACCATCTTGCCCCCTAAACTGACCAAGTCCACAGTTGTATGCATATTCCAGAGGTGCTCAAGGCCAGACAGATCAGGTCATGGCTAGAGTTCTTGCCCTGTCCTGCCCTCCTTCCCTTGCTCTTTTTTTCCTCCAGAACTCTCTTTCAACATCATTTGGACAAGAATCACTTTCCCAGACTCTGCTTCTAAGGAAACTGATATAAAACTGTCCACAACCCAGGCACTCTTTATTATAGTCTCTGAATATCTGGACTAAATTCGCAAGTGTGATCAATTTCCATGTATCATTTTTTTCCTTCTCATATCTACATTACTAATTTTCAAATGAATGGATAAATTTAGACTTGTGTTTTTAAATCTGGAGAACTGACAGAGCTGACCTCTACCCCAGGAGGAGGCTACTTCAATCTGTGAAGTTACACCTCATCACATGCCAAATCCCACATCATTCTGTGTTGCTCCAGACCTCCATCTCACCTAGACAATTGAACCCCCTAGAAATGGAGGGCACAAACTAAGTAAAATGTCTTTTCCTTAAGATTGATTTAATTGTGACATCAATGAATAGAATCAAGGAACCATAGATGAAGAAGTGGTTTGGGATTGTCATAAAATTGATTTTGGGCTCGGCAGGGCCATGAACTTGCTGAGAAAGTTCTTCATAATTTCAGCCAGGTGCCCAGAGGAAATTAATATGTAGATATTGGAAACATAACTAGGTTTCTAATGCTGAGTGAGCTGTAGAATTCTGGTAGCAGAGTGACTGGCTAAGAGATTCTAATTAGGGGATGGGGAAGAAAAGGAAATGAGTGTGCGTCTCTAAGGATCTGACTTCAAGGGAAGTCTCCATTCTTTGGCCTTCGGTATTATAATAAGTGCTGGGTTGGTTCCATCAGTCAAGGGAACTATGTGGTGCAGGCTGAGTGTGAATGCATTTTGTATGACATTATGAGCTCTCTTTGTTTTAAAAATAATTAGTATAAATTAATTGTACAAACATAATTTAATAAATTAAATGTATATGCATATTTACCATATGCAAATATTGTACTTTCAGCAAAATCACTCCATTTATATTTTTCTTTCTTAGCCCTTCCTTTTTATTTAAAACAGTTTTGGTGTTTTTTTAAATATTACTTTTACATAGAGTTAATATATATGATACATGTTACATATACATGTACATATATATGTTATACAATGCACAATAAACGTGTTATATACATTCATGTATGTATATATGCATATATATATATATATATATATATACTCAATCTGTCACATATATCTCCATGACCCCTCTAGTTCCTCCCTTTCCTCCTTTACCATCATGTCATCTATTATTATGGTATTTTAGGTCAAAATTTGATGTAAAATGAAAAATGCAATATATTCCTTTATGATCTTGGCTCATCTTGCATCCCATGGTGATCTTTAATTAACTCTCTTCTCTTTTTCTGTTCATTTTATATTTTATGGAGATGTTAAGATAAATAACTATGTATACATACATACATATATATTGAGAAAATTCGTTATGTTTTAAATTCTTTGGAAAAACAAATTACCTCTATCTGAAGGAGGGTGGCTTTACTATTTTGGTCATTAATATTATCAGTGTTCTTGTGAGTCTGTGTTACAAATGCAAAAGACAAATTTCCAGAATTTATTTTATTTTTTATGTTTTGACAGTACTGGAGTATGAGCTCAGGAGACTTTCCATGCTAAGAAGGTACTCCTCCATGTCAGTCACACTCTTCCATACTCCTTGTTTTTTCTGTCTCACTCACTGTGGGAAGAATTTTTCCTTTATTGGAAAATAATGTGAAGCTGTGTAGAATCTATACACAAAACACACACACAAAGAGAAGTACAGAATAAGTGAAAACATCTCTGAAAGCAAACGCTTCTCAAGAAGACACACTGCTCGACCTCAGCCCCAAATCAATTTGCCTTTGCCAGAGAAGGTGGCATCTGGCCCAGGGCCAAGCTCTCCTGAGAGGCACATTGAGAGGACTAAACAAAGGGGTGGGGTGGGGGGAGAGAAGGGAAGTGCCTGAATCTGCCCACCACCAGCACTTATATTTAGTATATCCTTCTATGCTTGGGGTCAAACTCCATATGAAAGTGTTTCATGATTACAAAGAAAATCCACACACACAATTATCTTCACTCAATTAGCACTTAGGTTCTTTGGGGTTGGTTGACTGGTTCTGTAGTACAGAAGATAGAACCCTCAGCCTTATCAGCCAAGAGACCTACAAGTAACCTCCCTAGCCCCAAGTTATATACTTTTTTAAAGTGGCAAAATGGTGTTAGATATGGCTACATGATCATAAATGAAGGCCATGGTAATGTCCAGCACAAGTAGCAAGACATAGTGGTTTTCTAATAAAAAACAGCAATTTTCAACAGAAAGGGGAAATGTTCAATTTTCTACTTAACTCTTAAACTGCTTGGGCTAAAGACTGGGCTTTGTAAAACTGCATTGCAGCTGAATACAAAGGCTTCTTTATAGGCTCCAGAATTCAAGGGTGGAAAACGTTTGATGGTTTTACGACAACTGTCACCTCTTAGAAATGATGGTTCTCAAAAAATTGTTCAGTCAAGACTAAGTCACAGAGTTTTTACCATTCCCAAACAGTGGACTAATCATGCAATTTTGAGATATGAAATGATGTATAATATTAAATTATATTTATCAAAGATATGGATAAGCAACATTACTTAGCATTATTTCATACTCTACACTGCTACCGATATAGTATTAAAGAGCATGACACACTGTGCAATGATCATGTTTTGCTTTTCAAAAGTCCTGTATCTCTTTTTTTAATTTAATTTTATTTTATTTGTGAACATACTGTACAGAGGGGTTACAATTACATGGGCAGGATAATGCGTACATTTCTTACCAAGCATTGCAGCCTCCTCCTTGAAAGTCCTGTATCTCTGACTTACATTCTCCCAGCTGATTACATTCCGGAGGAGGCATACACTCTTTTTGTTTCAGTTATGTTCCAGGTGGGCTTTATGTTTGGACTTGGGGCCAGTCTGGACCAGATTCCTCTTATTTATACATCTTCGGTGTAAGTGGTATGACAGGCACTGTTTGGCTTCCAACCCTAATCCTCCTGATCTCTGCCTTCTGAGAAATTTGGATACCAGGTGTACACCACCACATCTATCCTTCACGGATTCATTTTAACACAGTCACTTCCTCACTATTTTCTTTCATTTAGCAATATTTTAAAGCTACCATTATACTCAAGGCTCATTGCTAGACTTGAATACAATCTGCGCCCTAACACAGAAAGAACATGCACACATAGAACTTCTTATGAAAAGTGGAAACAGACATGCACTAACAGGCGTATTCATGAAATGCTAGGGACATTGTAAAAAGTTGTAAAGATTATCTTCAACTACAGTGATCCTTGAAGGAATAGGTGGTTAGAATCATTACCATCCGCATCCTGAAGGCTATTATTATGTAACTGCATGCTGAGCAGCTAAAAAGGCTATGATTTCCTGAGTTAAGCTGTAGCCTAACATCATTGTGTTAATACTTCTATACACTGAAAACTTTGCCCAAGGGTTTGAGAAAATTTTCTAGAAAATTTTCAAGATGTCAGAATAAGACTTACTAAATAGAAAGCTGTCCCTAAAAGTCTTTGGAGACAAAATCCCAGATTCAATTCATTGTGATGACATCAATTTATTCAAAGAAGGCTTTCTCCACAACTCAACCAATTGAAGATTTCAATCCAGAAGAATCAAAGTTTTCAGGGTCACAGGGTCTTCAAAAACTCTCAAAAAGAATAAAAAAAGAAAAACGAGATGAGATAGAAAAAAAGAGATGAGTTATATAGTTGCATGTCATTTCTGAGACTCTGGAACATTGAGAAATATTTGAGGAATATTAAGAAAAAAAGAATGAGAAGGAACCAAAGAAGAGGGTGGAGGAAGAAGAAAGGGAGGGAGGAAGAAGAGGAGAAAGAAAGAAGAGGAGGAGGGAGAGAGGAGAATGAGCAAGGAAATAATGGACACAAATTTACTCAGAGAGGTCCTTATGTTGTTACTTTCAACCATATTTTCAAATAGAAAAAGAAAGATGAATTTCCAGAAGCTTCATCATGAAATCAAGGTAAGTATTGGAGAGGATAAAGACCCTAACAAACACCAGAATGTTTACTCTTATTTTTCTGCTGTTTGAGCTTGTTAGCAGATTTCAGTTTATTTCTTGGTTTGTGTGTAAATCAGAAAATATAAAGCAAAGGAAAAACTTCAGTAAGAAGTAGTATGGAGGTTCCTCAAAAGACTCCACTTAGAGCTTCCTTATGAACCAGCAATCCCACTTTTGGGCATTTACCCAAATGATCACAAACAAAGCCATACTAAAGCTACCAGCACAACTATGTTTATTGCAGCATTATTTACCATAGCTAAGATATGGAACCAGCCCAGATGCCCCTCAGTAGATGAATGGATCAAGAAATGTGGTATATATACACAATGGAATTCTATGCCTCCATCAGAAAGAATGGCATTGTCCCATTTGTTAGGAAATGGAAAAACTTGGAAAAAATTATATTAAGTGAAGGAAGCCAGGCCCAAAGAAACATAGGTCCCATGGTTTCCCTTATTTGCAGTAACTAGTATATGTCTGAGACAAGCAGAAATGGTCAGATAAGTTAGTGTTAAGCAAAATGAACCCCAAGATAAGGAATCAAATTGTTTTTCTTTCTTGCTACTATTTCTAACATATTTATAAGGTGAGTTTTTTGTTGCTTTGTATGTCCTTCCCCCACAGTATAACCCCTGTTTTCACTGTATTTGAAGTTGGTATAATTTGGGGAGGGAAAGGGAAAAAAATTGTGTAAATTTTTACAGGTGGACCCATTGCAACAATGAGATGTACAAGACACTATGTCAAAAAATGAACTTTACAACTTTGGCGGGTGGGCAGGGGGGAGATGGGAGGGCACGGATGGTAAGGGGGAACAAAGGAGGAGGCAACAATGTTTGATAAGAAATGTACTCATTTCCTTGCTCATATAATTGTAACCCTTCTCTAGGGTATTTTCACAATAAGAAAATTGCTAAGCCTTCAATAGCTACATAGTATTTATTCATTCATCAACTTGTAGGTATCAACTGTGTGCAAGACTCTGTTAACCTGAGGTAAATAAGATTTGATAGTCACAATATTGAGAACTGGTTAAAGTTGTGGTAAAACGATCATACATCTCCCATCAATATTAATGCTACTGAGCATACTGTGTATTCCCACTACTCTGTTAAACACCTTAGTTGCATTTATGAAGACACTGGAGTTTTACTACCCAGAGACAGTAGTTAAACAAGTTACCTAGACTTTCTTCTTGCTGAGGACTGGCTACTAACCAACTTGCTCTTTGAGAGTTGGGTGAAATTCTTTGTTGATGGGGATATTTCAGATTAGTTTGGGAGTAGGTAGGTGGAACAATGAGAAGACATGGAAATACAGCAATGGAGCAAATTGAAGTTAGTGTGGATGGGAATGGGGGACAAAGGGCAGTCATGCTGTAAAGCATTTTGCTGTTTCTGAGCATCAAGACAATGGATTTCCAAAACATGGAGTCTTTTACTTGCCAGACTAGCCCTTTTACCGTCTCTTTAACCATCCAAAAAGTTTGTCGCTTCTTTTTTTGCCAGTACTGGGGCTTGAACTCTGGGCCTGGGCATTGTCCCTGAACCTCTGTGCTCAAGGCTGGCACTCCATTACTTGAGTCATAGTGCCATTTCCATGCAGCTTCATTAATTAATATATTTACTTTACATTTATTGTAAAGGTGATGAACTGGGGGGGTCACTGTTACATAAGTAAGGTAGTGAGTACATTTCTTTTTAAACACTGTTACTCCCTCCCTCATTTTCTCCCGCTTACCACTCCCCCCAACTCAAATTGTAAAGTTTATTTCCAACATAATGTCTAGTGAGTATTGTTGTTGCATTAGTTCATTCTTTGTCCCACTGTTTCTGTGATTCCCATTCCCTTCCACAGATCAGATAAGTTTATATACAAGACAAAGGTAACAGAAGACTGAAACGGAAAGAAACAAAATAGAAACAACTGTATACATGACATAAAAAGAACCTCTTATTTCCAATTCTTGGAGTTCATTTTGATACACATCATTATATATGGTCCTGTGTACTTAGCAATTAGGCTATTGTGATCCCCTGCTAAGAATATCATATACATATTCTAATTATTACAAATGAGGGAAAACATGTAACCTATATTTGTTTGGGCCTGGCTTGCTTCACTTACTATAATTTTTGAGTTTGTAGCTTCTTAATGACTTAAAGGAGAAGTCAGACTTGCCTTTTATTCTGTATCTCCCATAAGCACCACTTCCAGAATTACTCCATTAAACAGGTAGTTATTTGTGTTCTCTTCTTCCACTTGCTAGCAATAGTAGGAGAAACTCAAAGGAAATACAAAAGACAATGCCAATGAAGTAGGAGGCTCCTGAATCACGGAATTGTTATGTGGAGCAATCCCTCTCCTCCACAGCTTAACCATCATCCCTCCGTGGTCTGTAAGATCCGAAGGTATTGAGCAATTATTTTGTCCTGATGTACATAATCATTTGAGTAGCAGCTAGCCTACCTTGACTCCTATATAAACCAACTGCTCACACCTTATTAAGTGTTTTGTCACAATTTTATTTTTTAGTTGTGAATTATGTGAATTATGGTTTGATCTTTTTACAAGATAAAGTGATACTATGATTGATGAACACAATGTGGACTGAGTTGACCAAGACATTTAACACATCCTGAACCCAAGTATTTATTACATTCTTGTGTGAAAGACATTTGAAAATTTCTCTCAGTGATTTTGAAATGTAGGGTTTTAATTATTATTTACTGTGCTTACTGCAGTATAAAATATAGCTGAAGAAGGCTCTATTGTTTCTCTTGCCTTACTGAGACTTTTGTGCCTTTGACAATTGTCACTCACTGCTTGCTACTATCTCTGTCTCATTGACATTCATTAAGAACAAATGGCATTTATTTTTTTTTTGCCTCTAATTTTTGTCTGTTATTTCATTGAACATGGTGTTCCATAATTCTATCCATGTTGTCACAAATGTCTTTATGGCCTGAATATTTTTTTTATTTTGGGTCTGGTTGTGGGGCCTGAACTCTGGGCCTGGGCGCTGTCCCTCAGCTCTTCAGCTCAAGGCTAGTACTCTACCACTTGAGCCACAGCACCACTTCTGGCTTTTTTTTTTCTTTTTGCTTATGGTGCTGAGGAATCGAACCCAGGGCCTCATGCATGCAAAGCAAGTGCTCTACCACTGAGCCACCTTCCCAGCACCAGGCCTGAATATTATTGTACATATTTTTTTATACATTCATGTTGTTGGACACAGGTTGATTTCCAGTCTTTAGGATATATGTGTGTGGTGTGTGTGCGTGTGTGTGTGTGTGTGTGTGTGTGTGTGTGTGTGTGTGTGTGTGTGTGTGTGTGTGTGAAATTACTGAGTTGTATATGAATCCTATTTTCACTTTATTGAAGAACTTCCATGGAGTTTTTCCTAACTATACCAATTTATGTTTACACAAGCAAAATACGAGGGTTCTGTTTTCTCCACAATTGAGCACTTTTTGAGCCATTCTAAGGAATCAGGTGATACAGCAGAAAACTCCAGAGCACAGAATATGTGGTCCTGTTGTAGATAATCTCACCACACCATTGTAAGAAAGGAAAAACATGAACAAACAAGAATAGATTAGGACAATGGACTCATTTAGAAATGGAAGCGCTAATATATTTGTTGTTGTTGTTGCATGAATTGTGGAAATCTTTACAAAAGAGCAACTCACTCGAACTTTAAAGGACTGATCAGGATTGTAAATTAAGATGGTAGAATGAGAGTGTCTTATATTATAGGAATGGCCTAAAGTGGAATAAAGGGAGAATATGGGAGTCTTTAGGGGATAAAAATCATGAAAAATGGTTAGCTATTAGCATCAAATTTTTGAGGACATTAAATTTTAGACTGTATTAAATATTACGGTGTAACAACCCTGAATCTTAGAGAGTTAAAACAACTGTTTATTGTTTCTTATAGGTCTGGGATTTTCCCCAAGGGTTTTTCTGCTCTAGGATAAGCTTGATTGGTCTTAACTAGGCTCACTCATGCTTTTGCTTTCAGCTTCCAGGTCAGTTGGGAATTGGCTGCTCTTAGATGACCTCAGCCAGAGCAAATAGTCTCTAATCTTTGCTTCTGAAATTCTCCACCCTGCTCTCCTACTAGTATACTTTGCATTGCTAAGAGGGGACACAAACAAGAAAGCTGAAATGAACAAGCACATTTTTAGTTTCTGCTTACATCAAATTGGCTACGAAAACCTTTGAACCAAGGGCATTAGATCATTATCAACCCAGAGCCAGTAGGAGAGGGCACTAATGTTGCTATGGACAGAAGGAACTATCTGGAGCTCTTAGTCCAGTGATAATAACTATAAATACTCAAAGCTATGGGAAAAAATGACTGCCACTAGAACTGCTTGTTTTTAAATCCCATGTTTTGAGATTTGGAATATGTGTCATTTAAAATTCCTATGCTTCAGTGTCCTCAAAAAAAAAAAAAAAACCAACCAGGAGGATAAAATATCAGCTACATCACATCCACAAGGCTAGCTAAGGTTTATGATGTTTATGTATGTTAATTATGTACAGCACTGTTCAACATCTGCTCTGGTCTCTCCTTATAAATATTATAAAATAGTATTATTGTCAAGTCAGCTTTAGAGATTTGGTGCAGCGTCAGTATTTTCCTCTGTGTATTCTAGAAAGTAGGGGTAGCTGGATTGGTTAAGGCATCCTCTACATCAGCCATTTGTTTTAACTTGTACCTGATTACAATGTATGTTCCTTTATTGAGTTCAAATCACTGTCAATTGTCAAAACAGAAAATAGACCTGGAGAAAGCTAAGCAGGCAAAGCAACAATTTCTTTAAGGCTTCTATAAGAGGAGGGGGAGTGAGAAGTACGGCTGAACTCAATTCCATTAAAACAAATTTTCTATAGTTTTGAGGAGCTAGGATGGTAGGGTATGTATTATATTGGATCAAAAATCTCCCCCAAATGCCCACATCTTCACAGCTTAGACTTCAGCACGATGCTATTGGGAAGTGGTGGAACCTTTCAAAAATAAGGCCTAATGGGATGTCTTAGGTCACAGAGGGCATATCACAGAAGAGGACTGCAGGACCTCAGACCCTTCCTGTGCCTTTCTTGGTTTGTTGGCCTTCATGATGTCACCATGACTTCTTCTAGTGTACTCTTACCATGATGTACTATGCTGTCACATATCCAACAGTAATAGGGCCAATGAGGCATAGATTAAGATGAGCAAAACTCCGATTTCCCACTCCCCCAAACCATTACTCATTTAAATGTGATTGCCTCATGGATTTTGTTACACTAGTGAAAAGCTGATTTATAACATTAAGATTTTTAGTTTTTTTTTTGGGGGGGGGGTCCGGTCGTGGAGCCTGAACTCTGGGCCTGGGCGCTGTCCCTCAGCTTTTCAGCTCAAGGCTAGCGCTCTACCACTTGAGCCACAGCACCACTTCCAGCTTTTTTCTTTTTGCTTATGTCGGGCTGAGGAATCGAACCCAGGGCCTCAGGCATGCAAGGCAAGCGCTTTACCACTGAGCCACCTTCCCAGCCCAGATTTTTAGTTTTTATCCAAACAAAAAGTAACCTCTTGCTCCCAACTCAATATGTTCCTGCCTTACAACTTGAAAATAAAGAAACTAGATTTGAAAGAGGTGGCTCCCAGATCTCTGAGAAAGATATTAGTAGGCTGGAAAACAGGCAACAAGGCTTAATAGGAAATAACATCCTCAGGAGAGACTGAAAGGATTTACAGTTACACATTTTGTGAAGGAAATATACTAAAAGAAGGAAGTTCAGAATATTAGAGTCAGGATGAAACCTGTATAAACTTTAGTCAACCTGAAAAAACATTACATCTCCTTGGTCAACGCAATCCTTTAGAATTCTGCTTGCCTTATTATTTCCACATAGAGACTAAAAATGCAAAATTCAGTAGCTAGCTAGTCAGTAACATTTTGTTTAACAATATTTCTAAGTAGGGTTTTTGCTTGTGGTGAGTTACTACTTTAGAACTAAAGAGTGCCCTGGTGAACATTCAAAATGCCTACCTCATGGCCACAGATACTCCACATAAAGCTTTTACATGAATCAAGAAAAGGGCATTTAAAATGGTTACAACACACACATTCATCAAACAATGAGACAAAGGGGAAAACAGGCATTTTGAATATCTATAACTTATCTGTAATGCATCTATACATTCTTTTCTCAAGGTAACATGTTTCTGGGAACATAGTATTGTTTGGATCTTGTGCTGAAAATTGTGGAGGAAAGTGTGAGTCCCTTGGTACTGAGAGAATGAGGAAGAAAGACATTTAGATGTAAAGGGAAAATAGAGAGGCAGCAATAATAACAAAGCAACAAAATCATGTTGGTGATGTCTGAAGGGTAAAAAAACATAAATATTGATTTCAGTCATAATATTTAATGCATATCCTATGAAACTAGAAAAATTGAGGGGAGAGGTTGAGTTGGCAGGGATGGGGGAGAAACTGATCAAGATACATTGTATTTATACATTGATTTGCTTAATGGTAACCTCTTTGAAAAACTTCTTAAAGATAACAAAATATACAAAAAGAGTAGGTACCATAATACATATACATGCATATCTATCTATCTATCTATCTATCTATCTATCTATCTATCTATCTATCTATCTATCTATCTATCTATCTATCTATCTATCTATCTATCTGTCTGTCTGTCTGTCTGTTTGTCTGTCTGTCTGTCTGTCTGTCTGTCTGTCTGTCTATCCATTCATCCATATTTACCCATTTCAGCCGCCTCCTACTTGTTTTGGAAAATTCAGTATCCTTCTCTTGGGAGAAACTCTTAGCTAGTCCTTTATGGTCCTATCACTTGGTTCAAGCAGTCATGAGCCTTCAGAAGGTTATATGTATGTCTACCATCAGCACTGGTTAAACAGTGTAGACAGAGACGAGTGAGTCTTAGTAACTTGACCAACTATAATAGATTGTTTACAACTAATGTGAGTTTCAAGGTTTTAGTGCAAGAAGCAGGATAATTCCAAAAGAATTGGGAGCAGTGGTCACTCTATCACTGCAAGCATAGGTTCCTGTAAATCACCACCAAAATTATCCTGATGAGTGGGAGAGTATTATGGTTAAATCAGTCAGCTTTCAAATAAAAATCACCTCATGAAACATGATAGAGATTTTTACCTTCATGCTTCACAATCAGTATAACTAGTAAAGACAAGGACATGGAGGTTCTAAAGGATAAATCATATTTTTACAAAAACCAAAGGAAATGTGTCCATTGTCCCCTATAAAATATAGAGATTCAGAAAGATTCTTCCATTTAGAAAAAGGTCACATCATATTATGGTTGTGCTAGAGCCTCATCTAGCATAGATATACCTCATCAGGCATAACTAAAGAGCTGTTTGGGAGTTATTTTAGAGGATTGTTAAGAAACAGCTTCATGGGTCAATTGTAGGCATGTTAATGTTGCAAATGTGATAACTACTATCCAGTTTTGTATTCAGATATTAGCACTTCCCTAAATTCCAAGTCTTGGTTTGAGTTCCAAAAAGTAGAACTAAGATAAGAATATTTGTGCAGATATTTTACTTGGTATCTAGCCCAGAAAATATAAGTTGGGTAGTGGCGAAGGGAAGATGACAATAAAAACTTAGCCAGTACAGGTAGGCTAGTGAGATGGTTACCATTGAGAAACATGGGGCTCAATTCCACGGAGAATCAGAAACTAGTAAGTTATATGTAAAAAGGTTTTACTGGAGGGGAAATAGAATCCAACAAAGGGCTAGGAAGCAACTGAGTTAAATTCACTATTATTACATTAAACTCCGACCATAAGTCAAATCTCAAAACCTGTAGCTTCTGTTAACAGCCCTTGGGCAATTCCATTAATAAAACCCTCTTATCTATATTTTCTATTAAGTTCATAAGAATGGTTCTCAGACATTTCACATACACAATATATGAAGGCTGACCAAAATATAGATTTCTGGGAGATGGCGGTATGTATAAAATGTACATTCTGATTTGCTCTTGAAAATTTTCCTGGAGGTTGGCTGGGAAAAATTCATTCATTGTTCATGGCAAGGTTTTATTGTAGTTGAGTATCAGTATTCTGTCCCTACGTTGATGTAATCATTTAATCTACACATAGAAAATCTGAACTCTGTTATATAGATAGAGCTCTTGCTATGAAGGCAGCATCATGAGTAGGAATGAACAAGCTAAGAGGACATGTATGCACATGGATGAATTGCACAGATACATTGTTTAGTTGAGTGCAAGAAGAGAAACTTAGTTTGTGCTAAACTATGTGCCTATGGCTCATGTCTGCAATCCTATCTTCTCAGAAGTCTGTGATCTGAAGATCATAGGTCCAAGATTGTCCAGGTAGGAAAGTCAATGAGACTCTTGTATCAAATTAACCATCCAAAAGCTGAAAATGGAGCTGTGACTCAAGTAGCAGAGCACTACCCTTGAGCCAAAAAGCTCAGGGGCACTGCTCAGGCCCAGATTTCAAGCTCCAGAAGAAACAGAAAACAAGCAAAGTTGGGTGCTATTCAATGAGTCCCTTTATGTAAAGTTCAAGCACATGTGAAATAGTACATGGTGATAACAAGAGGAAGGTGGTTACCTCTGAGTGTGTATGGAGCTTTATGTAATGTTGAAAGATTCAATCATTTGATCTAAATGAATGCAATGGATCCCACTTATTGCTAAAAATCCTGAAAATGTATACACTTATTTTTACTTTATGCAATTTATTGCATATAATCTATGTTCTAATTTAATCATGTGCAAACACACACACACACACACACACACTAAAGTAGTGGTGGTAGGTGAAGTGTAAACAGCAGAGATCTTTTTCTGCTGCAAGACATTGAAGGGCTTCTTAGTTGAATTTACAAATAGTGTTAGATTTGGATTTATGTCTTTTGTTTATCTACAGCACTTACAGTCTGGGTGACATCTAAAATTAAATTCTCATTTTAATGTTGAAGTCTTCCTTAAATGATACCACCTATCTGGAACACACACACACACACACACACACACACACACACACACACACACACACGCGCGCGAACACACACACACACATATACACACATCATTTGTTTTTTTATTTTTATGTTTATTTTTTATTGTGAAAATACTGTACAGAGGGGTTATAATTACATGGGCAAGATAATGAGTACATTTCTTATCAAGCATTGTAGCCTCCTCCTTTGTTTTCCCTTCCCATACCTTCCCATCCCTCCCCATCCTATTCCCTACCCCCCCCAACTAATCCTCCTCCTCCCCCCACCCTCCAAAGTTGTAAAGTTCGTTTTTGACATAACAACTTGTACATCTCATTGTTGCAATGGGTCTACCTGTATCCCTATTTAAACGATTTGTTCTTTACCTTCCCCTCCACAAATTATACCAACATCAAATACAGTGAAAGCAGGGGTTATACTGTGTGGGAGGGACATACAAAGCAATAAAGAAATAATCTTATAAATGTGTTAGAAACAATTGCATGAAAGAAAAAAAAACAGTTGAATCCATATCTTAGGGTTCATTTCTCTAACATCAACTTATCTGACCTTTTCTGCTTGATTCAGACATACTAGTTATTGCAAATAAGGGAAACCATGGGACCTATGTTTCTTTGGGCCTGGCTTCCTTCACTTAATATAATTTTTTCCAAGTGTTTTCATTTCCTAACAAATGGGGCAATGCCATTCTTTCTGATGGAGGCATAGAATTCCATTGTGTATATATGCCACGTTTTCTTGATCCATTCATCTACTGAGGGGCATCTGGGTTGGTTCCATATCTTACCTATGGTAAATTATGCTGTAATAAACATAGTTGTGCTGGTAGCTTTAGTGTGGTCTTGTTTGTGAACATTTGGGTAAATGCCCAAAAGTGGGATTGCTGGGTCATAGGGGAGCTCTATGTGGAGTCTTTTGAGGAATCTCCATACTGCTTTCCAAAGTGGTTGAACAAGTTTACATTCCCACCAACAATGCAGTAAGGTTCCCTTCTGTCCACATCCCCTCTAGCATCTGTTGTTATTAGAGTTCTTGATTATAGCCATTCTAACTGGGGTGAGGTGGTATCTCAATGTTGTTTTGATTTGCATTTCTTTTATGGCTACGGAGGTTGAGCATTTCTTCATGGGTCTATTGGCCATCCTTCTTTTCTCTTCAGAGAAGTTTCTCTTTAAGTCTTTAGCCCACTTATTTATTGAGCAGTTGTGTCTTTGAAGATTTGTTGTTGGGGGATTTACTTTTTTGAGTTCCAGGTATAGTTCAGATATGAGACGCTTGTCTCATATCTTTGTATGGCTAGTGAAGATCTTCTCCCAATCTGTGGGCTTTCTATTGATCTTTCTAGCTATGTCCTTTGCCATGCAGAAGCTTTACAATTTCATGCAATCCCAATTGGCCAACCTTTCTTTGCTTTGTTACACACATCATCTGTTATGATGAGTGGGAACACAATAAAAGGAAGAGCTTTTAACCTGAGGAATTTGCAAAGGACACAAATTACTAGGCTACATTTTACACTTATTATGTCAGAACATCTGGAAATGGTGTCTGGGGTTGGGTACTTATATTTTTCCTTTTCTTCATCTTCTTACTCTCCTAGAAAATTATTATATAACCTCACTTGTCTGCTCTAACATTCCACAACTCTCTACTCATCCTCTCTCTCAGAGGATGACCTTGTTCTTCACATCATAAGGAAAACTGATGAATTCAGAAGTCTCTCACTGTGTTCAATTGCCATTTCTACCCACATGTCTGCATCTGCTCACATGTTTTTAGTTTCTTTCCTTTTATCATTCTTGTACTCCTTGCACAGCCCATGTGCCTAGTTTAGGGCAATGTCTCAATCTGTCTACTAGATCTTTGAAAAAGGATAAATCCAAGTATGTGTATGTGCTCTTCATGGCTGTGTAGAAAGTACCTAGAACAGTATATATCATATAATAGGAGTTCAGTTAACATGTAGTGAGAGATTAATAGGAAAATGAATTCCAGATATGCTGGGATTTCACATCCCAACACTGAACAGCCCATTCTGTAAATATAAACTGTCTTGTCTGTGGAAGCAACAGCATCCCATTCTTGATATATAATGTGCTTGGGAGCAGCTATAATTTCCAGATTGTTTTTCATAATAGTTCTGGCCAAACCAGAAGTTCTCTTGTGTATTCACGAAATTATTTTCAAATTCTCACACATGGCCCTTTACAAACTTCATTCTGTTATTTTAAACACAAGGATCAAAATAGGCCAGGAGATAATTCTGGGACTCGCTTTTGGCATGATCTTACTTTGACAGTGTCTTCAGGCTTTGATAATTGGTTAGATCTGACTTCATTTAAAGTCACCATAGTGTTTAATCAGACAAAGAAAATAAAAAGGCCCTGTGGGCTATCCAAAGAGAAGTAGGGACATATTGCATTTTCCTACAAGAACTGCACTGAAATATGCTCTTTTCATACTGTGAGGCTTTTGCTCCTTCATTGAGAAATACAATCTTTGTTTCTTCCCCTTGCCCCTTGAACCTGGACAAAGCCTTACAATTGTTTCAATCAGTAAGTATGGTAGAATTAACTCTATGTGTCTTCTAAAGACAGGTTTGTGATGACACTGATGCTTTCTAGTTCTTTCTGCCTTTGAACATGTACTGTGTGTGGGTCCCTGAACCAACACCTAGAAAGTTCACCTGTGAAAAGGCCACCCTGATGGTTTTAGTCACATAGAGACAAAGCAGCTAAAGCCTGAGAAGTCTTAGGCCTGTGAGAACCAAGTTGTTTACAGTTTTGTCTGTAGCCCTGAAATTAGATGTAACTGAAGACTTGAAAATGACATCTTGAATGCTTGTGAGCCAGAACACCCACTTCAATCAATCCTTAATCCCAGATCCACAGAAACCAGAGAACATAATATAAATAATTGTGGTGCTAAGGTACTTTTCTTTTTCTTTTTGCAAGTCCTGAGGCTTGAACTCAGAGCCTGGGCACTGTGCCTGAGCTTCTTTTGCTCAAGGCTAGCACTCTACCACTTGAGCTACAGTGCCACTTTTGGCTGTTTATGCGGTACTGAGGAATTGAACACAGGGCTCCATGAATGCTAGGCAAGCACTCTACCACTAAGCCCCACTCCTAGCCCCTGAAGCTACTAATTTTTTGAATCTACTACTGAGTCAGGTCTTGGGTATTCATGTCAGAAACCCTCACTATAGGAAGAAATGTCTGTGCAAAGATTCAAATGTTTTGTTTTACATTCCTCTTTGAAAAAAACAGGACCCTTTAAGATTAAACTACAGTGATAACATGGATGAACAGAGAGTAAAGGTGACTCCACAACAAGTTTGGGGAAGTAAAATAAAGATGATCTGTACTTCACACTTATGCTTATGCTGCCTATGTTTGCCATTTATTTGTGGACAATTTGAAAAACAATTGTTTTTGTATAATATTGTAATTTCTGCTGGTATAAATTCATTACACTAATTTAATCTTTCCCATGCCCATCCTTTTTAGATCTGATTTGCCAATGCAAGACCATATTCTAACATTTGAGCTTTAGAGCTGGATGATAACTCTTAATAACACTCCCTAAATTTGTATTTCTATTTTTTAGTGAAAAATGGCAAAGCCCAAACTCTTTCATTGACTCCCTTTGAACAGTTGATATATTGCACTCTTTAGATCTCCAACATTGTATATGGGATTTCAATTGATTTGTTCTTACTTTTTCTTTGGATTGTAGTTGACCTATTTAAAAGTTTAAACTCTATATCAAGATTTTTATTTAAGAAGATACTTGCTCTACTTCAGTGACTTTTCTCATCTTGCTGTCATAACAGCAATATTTTAAAATGATTTTGTTCATATTAATCAGTTTCTCAACCAGAGGCACAGATTTTCTAAGTTTGTGCTCTCTAAGAATAGGCAATTTATTTATGTCCTCTTTTCCCAACATCTCTCTTTTTGACAGTTTGCTAAACTAGCTCAATCGGAGATTTGTACTTGTCAAGTATTTATTTAGAGTGTAGAGAATATGGAATAAAGAAAATTAGTCACAAATGAATTTTTAAGCAATATAATAAATATATAATAATACATAAATGATAATAATGATATTATGTACTATGATGTATTATATATTATGTAATAATATAATAATTATAATATTTTGAACAGTCTTACTCCTTTTTTTCCCATGGAGTCTCACCATACACATAACTATCAGTACTTATGCTGGAAAAATAATCTCATGCTGAAAATAGCAGCTGAGCTGCTTTTAGTTCTGAGGTCAAAGTGGCTTACCACCAATTTCCTACACAGCATCTGAACAACTCCATTGGACATTTTAAGATTTGTCTGCAATGAAGTGTCTGACAACCTCTTTCCAGTCAGTCCCATGGGCAAAGACCATGTGACTAGAAGTAGACTAAGCCTTCTGGTGACTAACAGAAAATGAAAGAGGGTGAGACTTAAAATTTGTCCTTTTCAGATAAAATCTCTATGCTTTTAATATCTTATCCTATAAATATTTCACACCTTGGTCCGTTTGAATAGCGATTCCTCTTTTAGTGATAGAATAAGCATCAGGATAGAGATAAAAATCTAAATTTCCCTTGCAGTCATTCATGTAAATGGTGAGAAGATTAAAAAAAGATTACCTTGGGCGTTAATTAAATGATTGGAAGAAATTTCCAACATAATGAATTCATGACCTGAGAATTGGAGCATCTCCCTCTTCCCTCCCCAAGCCCCCCCTTGGTCAGGGGGCTTGAACTCAGAGCCTGAGCACTGTCCCTGAGGGTTTTTTCCCTCAAGTCTAGCACTCTACCACTTTGAGCCACAGTTCCACTTGTGGTTTTCAGGTGTGACTTTTCTGCCTACATTGTCTTTGAACCATGATCCTCAAATCTCAGCCTCTTGTGCAGCCAGAATTACAGGTGTGAGCCTGAGCCACTAGCTCTCAGTGCACCTCTTCTTATCTATAATTCTTTCCTATACTTCTATTTCCCCTCATCCAATTGTGTTTCACAGGTGCACCAATACCTAAGGTCCAATGAGACTGGCTCTTTAGAACAAATGTAATATGCCACCCCAAGTCTTAATAAAAAAACAAGCCAGTAACCATTTATTACTTCTTGAGAGTCATCCTGGTGACTCTGTGGATCGTGTCTGGAAATAGTCATCCACCTTCACTCAGTTGGTGAGTCTAGGATAAATTTAGATCTTCTCTAGGTCTGTTCCATCTCTTTAGCAGGCTATGTGGCCATGTTCTTGCAAGTTTATACTTGCAAACTTTTCTCAGTTAGGAGCAGTACCTGAAACCTAATCCATGAACAATTCAGCATTTAGCAGGTAATGCACAGGATTAGTGATTTTCCTGATATAATACTATGCTTGACTGCACCCTTACCTGTCTAAGCAAATATTTTATGGAAGACGCTATTAAGTCATCTAAAAAACACTGGCTAACAGAAGTCATAAAACCAAGATGCAGAGCAGAAAGAAAACATGTAGTTATGGAACAAGGAAAACTTAGAGATGAGGTTAATAGAAATATGCATGTAATCAAGAGAATCCATGTATTAGGAAAATCATGTTTCATTTTCTTTAATTCTGACATCACTCCCACAGAAACTTCTGTGATGATAACAGCATTCCTATGGATGGCATCCAAAGTGAAGGATACTAATCACTTGTGATTATTTACATTCAACTTGAATTTGAATAAAATAAAGTGAGAAAATGCATTCCTTAATCACAGTGGTCCCATTTCATGCTTAACAGCTTTCAATACACTAACCACTGTTCCTACTATTTCACCTTAAATCAGTGAGGTGATTTCAGGTTCTTATCTCTAAATTCATTCTGACCACAATAGGCCAGAATGCTCTATTATTCTGGTATATTCAAAGCATTTCTATGCTCTGCTAGGAATTGACGTAAATTGATTAGGCCAACCTCAACCAGTCTATTCTTTCAGGGGAACTTTCAGTCGCCTAACTTAAGTAGAGAATGTGACCGGTTTTCTCCCAAAGACCAGCTGAAAAAATTGCAATGAAACCAAATCTCAGACCTGAGTCTATCTTACTTACACACATTTATTAGCAAAAAGGACAGGAGTCCACAAGTCCTGGTCTCCATGCTTGATAAAGATGCCACGTTTTTCAGCTTTATTTAGTATAATTTGTCAAATATATAAAAACATGTCCAAATGGTAAGATGTGATGCTTTGATATATACAGAAACACTGTGAAAGCTTGCACCAATCCAGCTAGTTAACACATCTATCATCTCACACCTCACATCATACAAAATACAGGTGTGATGACAACACTTATGTTCTCCTCCATTAGTAAGCTACAATGCATTGATGATTATTAATGATGGCCATCATACTGCATATTTGTTCTTCAGAACTCATTTACCCACTAACAACAAAGTTTGGACCCTGTGGCTACCATCCCCCCTTCCCCCCTCTGCTCTTACACTTTTGGTAGCTACTCTCCTACACTGCTTTTTATGAGTTGACTATTTTTAATTCTACATGAAAATGAAAATAGATCTTTGTGCATGACATTTATTTCACTTTTCATGTCTTCCAGGTTCCCTCATATAATCACACATGGAAACGTTTGGGTCTCCTTCTTTCTAAAAGCTAAATAATATTCTACTATATACATACCATATTTTCTTTATGTTATCATGTGTGAATACACAATGAAGTTCATTCTCTACCTTGGCTATTATGAATGTGTCATTGACCACAGGAGTCAAATATCTCCTCTAGATAATAATTTTTACTTCTTCTGGACTTATACCTGGTTTTGAGGTGACTTAGCAGTATCTTCCATAAAATATTTGTTTAGACAAGTAAGGGTGCAGTTAAGCATAGTATAATAAATCAGAGCCATCACTAATTCTTTGCATTATCTGCTAAATGCTGAATTGTTCATGAATTAGGCTTCAGATATTGTTCCTAACTTATAAGAACAATGAATTCGTAAGAATAAAGAATATTTTGAATTCTATACCCTTTGCATACCAGGCAATAAGTGACTTTCAGATATTTCTAGTCAATACAAATACCTTGAGCATCATTAGAATCACCAATGAAAACATCTCTAAATTCATTGTGATCATTAGGAAAATTACCACACTCACTAAAAAAATTAATATCTGATATCAATTATGCTAAGCACAAAGTGCAGGTGGTCTTCTCAGAAAAGCATTGGTTTGGGACTTCTAGTATGTAGCTTTTGATGGAATATTGAATTACCTGGGTAGTGGTTTGCTATGCAGAGCAACTGGCTTTTCAAATGATCTATATTAAAGTGAGCACACACATATACATATTACCTATGTATACTGAATATCATAAAACAAACTGACCACATGATTTAATGAAAAAAAAACTCATCCTAGTCCTCAACTTAAATCATGTCTTTCAATAAGATAGTTTATTTTTCTTCTTCCATTGATAGTTTTCTGACTTTTTCTAGTATTAAAGTATTTGTGCTTGAAAACCCACAAATAAAACATTTGTAATTAGATTTTAAAAACTCTTGATTTTAATATATTGTCAACTTTAATAAAGACACTTTAGGCAAAGTTAAGCTATTTTTATTTCTATGACACTTTACTACTGTTTGAAATGAGTATCAGGATCTGGGATTTCGCTACAGATTAAGGCCCAAGACTTAGAAATTACTCAACAGGGCAAATTTTACTTCTGCAAAATGATGTTCAAATGACGAGAGTCCAATTATCAAGCACACAAGGTAGGAAGTTCACTCACGTTTGATCCCTAATGCATGCATTATTGTCCCTCTGTCCGACTGATCAGAACTTAGGTTCATAGTCTTATGCAATTCATTAGTTTAAAAGAGATGCAAGAGTTTACTTGATTAAGGACCCTAGAGAAGAAAACCTGGCCAAAGCAGTAACTAGTTAAAAAGCAGCTCTTTGTTCACAGCAGGATGTGGCTCACCTAAAATACCATTTTGTTTCAATCAGATTTCATAAGGCTAATTGAGAAAACATGTAAACAGGTTCCTCTGCCCCCCACAAAGCCTTAGGTTCCATAACAAATTAGAAAATGATGGCTACATAAAAGAAATGCAAATCAAAACAACATTGAGATACCACCTCACTCCAGTTAGAATGGCAAAAATCAAGAACTCTAACAACAACAGATGCTGGAGGAAATGTGGACAGAAGGGAACCTTACTGCATTGTTGGTGGGAATGTAAACTTGTTCAACCACTTTGGAAAGCAGTATGGAGATTCCTCAAAAGACTTCACATAGAGCTCCCTTATGACCCAGCAATCCCACTTCTGGGCATTTACCCAAATGTTTACAAACAAGACCACACTAAAGCTACCAGCACAACTATGTTTATTGCAGCATTATTTACCATAGCTAAGATATGGAACCAACCCAGATGCCCCTCAGTAGATGAATGGATCAAGAAAATGTGGTATATATACACAATGGAATTCTATGCCTCCATCAGAAAGAATGACATTGCCCCATTTGTTAGGAAATGGGAAAACTTGGAAAAAATTATATTAAGTGAAGTAAGCCAGGCCCAAAGAAACATAGGTCCCATGGTTTCCCTTATTTGTAATATCTAGTATATGTATGAGTCAAGCGGAAAAGGTCAGATAATGTGATGTCAGGAAAATGAACCCTTAGATGTGTATTTTAATGTTTTTTTCTTTCATGCATGTGTTTCTAACGCATTTATAAGATTATCTCTTTGTTGCTTTGTATGTCCCTCCCCCACAGTATAACCCCTGCTTTCACTATATTTGATGTCAGTATAACTTGTGGAGGAGATGGGAAAAAACCAGTTGTTTAAGGATACAGGTGGACCTGTTGCAACAATGAGAAGTACAAGTTGTCATGTCCAAAACTAGCTTTACAACGTTGGTGCGGGGGGGGGGGGGGGGAGGAAAGGGGGGGAAGGAGAAGGATTGGGATTGGGGGGAGGGGGGAGGCTGGGAAGGGATGTGAAGGGTAAACAAAGGAGGAGGCTGCAATGCTTGGTAAGAAATGTATACATTATCCTGCCCATGTAATTGTAACCCCTCTGTACAATATGTTCACAAATAAAATTAAATTAAATTAAATTAAAAAAAGAAAATGATGGCTACCCCAAAATGGCATTGCTTATTTCAAGTAACCGTTTGACAGAAAATATCATAATTCTTCACAGCTATTCTCTATAAGTTCTAATTGTTACTTTATACTAGTTAAGTTCCTTTTAGGTTTATTTACCTTAACTTTGCCATCTATTAAAAGCTGAAAAATTTTGTTTAAAATATTCTTCTTTGGTTATTTTATTCACTTCATTTTAAGTTTTAATTTATACACCTTCTTAGCTGTTATTTAATGCCTAGGATTTTATGACTACCAAATTCACATTTTGAGTATATATTTTAAAAATAAAACATGACATTTTAATTTGAATCATCTTCCCTTGAGTAGGCATATAAACTTTAGCTAACTTATTATTAATGCTATTCAGAAAGGGTACAGGATTGACATAATTTCTGAAGACCTCAATGGTTAAGTCACTTTTTTCTTCCTTCTTAGGAATCGTGATGTGATTGTGATAAAATTCCTGGGTTCTAATCCTTTCTAGTTTTTGTCTAGCCTCTGCTCCATTACAGCTGGCTTTTTTTTTTCTTTTGATGGAATTTATATTTTCTCACCTTATTGTTGATTAGTTTTTGGGTTCTCATACTTCAAAAATGCATCAAACATAAGTCTAAACGAGGGCTTTATTAATTGTTTTCTTTGCTTGTAGGTAGGGATATCTGAGCTTTACCAACAGTATCCTGGGTTCTTTTTTGAGTTCTTTAAGAACAAACAAACAAACAGCATAGCTATGTACTGGTTTTGAGTCTTGATTTTCTTCTTTTCCCCACAGGTAAAATTTGCAGTGATGTTGGGTTATTTCTTAGCTCTGTGAGAATTTCAAGTAGTTGTTTTTTTTTTTTTTCTTCCAAAGTCAATGTCCTTAAAACTGGCCTCTGTTACTTTGACCGCTTTTGGCTAGTTCATTGAATTGTGCCTTACCATCGGGTTCTAAATTCATCTGCAGCTTTTCCTTCTGGCTTTCTGGTTCTATTTTTATAGAGATGGAGCCTCACTTTTGACATAAGGATCTAGTCATTTTCATTCAGTAATTATTTGCCGAACACCTATTTCATGCTTAGTAGCCACCTTTATTAGTTACGGACACTAAACATAATAATTATACAAATAATTATATATTGACAAAATCCCAGGGTACCCTGAGAATGTGTTTCTCTCAGAAATTACTCCTTTAGGCACTTTACTTTTATCTGGTGGGGGGAGTAAAGAAAGAACTCTTGGGGCAGGTTATATACAAACTACATTTTGAACAAAGAACAAGAATGAGCTGGTAGGTTGGAGGTCTTCTAAGCAAAATGCCCAACATAATACAAGAGATTCTGTCCATCTTCCCATTGTGTGAATCTTCTGATTTGGGGAAGGTAAACTCCTCTGTCCCTTGGCCTTTATTTGTCCTTTCTTTTTAATATTGATCAAGGGGGATTTCTCCCTAGACCCTGGTTGAGGAGGACATACTTTCTGTGAGTTGGGCTGAGTTCACTAATCCATTTTGATGATTATAGAATTGTTTTCTAGAAATCAAAGCTCACTGTGAGCTAATACTAGTGTGTGCTCTCTGACCAACTCTGCTATCAGGTGTGAAGCTTTTATGTGTACTTTCCACCCAAATGTGCTTTTGAGTTGTATTTCTCTAGCATGATGCTGCCAACTTGATTACTTCTTTTACCCAACTTGCCATCTACAGCTTTCTCACTGAATAACACTCATGCATCAACAAAGGTTCAGGGGAAATTAGATGCCAGCCTCGCTCATGTGAGTGAGAGTCAAACCGGTTAGAATCTTTGACCTTCCCCTCCCTTTCCCAGCTGCTCTGTCTCATGAAGCAAGAACGAGTGCTGACTACAGACAGAAGATATTCCTTCCAAATTCTGGAACTAGGTCAGTCTTTGCTTGCGGGTGGTGTGATCGCTCTGTTTTGTTTTGGGTGCTCCATCTTCTGTGTATTTACATGTGTTATAGTGGCATGTAAAAAGTTGTAACGGATGCTATTTTAAACTAGATGCCTTTGTATGTATTTTTACTTGGCGAAATTTCTTGGAACAAGTAGAATTTTTTTTTTATATAACCAGAGATTCTCTGGGTGAGTTAAAATATCTTCTGGCAGCAGGAAAAATATATTTAAGACAGGATGTACAAAAGCTAGGTCAGTTTTTTTATTAACTCATTCTGTTATTGTCTAATAAAAATCCGGGGGGTTGGGGAAATGTAAAGATGTGGAAGGGACAACATGGATGCATGTGTGATGAATGAGGAGCCCAGCCCTGACATTCGATGTGACCTTCCTGCAATCACTTTCCCTCAGTGGCTAGGGAAAAGCTCAGACAAGCCAGTGGTTTTCAAGCTGTTCTGTAATATTTGAAGCCTTGTCTCTCTAAGCGTTTTTCCTGCACCATCTGTATCCTCTTCCCCTTGAGTTTTGAGCAATGCAGAATCTCAGGCCCAGCCAGAACGGTTTCATCTCAGCCTGACTTGTCACAAAGACTCCAGATGATTCCTGTACTTTAAGTCAGAGAAGGCTGTTCTGGAATGATTTTGTGGTATGAGATAGAATACAGGTATCTGGGAGAGAAAGTTAATAGAAGAAGGACTCCACTATACTTGATTGAGCCTCTTTCAAACACAGCAACATTTTTTGTTGGTTTTGTAGTGCTATAGATGGAACTCAGTGCCTCACAATTCCTAGGCAAGTGCTCTATCATTGGAGCTATGCGTCAAAGTTCTTTTGACTTTACTTTGTTTTCAGCTAGAATATTGTTCTAACTTTGCCTAGGCCAGCCTGAATACATCTTAGTGTCTCTCAGACTGTCTCCTGAGTAGCTGGGATTACAAGGATGAGTCACATTGCTTTAACCTGTTATTTTTTTCTTTCATTTTTGCTTATGGAGACAATGCTTGCATATCTTATGGGGCACAGTACGCCAATTCAATACATCTATTCAACATGAAGCAATCAAATCTTCCCTCAAATGCTAATTACCCAATGTATTGGGGATTTTGCACTATTCTAATTACCTTGAAATATTATCATTAATTGTCATAAACAATAGTCATCCTAATGTGCTAATGAAGACCAGAACTAGCTCTTCTTACCCATTGACATTTTAGGGCCCTGTATCTAACTCATGACTTGTTTTCACCTTCCTTCTCCAGGCTCTGGTGATTACTGTTTCATGACATTCTTTACTAGATTGACTTTCAGTTTCCTTAAGAGTGATAACGTGGTAATGTATTATTTTTATTTTACTCTTTCTTTAGGACAGGGTCTCACTATGTAACTCAGGTTGGCCTGAAACTGGTAATCCTCTTGCTACAGCTTCCTGTGTGCTGAGATTACAAGTATGCACTACTACTCCTGGCTTAGTGTTTGGCATTCTGTGCCTGGATAATTTCAATTCACATAGTGACCTCTGGTTCCAATCACATTTCTCTAAATGACAGGAAAGAAGACAGTAAATAGAAACATTCAGTAGATGATTATCAACATTCTTTCAGCTTAGGGGTTTCAGAAATCTATTATTCTCTCAAAAGCAAGAGAAAAGCCTTTTTTTTTTTTTTTTTACAGCTTTAGAGGAAAAGAATATATCATCAAGCATATAAACTTGGAGTCTGTGTGGGATTAGGTTGATTTAGGGCTCTCAGCAATCTCGGACAAGTTGTCCTAGAGGAGGATAACAATTGGTTATACCATACACAAAGCCCAAGAGACAGCTGCATCATGTCTGGATGCTTGCAGAGCTGAGCATACACAGGACAGCATCCCCAGTACTCTCTGCCTCTGAGCCCATTTTACCGGACTGGAAGATTTTAGAATGAGGCACAAAATGATCAAATGGGACATTACCTCCGCAAGAGAAAGATTTATTTTTCCTCATTTAGAGATGTACAAATGCTTATTTGATAATTAAAAGTTTCCAGTTATTCAACTACTATCCTCTTTTTCTCTGTTATAGTGGCTGCATGACTCAGTGTCTTAAACTGAGACACATTTTTTTTTCTTCTCTAACAATTCTACTCTTTAAATGGAGACTTGTTTTTTAATGTCAAGTGTGGCTGACCTAGGTTTGCATAGCTATCTAAGGTTTGCTGCCAAGCGGTCTAACGTTAGTTGCGTCTAAGGTGGCTGCTGTTGAGATAACATAAGTCTCTTCTCTGAATCTCTTCAATCTCTCCAGTAGGGTATACTGTGCTAGTAATGGAAATGCACGAAGAAGAGAGGAAGCAGAAGCCAACCATACTGTTCACTTTCGGGGTTCTTCTGGTTTGCTACCTTCTCAGTAGCTTGAAGAAGTCACATGGTCAAAGTCAGAGTTTGAGTGGGAAGGGCTAGAGCATTCTAGAGAGTACTGGATATGAATGTATGAATTACACATAATTTACTTTAAATAAATTAAATATCAAGCTACTACATAATCTCAAAATAAACTCAGTTTAAGAAACACTAAAAATTGTGAGTCACTTAAAAATAAAATCTTAGACAAGGTATACTTCCAAATGGCAAGTTTTCAGGTTGTGATGAACTACAAGAAATTCTAAACATAGGTATGATGTGGATTTTAAAAGGACTTTCCAGAAATCAGTTAGATTAAGATAATATGAGGCAAAGCATATGGAAACATTTTATTTCAATTTTGAGAAATAGCATGTTCTTTTAGACAAATTAACTTACTAAACAAAGGCTAGATATATTATTGCCCAATTGATTTAGAGCTAATTCACCTTTCCTTGGTACTAATACAGCACTTATGTGTGACCAATTATCTCCGCTAAGTCCTTCCACGGTCTGCTGAAGACCTCCTGTCGTGAGCTGCCTTTAAAGTACTCTTATATAAGCATTTAGGAAAGCCATGTTGCTGCCAATTACAGTGAGAAATGTTTATCTGCTGAATCTTAGGTAGTCAGAAATAAGCTATGGGACTGACCTGTCCCTTTGTCCCAGAGAACCTTTTCTTGCTGGAGATCTCTGGACCTGGGAGGGAAAAAAATCAAATCAAAATCTTTTAACTGTCCTAAGTGTGTCAATAATAACCTAAATTAATTTGAGGTTTCTTTTCCCCTCACTGTGCAGCCAGGTGAGAAGGTTAATGCAGTGAAGTGTGTGTGTGTGTGGGGGGTGTATGTGTTTCATCTCCTCAGGACAGTTCTATGGACTTGCAATGGTATTGTCTTTTCTCTAAAAAAGAAAAAGAAATGTGCTTTTCCATAGTGAGAAGATTGATAAAGAGGTCAATCCAAGCAGATTAGGGCACCTACCAATGCTGTGTGTGCTGCATGGGCTTATTACAAATCCAGGAAGTGAGAGGCTGCAGTTAATTTTAGTTCTGAGTAACTCTGCCTCTGAGGGCTTCCTTTGAGAGATGCAAACAACCCAACAAAAACTTGTTAATAAGACTTCATCTCATGTAAGGGGGCGGGGGGTAGGGGGAAAGGATGAAAACACATTTCATGCCCAGGAGACAATGCAGATCCAATTCAGCACAAGAGAAGATAAATATGTCTATAGTTGTCAAGGGTTAATCATACTCACCTTACATGTCCTTGCTGAATTAGAATAATTTTGCTTCCTTACAAGAAAAAATAAAAAAGAACAAGAATTAGCAACAACTTTATCCTATTTGTTCCTTACTTTTTTCTTTTCTTTTTCTTTTCCTTTTTTTTGTTTTGTGGGAAAGCAGAAATTCCCACTGGCTTTGAATACTAATAAGATGCCAGGAAGTGCTGACAGGAATAATATATAGTGAGAAGATTGCATATTTAACTTCTGGGAGAACTTTCTTTAAAAAGTCAAACCTTTCCATTGCATAAGAAATGAGTAAGAGTAAACTCTTGGCTAAGCCTAAATTCTGGCCCCTGTATCTTACTTTACACATGTCATCTTCCCTAACCTCTTTCTTTTTTTTTTTTTTTACTTTGTCTACCTAGCTCAGAGTGCTGTCTACCTTCCTATTTGAAACTAGTCCTAATTCTATAGGCACAATGTGAAAGAATGAAATATAGAATGAATAAGTGAATGGATGGATATATGAATGGATGAATAGCTGAATGAAATAAGCCAGCCAATAAAATAAAAATATGTGATAATTTAATAAAAGAAACAGTCACATTTTTATGATGTTTTCTAAGGTGCCCTAACTGAACCTTCTCACAGAATTATAGGAATCATGACATGTAATTTGATAAATTCATACATTTTCAAGTTAATTCTTCCCAGAAAACCTCCTTTTTCTTCATAGTCCCCCTAACTCCCCACTCACCAGACTGTGGATATAGAGGTAATTCTAACTCAAAACTGTCTAACAGAAATTTATTAAGGATTATACATGTAATTTCGCCTGTCACAGCAGTTATTACAGAGGTAAAAGTGTGTTGAAGATAGAATTGATCCTTGAAATGGTCTGTTGGACTTCCTATCCCTAGTACCTGAGAATGTGACCTTGCTTGAAGTTGGAGTCTTTGTAATGGTTTATTAAGTTAAAATGAGACCATTAAGGTGGTCTTTAATTCTTGATTCTTGTTCTTTAAAATAAATTGTATTCATTGTATTCATAAACTGTTTTGTTAAATGGCAACTCCTCTGTATATGGTTACTTAAAGATAATAATAATTTTTTAAAAGGAGAGGTTTGGGATATAGCTTAGTTGATAGAGCACTAGCCAATGAGCAAAGCACCAGGTATTGAGTTCAAGTCCCTGTCTCCACCTAAAAAAGGAGTAGAGACATAAAGACAGACATGCCGTGTGGAATGAGACCATTAGAAGAAATCAAGAAGAGGATCATCTCCAAACCAAGGAGAGTGATCTGGAAAGATCTTCTTCTCACGGTCCTCAGAAGGATCAAAACTTGTTGAGACCTTGATTTCAGATTCCCATCTTCAAGAGCTGTGTGACAGTAGATTTCTGTTGCTTAACCCTCTCCATGATTAATACTTGCATAGCAACAACTTTCACAAGTTGATACACAGTGAACACATTCTAAAAAGGCATCACATTTAATCCCACATATCAAAAATAGTATTATCCCACATGCATTCAACATAAGAAATGTTTTACATTCCTCCAAATGTAAAGTAGGTTTAGAGTTCATCTCAATTTGAATTTTCCACATTGCAAATGCTCAGAAACCATGAGAGGCTGATGACTTTCTTGTTGAAGAAGAAGCATTCCTGATGCTTCTCTGCTCCAGGGAGGAGACAAGTAGGATTTGGAGATATTAAATTAGGGGAATAGTATTCCAAGTATTTTTTCCTCATTAGTATTATAAAGAGATTTGTATACATACTGCCCCCTGTAGCTGAGGGTTTGAACAGCAGCAGATCAAAAAAAATGTGTTTAAAAAGTTGAGTATGGCCTGGCACTGGTGATTCATGCCTGTAACTGTTGCTACTCAGGAGGCTGAGATCTAAGGATCATGGTTCAAAACCAGCTCAGGCAGGAAAGTCCATGTGATTCTTATTCTCCAATAAACTACCAGGAAAAACTTGAAGTGGCACTGTGGCTTAAGTGGTAGAGTGCTACCCTTGAGCTGAAGAGCTGCGTGACAGCACCCACGACCAGAGTTCAAGTCCCACCACTGACCAAAAAAAAGAAAAGAAAAGAAAAAAGGAAAGTTGAATGTGCATTGAGCCTATACATGCTGCCATTATTCTCTAAATAATACAATTTAACAACTATTTGAATAGCATTTACATTGTGCTGAATGTTATAAAAGATATAAAGATGGCTTACAGTATAGAAGATGTAGATAAGATAAATGCAAACACCTGATATCATTTTACCATTTTATGTAAAGGAACTTGAGCATTCAAGGATTTTGGTGTTTTCAGGGTTCCCCTAGGATATGAGGGAAAATTATATTTTAAATTCTGGCAATAGTATCTATCTCCTTCTTGGGCAAATTGGCTGATTCAGTGTTATTGCTTTAATTATACAAATGCAGATTTTGCAAGCATTTTACCATAGAAACTGAGAAAAAAACACCTCCTTCTCACCAAAAATATAACATCCTCTGTATAAATACACACAACCATATGACACTCCATTTCTGGGGCACAGAGCTCCATTTAAAGAAGTCAGTATGGTGTGTCTTCAGTACTGTTTGCAAGCACGAATTCCTCATGTGTGCCTGATGCAGGCTTCCCAGTCTTCATCAATGAGCCTGTCCATCATCTCTGGCCTTTCTATCTGTTGAATGAGACTAGAGGCAAAGTGTTAAAAAATAGACAACTCTAGTATTTGTCATCAGCTTTCTTTCCATATCTTAGAAATAAATACAGACACACGATTAGTTCGATTTTTTAAAGAAATATTTCCTCCAAGAAAAGTAAGCATTGGATAACTTGTACACACTACTAATAAATAATAGAGTCTTGCAAGCTGATGTGAAGCAAGGAGAGAAAATGGAGTCCTCAAGTAATTATGAGAGGAATTGAAGCATGATAATTATGAGACTATAGAGGAAGAAAGAACAAACACCAGCCCTGGCCTGGATCCTGGAGGGCTATGGGTGTTGATTCCTATGTGCTTTACTTCCTGTTCCTTATTCCTCCTTCCCCTGTGTCTTTTTTTAAATGTGGTAATAATGTATACCTCAGCCTGACATAACTATTGCCTTCTTGAATTATAGCCACCATGAGCACTCCCGAGTAACCTTAATCTGTGTTTCCCTTCGTAGTTTCCCAGTATACTCGAGTGGCTTACAGAACTCTAGGACTGGACTATGATGTGGTGAATGCCAGAATTGCCCCTGACATCTTTGATATTAGCCTGAATTAGAACTGGAACACTCTGGCTAGGATGAAGTCACTGTTAATGCTCCTCTTTCTGACACAAATCATGGAGATTCCTATGCTATGCTGTGGCCCAGGACCATGTTTCTGCCCAGAAATCTCCAATAAATCACATAATGCAATCTTGGATATGTCTGCTCTTTCTTTGGTTTCATGATGTCTTGTGACTGGTTCTTACATAATTGAACTGTTTTGTTTTTCTAGAACAATTACTCAGTCCCATCATGTCTAGGGTAAGTAAACCTGTCTGGCCTACACCAAACGGACTGCAAAACTCTTAAACTGATTTCATTGTTTCTGTCTTCCCACTCAGTCTCCAGCAGACCCAACTTCAGGTTGTAACAACCTCTGCTTTCACTCCCAAGATTGCACTGCCCTGGTTTTCTTCCATGAGTGTCTAAAAGCCAGGGATCATGAACAATTCCTTTTCCTTTCTCATTCCCCATCTCCAGGAAGCCACATGATTTCTACACATGCTGTTGTCAGGTCAACCACATTAGGCTCTGCTTCTCCTCAGAGTACCCCACTTCCCAACCCAGGCTCTGCCATCTCCATTTCTCGTCTGGATCATGTAGAGTTTCCTCATGCGCCTCCTGCCTCACAGTCTATCCATTTCCAATTTGTTGTGCAAGCTAAAGACAAAGATTTCCGAAAGGGGCAGACGTGATTAAGTGCCTTTTTGTTTTTATCCTTCAATGGTTCCGTCTTTCTTTGAGATAAATGACTATACTCTGAGGTCCTGTGTGTTCTGATTTCTGCCTAATTCTCCATGGTCCTACCATTTTCCTCTGTCTTGTTTCGTAGTGAATCTTAAGGTGATGTCCTTGGTGAGCAGCATTAGCCTCACTTAGAAACTTCTCAGAAATGCAAATACCAAGGCTCAAATATCCAAGATTCAGTGAATCTGAAATTCTGGGATTTTTATTGTAGTCAAAATCCGATATTTTAACGGAGCCTCCAGGGAGTTCTGATGCCTGGTCAAGGTTAAGTCGTCCTTTCAATATGAAGAACTACCAGTGTTCATGCTTAGTCATTTCAAATTAAAATCACATCTGAACTTAATAAGGAGAGACTTTATCCTAAAGGAATAACATAAAAGTTGTGGGAAGAGGTTCTTGTAAGGGAGACAATCCTATATGAGCTTTTCAATCTTCTTAAGATTTTGGCCAAAAGCAAAAAAAAAAAAAAACCAAGATATTTTTCTTTCATAGAGGCTGAAAGAAACAGGTGTAGTGGGATGGTGAGGAGGTGGGAAGATAGGATGAAAAATATGGGTTACTCCAAGAATGAAATTGAGACTACTGCCTTGAATGAAGTAGAGACTACTGCTCTTCTCAGGAGGGGCTGCTGAATAAAACCCTGTGCTATCTTAGATAGACAGAGGGTCAAACCTGAGAGAAAGGAGAACCATAAAGTTCTGTTAATAGGCATTTGGTTCCAGTTGATCAGTAAGAGATAAACAGTTCAGGTAATTAGTTGTAAAAAAAAATAAAAAAAACATAGATGAGTCTATATTTGGCCTTGTCAAAGGTCACCCTGGAATCTAAAATCTATGAGAAGAATGGTTCTTTGCAGACCTATTGGAATACCAAAGGATGTTTTGTTTTGTTTTGTTTCTTTCTCACCTTGAATATTTCTCAGGAGCACTGAGCTCAGGTAATAAATAAATAAATAAATAAAATCCAGTGTTGTGTGTCACTTACATGCAACTTGTCTTCTGATCATTGATCTTTTACACTTGCTCTTCCTGCTGCCTAGAGAAACTTTGCTGTTTTCAGCCCTTCTGCATTACAAACCATTGGTTCAGTCCTGGTGTCTCCTTAGAGAAGTTTTCTCTTTCAAGTTATTCCCCATGTATGTCATCTCCACTTAGTCTCCAGTCCTGACCCAGTGTCTAGCAACTACAGGGAACCAGAAAATAATGAACTAATAAAGAAAAGTAGACATGTGTTCTTGGAAGGTATGTCAATATGTACTACATTTTTTAAAAAATAAAACTTCAGTAGTGAGCTCTCAAGAACTTTTGTTTTCCTTCTCTACAGTTAGAAGGCAGTCAGAAACTTCACATTTTTCTAAGTTCTCCACACTACTACCTTCTCTTGGGTTCTTGGGGCAAGATAGAGGTATTATGCTTCCTAATGTGTTAGTAGGCTGCAGATAAAGAGTTTAACAGCCTGTGGGAGGGCTAATTAGAGTCAATTATAATGTAATTGAACTGCCTTGTATAGAATTTCTTTCTGGAAGGAAGATTTTGCATTTCTTCACACTGTGTTTTGGGCAAATTGCAGCTGCATGGATTCACAGGGAATGGTTTTGACCTTAGTGATCTTGAGGTAGTGTTACACAGAGACTACATCCTCTTGTAAGATCAGAAACACTCAGCTTATCTGTGCTAGTTTAACAAAAGTAAAAGAAGAACTGATTTTCCTTTTCTTTCCCCCAACCTCCCTTTTTAAAAAGTAATGCTAAATTGTTACAAAATACAATAGGCTTTTTATATCCCCAAGTTACACATCTGTGGATATGATCAATTGTGGATACAAAAATATTCAAGAATAAATTGCATCTGTACTGAACATGAACATGATTATACACCTTAATTTAATAATGTAGCAAGAGCCCATCACCTTACTCTTACTTTTCTTAAGAACCAGGATGAAACCAATTATATTTGCATACATAATGAGATAGGTTTTGATTTATTTGTATATTTTCTAATATCCTTAGAAAAAAGGATCAACCAGCCTAGAGCCCAGTCATGAAACACAGCATACAAAGTGGTAGAAGAAAACTCTTTTGTGGCTTTAAATGTTTTAGAATGGAGAAGCTACTTTGAAGATGGCTTAGCAGGTTCTAACAAACTAAACAGAGTTTTATCTTATGATAACAATACTGCTCCTTGGCAGTGACCCAGATAAGTTTAAAACTCTATATCCCAAATAAAAATACTTAAAACGTGCATACAAATATTCATAGCAGTTTTATCCTTCTCTGCCAAAATTTAGAAGCAACAAAATGTCCTTCAATGAGTGAACAGATAAACAAGCAAATAAACATCCATTTAATGCAATTTTATTCATCAACAAAAGCAAGCAAGCAATCAAACACCAGAGGACACTTAAAAAATATATTTCTAAATTTAGAATCACTCAGAAGGGCTAGCAGGTACCTCAGTGGTAAAGCACTTGCATAGCATGCATGAGGCTCTTGGTTCGAACCTTAACACCAGAAAGATGCAAGAAAATAAAAATGGTAAACAAACAAACAAACAAAGCTACTTTTTGCAGGATTCCAAGGCAAGGCCATAGGCAATGAAAAGATAAAACCTTGTCAGGAATTTGGAGGGTAAGGGATGAGAGAGGAATATATAAAATGATGAGATTATTAGGACAATAAAATGACTTTATCTGTTCCTAGGGTAGTGGCTATACAATGTATGGGTTTGGTAAAGTTCATAGAATTGTACAACATACAATGATCCCTAAGGTGAACTATGCACTTAAGCTGCTTATAATAGTGTGTATTATTCCATCAACTGTAACAAAAGTACCCCCTCACTGCAAGATTTTAATAATAGTGAGCATGGCAGAGAACATTTTATACTTTCAGCTTAATGTTTAGATAAACCCTGAATAGTATAAGAAATCAAGTCTACAATTTTATATAGACTCCCACTCAGGAAATTAGAATTTTCTGAGGGTGAGAAGCAAACAATGGTGTCGTTTACATAACAGGAAACTAGCTCACAAGGAGAGTTTCTGTTGCATATGGGTTACACATATTGCAGGTCCAGATCTCTCCTAGTGGTCTTTGTGCAAAAATTGTGTGCATGACACGATGATTAGGGAAAAAACAACTTCAAAGTTAGTGCAGTATTTGGAGTTGCTACTTCTAAACAGGTCACATGCTTATTAGGAATCATTAATATTTTAACCATTTAGTAACATTTGTGCCTGCCATTTCATTAAGGTAAAAATGTAGCAGTTGCTGCTCCAACAGTGCTTTTCCTATCAGTAGCTTCAATATCTGGCAGTTTGTTAGAAATGCAGATTCTCAGGCCCTCCTCTCTGTCTACTAAGTTAGGTATTCTAGAATAGAGATGGGCTTAGAAATCAACATTGCCAGCTGTTCTAGGTGATGTTTAAGTGCTAATGTGTAAAAATCACTGTGTCGAATAAAGTGAGAGCTTGTGAATCCCTGCTTCTAAAATTTGGCTACACACAAAAATTGACTGGGAAGATTTTTTTTTTAATGTGGTGATGTTTTGAGAAAAAATTAGTAGTACCTGCTAGATGTCAGAGGCTCTTCCCCGTTTTCCTAGCTGCTTGAGAGACTGACAAAAGGAGATAATGTTTTAAAGCTAGACCAGACAGAAAACTTCCAAAAACTTCTCAGTCCATTGCTGGGCATAGTGGTTGGTGCCTGTCATTCTAAGCTCTATAAGAGACTGAAATTGAGAGTCATTTTTCCAGGCCTGTACGGACAGAAAAGCCTATCAGACTCCATCTCAATGGAGGGAAACTGAATGCACCAGCACACACTTGTCCTATTAGCATCTTCAGAAAGCCAAAACTAGGTGGATTACAGTCTGACTTACATTGAAGAAGGAAGCAACACTCTACTTGGAAAACAACCAGTGCAAAACAGGACTGAAGGAGTAGTTCATGGGCAGACTGCCAACATTGTAGTTCAAAGCTCATTACTAACAAAAAAAAATTAGTACTATTAAAAAAACCCACTCGTATTTGGATTTCAGTACCCAAATGGTGAACTAATTTGTTTAGGATTTGATTTCATCATGGGGAATTTAAAAACCCTACCAACTTGAGAGGGTCTCACAAAACCCAAGTGACCTCCAAACTTACCTCTTTGAAGCCCTTTTGCATGGCATCTCCCTGTCTGAAACATACCAGGCTCTCCTTCCCAAGTCTCCCTTACTGTGTACACTACATTTGAATGGTAACTACGTCATTAGAAAAATGGTAAGAACCCCATTTATCTTGTAATTCTGTCTCTGAAGACTGAATTGAGACATGAAAACATAGTGCAAAGTAACTCTTTATAAAAGTAAGTTATTATATATGTGTGCATATATGTGTGTATATATAGATAGTGCTAGATAGAATCACATTTCTCAACATTCACTCTAGGATAGAAGCCAACATTGTATTGTCTAAAAAGCTGGAGCTTTCCTTCTTACATTTCTCCTCTCCCATTTTTTTCTCTCCCACTTGCAGCAACATTGGGAAATATAGAAATGTGGTCTTTCGTACTGGAGAAGAATTTAATTGGGGGTTCATTGGAAGCTGGCTCAGTAAGAAGATGTGTTTTTGGAGATGAGTTGTGGTGAAAATGTATCTGTAAGACAAGGGGTGGAGTTGGGACACTTTTTTTTTTCTCCTGTCTGGCAGAGAGCCAGACTGGCTTGTATAGCCTTCAACAAAGGAGTTGGGCCACCATGCTAAATGTAGCTGAAGGCATGTGGCTGAGCCTGGAAAAGGTTAGAAGGCAAATCTGCTGTCAGTGGTATGGAGTTTTCCCATGTATTCGTCTTCTATTGTGTGGAACAAATTGCCATCCATTTAGAAGCCTAGCAAATACACAATATCTCACAGATCTTGTGCACTGGGAGTCCAGTTATTACCCAGATGATTCCTCCTCAGGGTCTCCCAGGCTACAATCACATAGTCAGCTTTCCTGCCTTCCTTGCAGGAGCAGAAGTCTTCTTTCAAACCTGAAGTCTTCCCCTGATGAATGCATCATGAATGTAGTGATACAGGGCTGAAGTTTTTGTTTTTCCTAGCTGGCTCTCTTGGGATCACTCTCCTCTTCTAGCTGCTACTTGGGGTAGCAGATATCACCACATGATCTTTTCAGAATAAGGAAATATCCAGGAGAGTAGGAAAGGCTCACTCTTCAGGAAAAGCCCAGTCTGCTTTTGAAGGGTTTTCAACTGATTGACTTAGACCTACTCCCATATAATCTCCATTTACACAAAACCAGGTGTTCAGGACCTTAATTTCATCTCCAAAATCATGTCTGTGATACCCTGATAGCCAGAGGGAAATTATGGCGTTCAACTCACACTTAAGTAGGAGTGCTGTTCAATACAGAAATAGCAGGAGGAAGTCACTGGGGATTATTCTGGCACCTGTACCCCACAATGGAGTGTCCCAAGGCAAAGGCCTGATGTGATGATATTCACTACTCCTGTTTCCTAATTTTTGGAAAGCCCATGATTCTTACATTGACAGGGAGAAAAAAAATATATGCATATATATTTAGCATTTAGCATATTATATATAATATATGCTATATATGATAAGTAAATATAAAATACATAAATAAAAATATATAAATATGTATATTTGGCATATCTACAAAATATATGGTACTTTGCATTTAGCATACATATAACATATAGTATATAATAATACTTATATATTAATATATAATATACACCAGTAACTCATGCATATAATTCTAGCTACTCAGTAGGCTGAGAACTGAAGATTTTGGTTCTAAGCCAGCTTGTGTAGAAAGCCTAAGAGACTGTTATCTCCAATAAACTGCTAAAAAAGCCAAATAAATGAAGCTGTGGCTGAAGTTGCAAATCAGCAAAAAGAAGCTTATGGAGAGTGTCCATGTCCTGAGTTCAAGCCCCAGGACTGCATGCACAAGCACAAACAAACACAGTTGAACATAGAGCAAACAGTGGATAGTTTTATTTTCTCTGGTGTCATACTAATCTCTACATCTAGAGACCAGGTAAGGCATGCATTTTAACTCATCATTTTCTATTATTAAAGATCCCACACTTGGAGAAGCTACATCTGATTTTGCAGTTATGCTCAGGAGGGATGCAAATTATTTCTGATCAGGGAAATGGATAACTTTAAATTTTATGGTTTATCACCCCGTTAAATATTAGCCAGTTTTGGATCTAATCCAGTAATCTTATTCTAGGCTGCCTTTATGAACTCATCTATAAATACATTTTTTTTCAAATGTTCCTTGGGCTAGTTTTAACACTTTACTGTTGATCCCAGTAATTAATGAGTTGAATAAATCCTTGACACATGTTCATTCTGTATTTGCCAGAGAGTTATTATTTTTTTTTTTTTTTTTTTTTTTGTCGGTCATGGGGCTTGAACTCTGGGCCTGAGCGCTGTCCCTCAGCTCTTCAGCTCAAGGCGAGCGCTCTACCACTTGAGCTACAGCGCCACTTCCGGTTTTCTGGTGGTTTATTGGAGATAGGAGTCTCACGGTCTCTCCTGCCCGGGCTGGCTTTGAACCGCGATCCTCAGATCTCAGCCTCCTGAGTAGCTAGGATTACATGCGTGAGCCACCAGCGCCCGGCGAGAGTTATTATTTTACCTTCTTGAAAATTATACTTTAAAGATGGAAAGAAAATTTTTATTAGCTAGGCAGGGGAATAGAGATTACTTGATTCTAAGACATTAAAGAAAGCTAAAATTTTAGTTCAGTATTTTGGGGTGCAATTTGTACTCTCCTTAATCCTTTCAAATTCTAATAAATTTCTTTCCTATGTTCTTTTGTGGGAAGGAAGAAAATAAATCCTCCAGGAGCCATATAACCTCTTTCTCTGAATTTATAAATGTCTGATCTATGGTCTGCAGGTTCAAAGCCTAATACTTAACTACTAGGTATGAGTGTGACATTGACACTTGTGCCAGAGATTCATTGTGAGGGCAAAGCATACAGGGCAAGCTCCTGCCACAAAGGCTTGCTGAAAAATATCGCAAACTGAGCTCTCACAGAGAAGTCTTGAGTCAAACAAAAATTCTTGAATTTTTCTTGAACATTTGACCTGGTTGTCTTGATATAGGTAGTATAATCCAATTAAACACAAATTGCATTGGATGAAATAATTTGTAACTATAAATATGCACATATGTATTCTTTTATTAGATGTACTTTCTTTTATCCATAACATTTAATGTGTACCTATCCATGTGTGTGCTATGGTAATTTTGACTTTATGATAGTTTGGTATTCCACAGTTTCTTTGGAATGTGATATTTGGATGAGACACACCAATTCCTCATATAATCCAAAACTTGGCATTGCATGTCACAAATACATGCTGTATGTTGAATATTTTTTTCACAGAAGTTAGGAGAAAAGCTAAGTTTAAGGCTTAGCTTGATTATATTTTATAGATTTTTGCTATTCCAGAGTACTCTTAGAGCTCTAATCTGAGGAGAAAGAGAAAGTTTCTGGGTAACTGGGGAAAAAAGTGAGTTAATATCTGATGGGACAGAGGTTGGATCATATGCTCATTCTGAAAAAATGCCCATGGCCCAAGGGAGACAATAAACTAATAGGCTTTATTCCCTCTTCTAATGCATGGGTTCCAGGTCTTCTAGAACCATATTGAACAACATGGAAAAAGGAAGTGCTTTCCACCCTCTGTTGGACCCTGGATTGATAACTATCTGTTCACTACAGTATTGTAAAATAAGGAGATATTTTAGTCATAAACCAGAGACCATCACACTTCCATTGTTGTCAGAAGGCCACCAGTGACTAGTTGTAACGTATAGAATGTTAGGCTATCATTTGTTAGTTATCTACACTAAATTGTCCCACACTCTGAAGGACTGTTGAATATGTACGTGTGTGTATATCATTCTGTACTTTTTACATTTCCTTCTTGTTGGTTACTAAACCTTTGGAATGTTTCATGTGATTCTTCTACATACTCCTATTTAGACTAGAGATATCCAGAAACTCACATGAAGATAGAACCTTGTTCTTTCAGCCTCAGAACATAGTTAATCTAGACTGAATATCTGATTTTAGGGGTTTAATTCATGAGTGAAGGAAATGGAGACTTGTGGCTGAAGGGCTGAATTCAGAAAATAAGTACTTTTTTTTTTTATCTTTGTAGTTCTTCCACTTACTGGTTAATTAGGCTAGATCAACACTTAGTAAATCAATCTTTTAAATTGTGGCAAAGTTATATATGCTATGTGTATATGACAGGGGCTAAAGTAAATAACTTTTAAAGTTATCTGTTATTATATAATCAGTCATCCCCAGACTTAGTGTCTTAAAGCAGTAATCATATAATTTCCTCATGGTTCTATAGTTTGAACTGAGTTTATCTAGGCACTTTTCCTGTTTTGAGTTCCATGTTTGGAGGATTTAAGGAGGATTCTCTTTACAAATCAAGTAGCTCAAGTCCCATTTTGGGGTTGTATCTTTCGCATCAGAGATCATACAGTGTTTTATCATGAGTAATTAAGACACTAACAGTTAAGGATTCTATGGAGAAAGAGTTCTTCTGCTAAGAGCATATATATTTTCAACTAAATGAATGAGATGATCTCTTCTGCTAATCACTTTATCAATTTGTGACTTCTGACACACTGAGGAACCTTCATTTATCAGTCAGTGGATGATACCATGCATTCTTATCTACTCCCTTGTAAGGCTTACATGATGAATTCAATAATATCTCCACAATGCTCAGAGCCTTCAGTAGTGACATGGAAGACATTATTTAATTTCACATACTTTCTGCCTAACATCCCACAGAGGAAAACACCTCTATTTTGAACATTAATATTCACAACGATGAGCATTTATCAATTTAAAGGTAGGTATAAATTTTAACAAAATCAGCGCTGTGAGCTTATACTCATCTGAAGTGTATATGATTCTGGTTGAACTGTTCCCTGTGAGCAGTACACATTCTGTTTTGTTTTAGAAATTGTACCTTTTGGCACAACTACTTAAGGATAACTTTGAAACAGTGTTTTGGAAATAAACACTGTAACAACACTTACCATGAGGTAGGCTCTGAATCTCATCCTCCTAATCCATATAAACACTGGAAATATGATACTGGTATTATTCGAATTTAATGAATGCAGAGAAGTTAGGCTCAGTAACTGAGCCAAACTCTTAGTATATGTTAGTGATGGGTTTCAAAGCTAGTACTGTCTAGCCTCAAAGTCATTCCTCTAACTCTTTGCCTATACCTCCCTCATTCCTCTTGTGATCAAGAACCTAAAGTAAAACATAGGGTTTCAATCACAGAAAAGGATTTTGTGTGTTACCTAGGGTGGAGCCTTTCAGTTATTGCTGTAAAGAATGGGTCTTCCACATTAACCCAAGGAGCTTTTTTAAAAAAGATTGATGCTTGGATTCTACCCACTGGTTACATTCCTGATTGAAACTGGTCTTGTTCAATTCAGCTTGCCCAACTATTTTTGGCTACTTTTCTACAAATTCTAGACATAATGTCAATTGTTACTTTTTTTCTGATTTCAAGGAAATGGTGAGATAGGCAGTGAGGGGATTCAGCATTTCACAGTTACATATGGAAGACTTGGAGGGGTGAAAAGCACTCTATTCACTGTACTATACCCCAGGAAGGCTCTTCCTGTTGGGGTTCACATTTCAATGTGGCCTTGGAGGATAGACAGAGGTAGGAGATCAGAAATATATAACACATTAATATAACATTAATATATTATACATATATTAATGTATTATATATTTTATATATATTATTCCAAGTGAGGAAAGTCTGATTCAAATTCAATGTTCAGTTCTTGTAAAAATCTATCTATCTATCTATCTATCTATCTATCTATCTATCTATTTTTGTGCTGCTTTGGGGGCTTGAACTCAGGACCTAGGTACTGTCCCTAAGCTTTTGTGCTTAAGGCTAGCTCTCTACCACTTGAGCCAAAGTTCCACCTCCCGCTGTTTTTGATAGTTAACCCAGAGATAAGAGTCTCATGGCATTTTCTGACTGGGCTGGCTTAGAACAGTGATCCTCAAATCTCAGCCTCCTGAGTAGGTAGGATTAGAGGTATAAATAGGCAACAACAGCCATACAGACAGGGGATGAACTTGTTATGCAGAAGAACCTCCATGGAGGTCAGTTTAGAATTCATTGCTAACGTCATGGAGGACCTGGGGAAGGAGAAAGAAGTTTCAAGTTTGTCTAAGTGGAAATGGAAACAGCAATGTCAAAACTGAGACTGGACACTGGCATCTTAATCCTATCGTGGTCGGATCAGACTTGTCTTCTCTGTACAGCATTTACCGGGTTTCATTTGCCTCCCTCCATCCCTGTCAGGACACCTGACAGCCCATTAGAAGTCGTCAAGAGCATGTTTGGAGCAGCCAGAGAACGACAGTGGCCAAGCTAACAAGTCATGAGTAATCTCCATACAGCCTTTTACAAGGGAATTAATCTTTTATTAAGAGAAGAAATTATGCCCTAGTGCTTCAGGGGCTTTTTGCTCATGATTATGCGTGACAAGGGAAACGTTCACTCCTCTCAAGGGTCTAAGCCTGTCAGTCTAGAGTAATCTTCTTCTAACATCTCCTGTGGAAGTTGAGGCTCTCTAGGGTTTAGTACCATTTTTCAATTTTGGTCCTGTGTGAATGCAGACATTGAGTACGAATATACTGTTGGCTGCTCACTAAATCCTCTCATCCTCTGCCACCTGCTGTGGGAAATGCTAAGCTGTGTGGCTGCTGTTGTGAAACAGACTAAGCAAGCTTAAAAGGATTTTAGGGCGAGGTGCCAGTGGTTCACTTCAATAATCCTAGCTACTCAAGAGGCAGAGATCTGAGGATCTTGTTTCAAAGCCTGGTTGGGAAAGGAAAGTCCCGGAGAATCTTATCTCTAATCAAGCACCAAAAAGCTGAAAATATAGCCAGGCCTCCAGTGATAGAGTGCTAGTCTTGAGTGCTCAGGCCTTGAGTTCAAGCCTCAGTACAGATAGAAAAACAAAGAAGAAATTTGGGGATTGAAACAGACAATCATGCTCCTTTCACAAGTCGGAGTTATGTGTGCAGCTCAGGGAATCTAAGATGGCAAAGAGCCTTGGGTGAAGGTGTAAGGAAAGAGTTCTAATAAGAAATGTAGGCAGTACCATGTGAGCATGCAAGGACTACCTAGGCCCTGGACTCTGGGGAGGAAACAGAGGCTTCCACAGGAGAATATCGAAGAGAATTCAGAAGTGAGCTCCAAAGGTGCTGTCATGGGACATCGCACACGCAGGTGTGAAAGGTTAGGTTCAGACATTAAATGAGGCTGAGCACAGCAAGGAGATGCCCTGACAAAGGCAGAGTGGTAAGAGATTTACCAACAGATCTCATGGCTATCAAATTGGAGAACTCATAAACAGAAAAAAAGCTTCTAACACTCTAGGAATTCAAACTACAATAACTAGGTGGAAGAGCAAGTTAGATAGAATGCTATTTTAGAAATTAAACTGGGCAGTTTTCTGAACCGCATCATGGTTGAGAGTACACAGGGTTAGAAGATAAATAGGCAGAGGACTGTTTAGAAACACAATCATTTCTGAAATGATGGTGGGTACTATTCTTAAAACATCCATACAAAGAAGGTAAGTATAGCTTTTTTCCTGGTGGCAAGAACAGAGGAAGATGGTTGTACATTATACAACATCTGTTATGGGAAATACAGAAAAAAAATAACATTATTGCTTGGCCAGCTCCTCTTCTGTCCCTAAGACAGCAAATGTATACAATGAAAATTATTTATGGATAAGCATATCAATAAATTATCTAAGTTGCATCTGTAGAAGTTGGGGAAGGAAAGACACAAAAGCCATAGCAGATGCCATATGGTTGTTGTAGGTTACCCTTCTCTCAAGAGAATATCCCTCACTCAAGAGAGCTGCTTCATCTGAAGGCTGTGTATGCCTTCTGGAGGCTGCTGTCATTGATGACTGACATGGAGAGGCCAGTGTCCACTCTCTTTTTTCCAAAGGGATTCTGCAGTGCACTTCCTACTACAGAATCAGGGGAAAGCCAGAAAGAGTCACAAATACACTTAAAGCCAAATATTCTTAATCCAAGGGGAACGCAGCACAAGTGTGAGGGATTTCGGCCAGCTTTAACTCACACCTCTGATGTCAGTTTGGTATGTCACACTCATTGACTCTTACAATGTATAACTATTACGTTTGGAATATGATTACCATGGATTGAACTTAAACATTTGCCAACTTATTCCAAACTGGGGGAATACATGTGTTGCTGATTATCTCAGGTGAATGCCTTAGAGAAGGAGCACATCTCAGACTGGTGGCTTGGACATTTTTTTGTGTGTCTTGATCCTGGTATTGACCATGAAGACTGGCAGAAACTTAGAGGCTCTGATGGTTACTGTCATCTGTATGTCCGGTATGCTTCTGATCTGTTTGAAGTTACTAATATTCTCTTCATCTAAGTTACTCTAATTCCAATTAAAGATAGCAGTTGTCTTTGTTAACTTGTGATTATTTTTTAAAACATTTTATTTTTTAAGTTTTAATTATTATCTTTAAGTAGTTGTACAAAGGAATTGCCATTAAACAAAGCAGTTAATGAACATAATATATACCTTTATTCTTGGATATTATGGCTTAACTTATCTAAACTGCTACCCATTCAACTATGTGGCAATTTTGTAATCTGAGTACAAAGACTGTCTGTCAACACAGTTTATTCTATTATCAACCAGTATGATTGTTTTCAAATATGACTTGTTGTTCCTTCAAAAGTATTATGCAGTGCTAAATAATAAACATTGCATAACAATGACTTTTATTGTGGAAGAGCAAAGGCACACTGTGTAAGAGCAGTCTGCACAAAGGAAGGAGTTTCTCAATTTGTTGTGAGTTATGAAAATTCATGAGGTGAAAAATTTCCACCAGGTGTTTATTTAAGAGAAATACATAGTGCCTAATTTCAAGCAAATGAAAAAGAATGGGGTCATTTCATGATCCTTTGCAAATGGGCAAATGACTTTAATATAAGGACTGAATTTGCTCCTAGTTTAAATGCAAGAGGTAGCAAAACAGACAAGTTCTTGCTCTACAAGATGTTGCTGGAGATTGTGTGTGAACAGAGTCTGTGGATAGGGATTAGAGAGGATCAAATTTAGTCCTCTTTAAGAGGAAAGGGACACCTCACCGAGAAGAGAATGCCTGGGAAATACTGGCAGATCATTAACTAGAACCCAGACCTCCTAAGTCTTGTTTCAGAGCCCTTGAATTCAGAATATGCTCAGATCCCCCACAGGCTGGTGCCGAGTCAGCTGGGGCTGCCTACTGGTTAGAATTTGCAACATGAGACTAATTTGCAACATGAAACACAGGTTGAGGAACACACCCAAGAAGTTGCAAATGTCCTTGCTGGGTGGATGTTGTATGTATCTAGCAGGGTTCTGGGTGTATAGTTGATACCTATGGAACATGTTCAGTGGGTGCCTACATGCCCATCATGCTACACTCTTTTGCTATAATGATGCTGACAAATCAATGTTTTGCTGAGTTTTGATATTAGTGTATGATGTACACTCCCCTGTGTAGTTGAATTCAAATTCCCATCTACTTGACATGACATTAGCTTTCTCTACCTCTTAGTTGAAACAAGCATGCCCTATATTCAACTATTTCCTGTTGTGTGAAACTGTTTTTGATCAGCCTGACTCTGAAGCTCATGGTATATAACCTTCAATCAGTGTTGTCAGATATGCTGTAGAGTGAATATCCTCACATATGAGGATGGATAGTAATTGGTAATTCAGAGTGCATTTCTTAAAGTCACCACTGCTGCTACACAGGGCCCCTTATGACAAAAAGTTGAGCATCTATTGGAAGTGAATCTTTTCTTTCTTCCTTGTGCCACTTTCCATGCACATTCACATGGGATCACTTCCCAGATATACTACCTGAACCCAACTCTTTGTTTTAGGCTATGTGTTTAGGAGCACTCCATGTAAGACATCATGTATTGAAATACTTCGAAAGCCTCAGAGTTCCCTGTATTAAAATTGTATATATTATAGGAGACAAAATCATGCAGATTCAATAGATATAAGAATGTAAAATTAAGAAAAGCAAAATGCTCTGCATTAATTTTTTTCTCTTTTCTGAGACTCAAATTATATTGAAGTCTGAACTGGAATGTGGAGGCCTGAGAGTTGCCATCCATTCTCCATGTGCTCCGACTGTGGAACTGCTGGAAGCCACACACATCTTTTCCTGGACAATGTACCCGTACCCAGATGCCTCCTGGTTGTTATAGGTTACCCTTCTCTCAAGAGAATATCCTTCAGCAAAGAGAGCTACTTTAACTGAAGGATGTATATGCCTTCTGAAGGCTGTCATTGATGACTGACATGCAGACACCAATGTCCACTCTCTTTTTTCCAAGGGGATTCTGCTGTGTACTTCATACTACAGAATGAGGGGAAAGCTAGTCTCCAGTTGACCCCCATGCCCACTCATCTTACAGTGCCCACCCACTTTCCCTGCTCATTCTCTTTCCCTTATGACCTTTGACCTCAAAGCTGCCTCTGTCACTTGATATGAATCTCCATCCAAGGCTCTGCTTCCAGTGAATCAGACATGCAACAATTACTGATATCCCTTGATCTTATCCACTGGGTAGAACCTATGATGGCATTTGCAATACAATGCAATGACACATATATTAAATGAATTCCAGAATTTTTACTTGTCTGTAATGATATATAACCTGCTACTCATTGTCTTTCTTACATCTCTCTGTATGAAGACTATTCGGCATCTGTTTGTTGAGGCATGTAAAGAACATGTAGACCCTTTGTAGTACATAGAATCAGGGGGCTGTGAAATTTCTCTAGGAAGAATAAGGCAATACTTTTTTAGTTACTGGAGTTTGAATGTAGGGCCTTAGGCTTATTAGGGAAATATACTGCCACTTGAGCCATGCCCCAACCCTTTACACTAGATTAATTTTAAATAGAGTCCTCCTCTTTTTTGCCTATGTCCAGCCTAGACCATGATCCTTCTACCTCAAATCTCCCATGTATCTGGTTTTACAGACATGAAGCACTATGCATAATTTGTTAGTTCAGAAGAGATTTCAGTTATGTTTTACCTGGGTTAACCTCTAATCACAATCCTCCTGATCTCCACTTCTTGATTAGCTGGTATTACAGGCATGACCCACTGTGCTGACCATTAACTGAGTTTCTTGAGGCAAAAGAAGCATACTGTTTCTCCTTTGCTTCATATCATTCTGCATATGTAGAATGGCATTTAATATACTTCAGTTAATTATTTACAAGCGGCCACTTTGACATTAGAATATTTTAGCTGCCCTGTTGCCTTTGCAATTGAAGAGTTCAGAGAAAGGAAAGAAAAAAAGACCAAAAACAACCTTCTGCCTTCCCCAAGGCCTTGTTTAATGGAGTGTATATGAGCAAATTTCAGTAAACCATGGCTAGATTATCTATGCCAGTGCTTCTCAGCTTTTAATGTGTTTATGAGTCAGCCAGTGATTTGCTTAAATGTATACTCTGGTTGAGGAAATCTAAGGTCATGCTTGAGATCCTAATATCTGAAAATCTTTCCCTAGATGATGAGGCTAACTCTCCCTGAATCACATTTTACATACCTTACATGACAAGGCTTTATCTTTTTAAAGTACTTTCTGCTGTACCGATAAAGATAAATCTGAAGGTGATTTTAAAATTCTAACACTGAGTCCTTTCATGACTTGGCAACTTAAGCCAAATTATCCTTCTAGCTGGTAATGATGAGCTTTGATCTTAAGGACATATAATTATACTGTATGTGACACTAAACAGGACATTGTCTTATTTTATTTATTTTTTCTAGAAGGGATTAGGTGGAAATTATACAATTTTACATAAGTTTCCAAAGTAGCTATCAATTTAAGTGATGCCAAAATGAAGATGAACACAAACCACATAAGGTTTATAAGCAGTCTGACTGATGAGGAAAACATTCTGCCCATCATTTTGGCTTACTTGCTCCTTGGTAAATATACCTCCCAGTAAGGAATTTCATTCTTAATTCTTACAGTGCCTCATCAAGTTAGAGGCCTTGTGCTGAACACATTTAAATTAAGGATTATTTTATTGTGCATTTATAATTTCTTAAGTCTGGACCTGTAGCAGTTTCTTTCTCCTAGTAAACAGAATTTTCACAATGGTCCTAAAGTGAAAACTATCAAAACACATAATATGTTATTTCCTTATATAGAAATGTTGTACAGGAAAAGAAAGTAACTTTTTTAAGTCGTTCTTATTCCTCTTTAGGTCAACATTTTCTATATATTTGGCAGGGCAAGTGGCAAAAATTTCACCTCCATAATGCAATGTTAAAAAATGTCCAAAATCCAGTCAATGCTTTCTGAATACTGGAAATTAACCAGAGAGAATGCTTTCTAAATCAGCCATAGTTGATTTACCAAGACTCACATACATTGGAAAAGAAGGATATAAAAAAGATTGCATAATGCGAAGAATAACAAAAAAAGAGTTGTGTTGGTTATACTAATTGTGACAGTTAATTTCATTTGTCATCTTGACTGTGTTAGGGGATACCCACATAGCTACCAACATATTCACTATTCTATTTCTGTTTGTGAAGGTATTTATCATAGATTAGTAGTTGACTCTGTCCAAAGAAGATTCACCCTTATGAATTGGAAAGGGGTTACTGAAGTCCTGCTTAGAAAAAGTCTTCTCTTTTTAGAAAGCTGGAATACTCACTGTTCCTTAGCCAAACAAAGGAGGGGTTAACAATGCTTAACAAGAAAGGTACTCATGTAACTGTAACCCCTCTGTACAGCATAAATAAAATTAAAAATACACCAAATTCTTAGACCTTCAGTCTTAACATAATTATAACAACATTTCTGTATATCCAGTTTGTAGTTAGCATCTCATGAGATTTTGTAGCTTCCACCATCTCTTCTTGGACAACTGTCATTACAAACATCATATATGTATATAAATATTCACATATATAACAGTATATATATATATATAGTGCACAAATATTATTGGTTCTGTTTCTCTGAAGAATCCTGATTGATTGATTTTTAACATATACACCTTCAAAATCCATGAGGCAAAGAATTAGAGAATTGAAAGGAAAATTAGAAAATTCAACACTAATGTCTAGAGACTTTAACACAATAATCCCTTGCAATAATGATTGAAAATGACACTGAAAACCAGAAAGGAGGCACTATTTTTGAATAACAGTATAAACCAACTGGATATAATACATCTGTGAAATCTTCACTCCATCATAACAGAGCAGACATGTTTCTGAAATACACTTGAACCATTTTCCATGATGAACATTTACTAAGCTAGCAAACAATTCTCAGTAAAAGGCATTATATGGCATATGTTCACTGATTACAATAGCACAATATTTGAAATATATAACAGAAACTTGGGAAATTAACAATTATGCATAAGATCAATAACCAATGTATCAAATAAACCTCAAAGAAAATGAAAAAAAGAAACATTGAAGGGAATGAAAACTAACACATGGCATATAAACAGCTATAAAATTAATTAAAATAATTGCTTAAAGGAACATTTATAGCTATAAATACCTTTATTAAAAGAAGAACAAAGAGTTGGGTGCTGCTGGCGCATAGATGTAATTGTAGTTACTTGGGAGGCTGGGATTGGGAGGATGTGGTTCAAGGCTAACCTGGATGGAAGAGTTCAGGAGACCTCTTCTCAATCCTTAGCTAGGAACAGTGGCACAGGCCTTTATTTTAGCTACACAGAGGACTGGGATATTCCAGGCCAGTCACAGCAGAAAAGTTCATGAATCTCAGTCTTTCATAAAGGAAGATGCTGGTTGTGGTAGGATGTATCTATCATTCCATGAACAATAGCAAGTCTAAATTAGCCAAATCTTCTTATGGTTCAGATACATACTTAGAAAAGAAGTGAGATTCTATCTAAAATATTACCAGCATAAAAAAGACTAAAGGCATTCTCAGTGTAATGCAAGTGTAAAACACATGAACATACACATATATAAAAACAGACAGACACATGCACAAACAAAAATAAAAATAAAAACAACAAAACAAAACAAAAATCTAAAGATCTCCAGTCAGTATCCTAAACTCCAACCTTAAGAAAACAGACAAAGAAATTGAAATCCAATCTAAACAGAAAGAAAGAAGTAATAAACATCAGAGGGCACATTAATAAGTCAGAGAATAGAAAAATAGAGAAAATCAAAGGAAAAAACTGTTGGTTCTTTGAATCTATAATATTGACATAGTTGCAGAAACTAATGGGAAGAGATAAAAAGACTCAAATTACTAAAATCATGATTGAAAGAGCTGACATTAGTCCTGACCTTACTAAAATAATTTCTAAAGGTTTATAAAGAAACACATTAAATAACTATGTGCCAACAAATTAACATTCTAGAGGAAATGGACAGCTTCCTAAGAAAACATTAAGTAAAAAATTGATACAAGAAAAAACAAGAACTATGATTTGACTATTAAGTAAGAAGACTCATTTATTAATAAAAAGTATCTTCTCACAAAAGAGCCTAAGAAGAAATGGCCTCACTAATAATAATTTACCCGAGTTTAAAAAGCAATTAACAAAAAAAGCCATCATACATTTCTCCAAAATATAAAAAAGTAGGAAGCACTTTCCAACTCATGAAATATACCCAGTATTATCAAATGCTACAAAGATATTAGCAAAAAACCCTATACCATAATATATATTCTAAACTAAATACTAGGCCCAGTAATAGGCCTAGTCAAATATATTATACTTAAATATGAATACAATACATTATTTGGGACACACTCTGACTAGCAACTCTTTGTTGTTTTCTGAAAGTCTAGTTTAATTGTATGTCCTATATTATATCTGACAATGTTAATTCTACTAGGTCATGCTCCGTATCTAGTACCCTAGCATACCCCAAAAGTATTAATCAAATGTATAACAAATGGATGGATGGATAAATGAATGAGCAAATGATCAATTAGAATCTTATTTTCCATTTGAGGTACTTTGCTTAGGCCAATGTCAGCAGCTACCATTTATGTATTAACCCCAATTTCATCATGCGTCTTTAGAGTCAGAGTTCATCTTTGGAGTCTGAGTGGCCCACTTGACTTGGGCTATACAAACACAAAAATGTTCTGATTTTAAGACTTCCATCTTCTCTGGAGATCACATATCTACAAGGTCAGGAGTGAAATATAGCATTGTAGAAAATTATTTATAAATCAGTTTTGAACTTATAGCCCAAGTAGTGGTAAGAACTAGATTAGGCATGTATACCACAATTCCTGTGTTAGTTTCTTATTGCCATTATAACAATGTACCAAAATTTAGTACTTTAAAACAGCATAGATTTAGTATAGCACAGTTTTAGAGGCCACAAGGCTGAAGATGTAGTTTAGGGAATTAAATGGAGGTGCTGGCAGGGCTGTATCCTTTGGAGATATTCCAGAAGCTGTGTGTGTGCCTTGCTGTGACCTGAGCTAACCATGCATCTCATTATCTCACATCTATCCTCTCATCTTCTTTACCCCAGTGACATTCCTGAATCATTTTAAGAGAACCTTGCGACTACATTGGACCCAATCTGATAATCCTGTTCCTCTGCTGATCCTTAACGCAATCAAAACCGCAAAGTCCCATCTATCAACAAAAAATTAATATAACCCATACTTAGAAATTGTTTTTGCTGACAAGAACTACCTCCTTTCTTGGGCCAATGAATTTGCTAAAAGCAGAAGGCAAGAATGTCATCCCTACCTCCATTATTTTATCCATCTTTGCTCTGTGCTATTCACCTTGCAGCCAGCTTCTAATCCAGGAAGGACAGATCTGACCAGTAACCCTTTGTCTCATATACATTTTTATCTGATCTGGGGAAAATAAAGGGAATCACAGAAATGGTGGGACAATGGGTGAACCAATGCAACAGAGATAATCACTAGACATTATGTTGGAAATGAACTTTACAATTTAGCAGAGATGGCGGTCAAGAGGGGACAAAGTGCCCCATTTGTTAGGAAATGGAAAGACATGGAGAAAATTATATTAAGTGAAGTAAGCCAGTCCAAAGAAACATAGGTCTCATGTTTTCCCTTATTTGCAATATCTAGTATATGTCTGAGTCAAGCAGAAAAGGTCAGATAAGGTGATGTTAGGGAAATGAACCCTAAGATATGTATTCAAATGTTTTTTTTCTTTCATGCCATTGTTTCTAACGCATTTCTAACGCATTATTGTATGTCCCTCCCCCACAGTATAACCCCTGCTTTCACTGTATTTGATGTTGTTATAATTTGTGGAGGGGAAGGGGAAAAACAAGTCGTTTAAATAAGGATACAGGTGGACCTGTTGCAACAATGAGATGTACAAGTTGTTATGTGGAAAATGAACTTTACAATTTGCTGGGGGAGGGGAGGATTGGGTGGGGGAGGCAGGGGAAGGATGGGAAGGGATGGGAAGGGGAAACAAAGGAGGAGACTACAATGCTTGATAAGAAATGTACTCATTATCTTGCCCATGTAATTGTAACCCTTCTGTACAGTATTTTCACAATAAAAAATAAATAAAAATTTTAAAAAATATAAAAGAGGGGGCAAAGTATGAGAAAATGAGAGAGGGTAACACTGTTCAAAAAGAAATGTACTCATTACCTGACTTATGTAACTGTCACCCCTCTGTACATCACCTTTACAAAAAATTTAAATTAAAAAAAGAGAGGGATGGAGAAAATTGCCCCTAAGGAAAGTAGAGCCTCCGCAGGAAGGACGACACCCTCCAGGAAGCATTGACTTGGTTATCCTCACCAGTTGCTCCCCTCAATTGACAAGAGAGATGTTAACAACTTCTCTGGGACCGCTCTCAAAAGCAAGACTGAAACAATAATCAGGCTATACTTGTGACTGGAACTGTTTATGCATACCTCTTACTCCAAAGCTCATGTCTGTATACAGAAGATGGACTTCAATGCTTCCCTTGCCTCTTTCCAAGGCTTCCTGGTGTGTAGTAAATTTCCTTTCTCTGCCTGTCACCACTACTTTTCTTGTTAGTTTTGTGTTGGATGAGTTGCCAAACCTCGCATGTACAGGAGCTGGGCCTGCGACTTAAAATTCTGCTTTCATTCACATTTTCTCTGGTTCTGGGGTCTAAGATGTAGATATCTTTGAGGGGAAGATTTCTGTCTATGAATGTTAATCTGTTTTTATAGTATTAGTTCTGTGTTAAAGCACAAAGAGTCTTTTTATGCAATTAACTCGTGTTAAAGCACAAAGAGTTAATCTGTTATTACATCTCATCCTGTTTTATACATGTTTACTAGCTAAATGTAAACTTTTAAAATAATCCAACATTTTTACCATTTCTGATACCTCTTTGTTTGGAACCTCTTTTGGCTCTGAGAGGCGCTATTTTAAGTAATGTAATTTCTTATCTTAAAATGGAAAAATTGTATGTTTTTCACACCTAATGAGTGCTTCTCAATCTTGGCTGCACATTAGAGTCAGCTGGGGTTTTATAAGTCCCAATGCCAAAGCTGCATGCCAAATTAATTAAATCAGGGTCTCTGGGGACAGGATCCAGGCTTCAGTAATCTCAAAGGCTCCCCAGGTAATTCCAATAGGTATTGAAAATTGAGAACTCTGAACCTAATTTACCCTTCTACTCTTTTGATAAGTTGTTTATTTCTTCTCCCACTCCTTCCCTACTTCCTGTTCTAACCTATTTTCCTTCTCTTTATAATTTGTCCTTTCTGTTATTGAATTATATTATTTTCATCACCTCATATTTGATGAGAGAGACAGATACTTTCAAAGCAATCAGTATACTGTAGCTCAGTGTGGACAGCAGTATTCTAGACATAAACAAAAATAAGGCAAAAGAGTAAACACAAAAAAGCTCTGCTTTTTCACTATGAAGCCTCTGGGGCCTCCAAGTTCTTCACCTCTCGGAAGGCCTTTTCAAACTAAGGGCTGAAAATAAAAATACTCTATTGTCTTAATTGACAGAATTCTAAATTTAGAAAAAAAGGTGCACGGTCTTATGGAAAGAATTCTGGATGCAAAATCTTATGATTGTTTTTTTAGTTTAAAACAAAAGTTCTCGGGGCTGGGAAGGTGGCTCAGTGGTAGAGTGCTTGCTTTGCTTGCATGAGGCCCTGGGTTCGATTCCTCAGCACCACATAAGCAGGAAAAACTGGAAGTGGCACTGTGGCTCAAGTGGTAGAGCACTAGCCTTGAGTTGAAGAGCTGATGGACAGCACCCAAGCCCAGAGTTCAGGCCCCACAACTGACCAAACAAAACAAGTTCTCTTGGCTTTCCTTCTCCCAGAAGCAGAATCCAAGACAAGAATTTGAGTGCAAATGATTCACATAGCAGATAACCACAGGAAACACCAGGAGAATACAAGGTAGGGATGCAGAGTACCTTTTCAAGATTCGTGACGTGGGAATATAGAGATTTGGGTAAATCTGGATGTCAATCATGGATCATAGACCTCAGGGTCATTTGCCTAAGAGAAGAAAAAGAGGGCTGAATACTCATATATTATTTAGTTAGTTAGTTAGTCATGGGGCCTGAACTCTGGGCCTGGGTGTTGTCCCTTAGCTCTTCAACTTAACCCTAATGCTCTCCCACTTGAGCCACAGCACCACTTCTGGCTTTTTCTGCTTATGTGGTGCTGAGGAATCAAACCCAGGGCTTCATGCATGCAAGGCAAGCACTGTTCCACTGAGAGAACTTCCCATTCCTCATGTTTTATTTTTATCAGTCCTTGGTGTATCACTGCCCCTGGGGAACTGCTAATTCTCCAGCCCTTATAGCTTTATGCTGTGGATAAGGACAGAGAATTATGGGAAGCAAAGCCAAAAGGCCTAGAGACCTCACATTGGTTATTAGGTCAATGTGCACCACAGAGCTGAGGCCAAAGGCGACAAAAGCAGATGCTAATGCGTCTCTTTTGTTCATTTGTTTGTTTTGTTTTTCTAAAGTTCCAATACATTATTTCTCCTGACAAATTGATGGAATAAATGAACCCACATTTTTTTTAAAGCACACGGAGGACCCTCCCACTTAGGAAACTGGCTGTAGGAAGAGCAATGAAATAAACATTTTTGTTGTTGCTGTTGCTTTGGAGATGGGCCCTGGTGGTTCCTGCCTGTAACCCTGCCTACTCAAGAGGCTGAGATTCAGGGGACTAAGTTTTGAAGCCAGCCTGGGTAGAAAAGTCCACAGGATTACATCTTCAAAGCAACCAGCCAAAAAAAAAAAAGCCAGACTGGAGGTGTGGCTCATTTTTCTCAAATATCAGTAGGGTAACGTGATGAATTTTCAATATTGAAAGCAAATGTAAATAAAGATTAACTTCAGATACAAGAAATTACAGTGTAGATGTTAAGAAAAGAAGTGTTGAGATGCTGTTCATCTTGTCTAGGCCCAAAGGGAGAGAAAGGTGGAAAAAGGATGGATAAAATGGCCATTTGTCTTTTCCACACTTGGGCTAGAGCCTATAGACCTGTATCAGAAACACAGACTTATTTTTCTCCCCACTGAGGAAAGAATGTGTCCATGTGTTTTCAGGCCCATTATGTCTTTGTGTATTCTCCTCACACCGCGGACCCTCCATGTCTCAGTGTAAAGCAATAAACAAGATGGTCTGACCACTTTTTCATCTAAATAGTCCGGAATCTGCCTCAGACTGAGGGACTTGGGAAAAACTGTTTGAGTAGGATAAGATTATCTCCAACTTTTAAAAATCTTACCTAGGATAGCTTCTTATCATTAAAGAATGATGCATGCTTTAGCTTCAGATTCATCATTATTATCTCTCTTGATACTATTTAGGGGTGTCAGTCTTTTGCATGCCATTTTACCCAGTCTTCTACCAGTAGAAGAGTAGTCTAGGGGGCAGATTCTGGCCTGGAAAGAGGAGAAGTGTCTAGAGGGGTTACAGTATTGTGACAGAATGGAATATGTGTTCCGATTTGAATGAATCCACAATGCTCAACTACCTTCAAATGAAGTCACTGTAAATGTTACTGGTGTGTAGTGGTCTATGGTGTGATGCTGTCCTAATAGCTTCTATTATTTGGATTGAGTGCTTAAAGTTAGGAACACTGTTCTGACAGGAAGAAAAGAGAATAAGCAGACAAAAGATGCCACAATAAAGACATTGTTTGCAAACAGCCAAGATATGGAATCAACCCAGATGCCCCTCAGTGTACAAATGGATCCAGAAAATGTATATATCCACAGTGGAATTCCACTCCTCCATCAGAAAGAATGATATTGTACCATTTGTAAGGAAATAGAAAGAGTTGGAAAAAATATTATGTGAAGTAAGCCAGATCCAAAGAAACATAGATTGCATGGTTTCCCTCACTTGTTGTAACTAGAATTTACCTATAAATACACAAGCAAACACACTGAATGGTAATAATAATAATAATAATAATAATAATAATAATAATAATAATAAATACACTGGGACATGATAAATTATACGGGTATCTAGTCATTTACACAGCTTGAGATGAAAGAGACTTCTGTTATGAAAAGAGAGTGGTTTTTATTCTAAGTGCAGAGATGTGGAGTTGGAAATCTGAGTAACAATTGATTTCTTCAGGCTGTCATTGAATGGATCCTTTGGTCTGTAAAGAGGCAGGGATATCTGCTGATGTGAACTCTTGGATTGATGTTTAACTCTGCTTACTCAAGCAAAGACATGTGCCTATATTGCCCAATGATTGGGGGGCCACTGTGGGAGGGTATTCATTCATCATAAACCTGGGCTGTTTGTTACATTTGCTAAGTCTCAGATGTGAGGGTGGAGGCTGGTCTCTTTCCAGCTTGTGTTTGGCTACCTGCCCACACTAACAAAACCACCATCACCTCCATATGAACTGCCAGATGAACCAAACCTCCGGAGCGGGGGTGGGGAGACACCAGATAAGACCAGTGAGTGGAAATATTCCATGGAACACAGCTCAAGTATGTAAGTAACGTGACCATTGTCATAAGTCATGTGGTGATTTGTCCTGCATAAATAGATAACTAATATCATACATGAAGCAAGAACTAATGCATATCTAATGAAAGATGTTGATAGATAAGGATATTTCAAAGGTCATTTAGCCCTGGTTAAAACATAAGTTGTTTTTAGAAACTCTTTACTGTTGATTATATGCCACATATGTCTTAAAAATTTCCTCCTGCCTCTGTACTGTACAGACCCTGAGCAGGGTAAGTCTTCTCTGTTCCTGTCAGCCTGTCCACATCACGTGGCTGTTCAATATTCACTTCCTTAGCCATGCTTTTCTTGGCCTCAAGTACTAATAAGATGCTAATCCAAAGGATTTATTCGTTACTATGCCAATCAATTCAAAACTTCATCATTCAGCTTCTTGAGGGAAATATGCTTGTATCTCTTATGGCATTTTTTACATGGTTCAAGACATGTGACAATCCAACTTAAAGTATCCTTGTGTTTGATCTCCCTACTGTTTGCTGTTAGTTGAGCTGATACATGGCAGGAGCGGCAGAGCCAGGGGATGTTGAAAAGTCCTAAAAACGTAGAACTTAAAACTGTTCTTGGGTATGAAACTGTGTAGGCTTCTTTTTAGAACCATTGATTTTATAATTTGCAAATATGCCAGATGAATGGTGAAGGAACCCCCAGGGTGTAATCTATCCAGAGAATCATTGTTGAGTAGTGCTTTCTAATACCTACTGTGTGTATCTGTTATAAAGAGTTAAAAAAGAAAGTAGCAGGGGTGCTTCTCTACTGTAACAAATTAGCAAATGCAGAAAGAGTTCAGCACACATGTGGCCAAATTCCATTGAATTAACTTCATCTCCACTTTTTTATTCTTGCTGCTTTTCTTTCTTGTTACAACATACTTGGGGGCAGATTAAACCCTTGGCCCTCATGATAGGCAACAATATCAACTCCACACAGGAGGTTTTATCTTTTCAAGTTAGTGATCCTGTCTTTTGAACTTCAAGAAGATCAGATTTCAGGGATATTACATTTCTGTTGGTGATCATTTTAAATATCACTCCCTGGTACAGATTCACTGGCAGCTAATATCGGGGCTCAACAGGGACTGTAAGAAGATCTAAGCAATACAAGCATAAAAATGCATGAGCAGTGTTAGTCTAGAAACATTTTCAAAGTTGAGCAAGGAGAGAATTTATAAACAAAGTCAGGGTTTTCTCAGACTGTTGTAATCCCAAATTGGAACTAGATGCCTTTTGGAATAAATACTAAAGTATCTCCTTTCACACTTTCTCAATTTCAAGTTCAAGGGTTCCAAGGTGATGGGCTACTTAAGTTTCTGGGCTTTATTATCGAGATGGCGCAAATCAAAAAGTCCTCAGCCATTAAGTAAGTATGACTACGAATAACGTTAATATTTGTGAGCATGGTTTTTATTTGTATATTTAGCTCATAGATCTTGATTCCTGAGGATGATACTGTTCCTGATAAATAACTGAGGTAAAGAAAATATTACCTTTTTCTTTAAACATTCATTTTTCCAGCTTGACTTGGTCTTATATCTGCTAAGAATAGTCTGTTATTCTCATGTCTTGGTCAGGACTCCAGAAGCAAATCCTGAAATGAAGATCCACTTGGAAGTGATTTACTGTGGAAGCATTTCCACAAAAGTCTGGTAAACGGAGTATATATTCCTAAAGAAGGAAAAGAAGCTAAACAAGGAAGCAAAGCTAACTGTCCAACTCCCAGTTTCAACCTAACTGCAAGAGGAGTGTTACTTTGTGTCACTTCAGGATAAAAATTAAGGTTTTCAAAGTTCAGTCAGTACTAGCCACTGACTAGGTAAAATCAATGTCAGCAGATGGGATATCTATCTCCAAAATGGCTTTAGTAGCTTCAGAATATTCCTCCAACAATAAGCACCAGGGTTTCTCTCTTTGTTAGAAGCTGAGAAGAAAGTGAGAATAGGAAGAAAATGTGATGGTGCAGCTTACTGGGAAAATGTTTGCCCAGCATGCAGGAGACCTTGAGTTCAAATCCCAGCAGAACACAAACCACGCGCGCACACACACACACACACACACACACACACACACACACACACACACACACACACACACACACACACACACACACACACACACACACACACACACACACACACACACACACACCCCTCTCACTCCCACCCCATCTTCACAACAGTAGGAAGAAAGAAAAATATTGAATGCTTCCAGGAAAGGATAGGATATTGTCCACAGGATATATCCTTTTAACCCAAAAATATAACACTGTGTGGTCAATGTGCAATAGGGTATTTCTGAATCAATTAAGGAAGAATGCATTTGACTTGTTAATCATCTGTACTTAAAATTTCAGAACTACTCCCAAGAAAAAGAAAGAAGTCTTGCTCACTTGAAAATCACAACCACCCAGAATATACTAGGTATATTGTTCAACAGATAACATTAACAGTATCAAGACTCTGATAATGTCCAACCCTCCTGAATCCCTTCCAACTCAAGATTATTTGTCTCTTGTCAAATATAGAAGGAGATCTGTGACTAGGTGCAGTGTGTTGTCTGACAGCATCATGGGATGTCTGTGTAAGCATGAAAACCATGGAACCATCTATGGGAAGGAAGTAAAAGGGGACATTTATTTATCTCTTTATGTATTTTCCTCTTCTTCTTGTATCTTAGGTCAAGTATGATCCCATGAGGATTGACTCCACAGCCTTCCAAGTCTGTATCACACAACTGCCTCAACAGCTTCTCCCAACAAAACAGACCCCTAAATTCCCATGGCATCACATTCTGTAGTACTCCAGATGTTAGGGAACAGACCAGAACTCAGTCATATGCTGGCTCTGAAATTCCTGTGGGAAGCAGCTGGTGGATGAGATACAAAAGGTCCAAGCAGAGTTGCTCATTTTTACATAAACTAAATCACATACCTGAGAATCCAAGAGAAGCTGGTACCAAGGGAATCAAAGGGAACACATCAAACGCATCAGATACCATATGTTATCATTAACAACTATGATTTACATATTGTTTATTATGGTTTTAAAAGTAGATGTATTTTGTCAAGCCATTTTCTATCTGCTGGACACTGTGTTAAACCCATTAGATAAAATTGTCATTCTGGATTGTGGGAGACTGCCTCCTTTCCCACACCCTTTGCACTGTAATTTGTACCGCAATATCTATGAAGATATGGAGTCTATTTCTTCACTCCTAATCTCTGATGACACTAGGAGGAGGGACCTTTGTGAGTGATTGGTCAAGAAGGGTGTCTGTCCTTGTAGATTAGATTAGTTCACTCACAAAGCCTAGAAACTCTCTTTCCCCTTCCTGTACTGTAGGACACAGAAAAAAGTTGGCTGTCTGAAACCTTGAAGAAGTCTCTTAGGATCCAAATCTAGGATGTCCAGCTTCCAGAATTATGAGCATTCAATTTCTGTTCTTTATAATTCATCAAGTCTGCGGTATTTTAGTAAAATCGTTAGAATGAACTAAGAAGCCAAATCTGAACAACTAATCAATTCACTAAAGAGGAAAGAGGCTTAAGTAAGCCAGTGTTGGCTAAGCCAAGACCAGATCTACAGGTATAAAACAACCCACAGATTCATAAACAAAAGATATATTTATTATTGTGAATCACTCAAGACTCCGTTCATGACTTTATGCAGCACTGGCATAGGCATAGATTATTGATCCAGTAGCTTAAATACAATTCAGCAAAATAGGAGAGGCTAAACGATTTGGTCAAAACCATGCATTAAACATTTGATTAGAATACAGAGTTTTCATGGTTTTAATTGCTGTGCTTTACTACCTACTTTCCTCTGGATCCTTGACTTTTATTCTTTGCTGACTAATGGCTCTGAGTGGATAATTACATCAGGTTATCTTGCTTATTTAGGTTCTGTATCTCCTCTGAATTTTGTGCTTGGAGTGTGGGAATTTTGTAATTAAGTATATATTAAATATACAAAATATTCAGTAGGAACAGGATATTGTAGCGAAGACCAGAGGATAAAAAACAAAAGGAAGTTAATTAAGCACAAATTTGACTCTAAGTGAGAGGAAAGATGAATCTTGGGGTAGAGTGGTATGGTCAGTGACCCACAGTGAGACAGATTGAGTGTGTAGCATGCATGGATCTTTGAGATTCAGGATTTTGTATCTCTTTTTGTGGGAAAATTGATATACTATTCTCTTTGTCTGTTCTTTGAAAGACATAATCATAATGAATTACCATGTGGCTGATGGCATCAATCTATGAATCATTAAACGCCATACCCAAGACAGTCAGCTACCGGGTGAAGATCTGGTATCTCCACTATATTTATCCAGCTGGATTTAGAAAACAAAGCAAACTCCATGCAAGGGTGAGGTCAGTCATTAAGCATGGGCCTCCTGAGTCACCAGGGTTTATGTATCTGCCCTGTTGGTATAATGGGAATATGGGGGCCTCATTTCTATTAGTGTTAATGGAGCCAATCATATGAATCTGCCACATATCAATGCATATCCTCCTGTGTTTTGATATCTTAATGCACAAAATTACATCTCTAGGGAAAAGTGTGCATCCTCTTAAGTGCTCCCAATTGCCATTAATGCTAATGGAACAGAGATACACACATATTCACAATTGCTCAGGAAAGTAGGCAAAATATGGGAGATGATTAGATTTGGAGAGTGTCATAAGAGACCTGCAGAAGCTGCAGAGATGATTGAAAATGATCTCTTTCCAGGCTTACTTAAGCAGTTTCCTTATACATAGCCTTCTTTCTCAGAACCACTGGCTGATAATTGGCCACATTCTGCTATCCAGGAGGAAGAAGCTGATATGGTTATAGGATTTGGAATGGACTTGGGGTGTGTTTACAGAGGAATGGAGAAACGGTGATGGAAGATACCCAGCTATTCCTATGAGAACAATAATGTGGGCTGCCTGGGGTGGTGGCCTACTCTGTTGTAGGGAGATCTGACATAGATTCTGAAGACTCTCTTGTATTGTGGAAATACAGCATGAGCAAGAAGGGTGCACTCTGCTTGCTTACCTACACTTTGTTTTGAAAAATGCTCTTTTAGAATTCTAGACTAACCCTACCCATTCTCTCTATGTTGAAATGGGGACTGGTATTGGTCCTTGTATGATGAGTTTGTTTCAGAGATGAAATTATACAACTTAGAGTCAAGGTTATGAGATTAGAATAATTATTATGAAAATTAGCCAACCCTTATTATTCCTCCCAACAAGTTTGGCTGTTTTTTATTTTCTTCTGTTGAAAAAGAATCCTGTCCTTTTCCTGACCTGTGGTTTAAAGAAGGGACATGTCTGGTTCATCTACACCATGACCATCATAAACCCAGCACAGTGGAATTGGGATGGTTCTGAGAGGAACTCTAACTTACTTCTACACAGGAACTAAACATTCTAAGTCTCTTATCAGATGTATTCTTTGGTTTTAGCCCTTTATTCATTTGCTTTTAAAGCAAAATAAAAGAATTGAGAGATCATATATTTGAACACCATACAGTTAACACCACTGGGAAAGTAAATCTTCAGAAAGTACTTGGACATAATTCAGAAAGACAATGATGCTCCATGAGGATAGAAGAAAAAAATGAAGAAATGAAAAGAAACTGAAAGACAGTCTCCAGAATGAACAGTTCTTAAATTTTTCTTATAGACTTTGAATGAACAAATGAATCTCTTGAGTTGAGTATGTATTATATGAATCATTCTTCCTGTACCAATATTTCTTAAGGTTTTGTGGATGATAACAATAAAACTCCTGAACTCCTGAGAGCCTACTGGAAAATAAGACACACACACATACACACATACACACACACACACACACACACTCACATGTGTTGTAGGAAATTCTGATTGTTCAAAAGACTCTTAGTGTTTACCCATGGACTCCTGTTTAGAGATAGAGCCAGATATATAGAATTCAAGTCAAACTTTTAGGATGATCATGAAAAATAATGTGATGTCTAATAATCCTGTAGGAATATGAGTTTTTGGTAGCAAGGAACATTTGAATGGAGATTATTGAGACTCTTGGAAATACTAAAATATTCTGTTGTAAGTTGCAACACTACTTGTCCCAAAGGTTAAATAAAGAGCATGGACTGATAGATATAGGGAATGATCTTGTAAAACATCCACACCCTCTAACCTAACCTACTACTACTACTACTACTACTACTACTACTTACTACTACCACAATGAAGACGATGATGAGAATGACTACTCTGTCTGTCTGTCTGTCTGTCTGTCTGTCTCTCTCTCTCTCTCTCTCTCACACACACACACACACACATACATACTTTGCTGTCATGGGAGTTGTGATAATATATTAGACATTTGATCAGGAATAATTAGTAGCTCTTCCATTTCTTTTCCTTTGTCTTATCACTATCACTCTTTTTTTTACATTTTTAATTGTAAAAATACTGGACAGAGGGGTTACAGTTACATGAGGAAGGTAATGAGTACATTTCCTATCAAGCATTGTTGCCTCCTCCATTGTTTTTCCCCTACCATCCCTTCCCACCCACCTCCATAACTACACTCCCTTCCCACCTCCCACCCCTGCCTAAACTGTAAAGTTTGTTTTTCAACATAGTGTCTTGTACATTTCATTGTTACAATGGGTCAACCTGTATCCCTATTTAAGCATTTTGTTTTATCCCTTCCACTCCCCAAATTAGAGAAGTGTATATACAAGATGCAGGGCACTGACATCAAATACAGTGAAAACAGGGGTTATACTGTGGGGGAGGATCATACAAGAAACAAAAAATCACATGGTACATTATAAATAAGTTAGAAACAATAGCTCTTTAATAGCTAGCATTCCATTGTTGAGGCATCTGTTATTCCTTCCTGTATACCAATTTCTCCATTTCTGTATTTCTTTTTTTCTAAAAAGAAAGCACTAAGTTCCCTCCTCCAGAATATCATTCCTGATTCCCATCTTTTTTTTACCAAAAAAAATGACACCTCTTAATATTATACCTATAGGGGTAGAATGACCATATTTAAAGCTTTTGAAAGACATGAATGCATTTGCTAAATCTTTCTTCTCTCAGGCTTTCAGAAATAGGAAAGATCTCTGCCATGTGAGGCGAAAGTGGTTGCTTTTCATGTTATGTTAACTGTCACACATTGGGAGAAAGGTCTTCAACATGAGTAAATGCTAATTCTTCAATCAACTATATGCAGCTTTGAGTGTGCAAGACACCGATTACTGTGACCTCAATTACTGCAGGAGAAATTTGTCTTATTTAAACTCTACTTTTCCTAGAAGGTAAAAAACTATTTTCTGGATTGAAAAAATTGAGTCAATCAAACCAAATAACATCGTAATTGCCTTATTTTACTTACTTTAATTTTTCAAATTGTTTGAAACTGGATGATCAACACAGATCTGAATTATAGTTATATTTTACTTAAAAATAGATGGGTTTTGTACTAAAAATCAAAGTGTATTTGGTAGTGCATACATAAGCTCACTTTAGTTTTACTTTTTTTAGTAATTAGAATCAATCAATCATACAAGGGGGTTTCATTTTAATGTGTCCATATGTTTGCAGTGCAGCTGGATCAGAGTCATCTTCTTTTCCCACTCCTACCTCTCCCAAATCAGTCTCATCGAGTTTTCTTGTTCCATTTTCCCACATGTCCCTAGATCACTTTATTCATCCACCTCTAGTAGTTCACTAGTACTCACACTCTACTCCAGACATAATTCAATTCCCTTCTTTTTCTGGTCCTGGGATTTGAACTCAGAGCCTGGTCTCTATCCCTGAGCCTCTTTGTGCTCAAGGTTAGTGTTCTACCACTTGAGCCACAGCCTTACTTATAGCATTTTCTATTTATGTGGTACTGAGGAATTGAATCCAGGGCATCATGCAGGCTAGGCAAGTACTCTACTACTAATCCACATTCCCAGCCCATATTTCAACTTTCTGATATTATTTTTGTTGCCTTGTTAAACTGCATTTTAATTGTCCAAAGCAATTTCTCCATGATATCTCACACCTGCAAACACTATGTTCAAATCTGGTTTATCTTATATTATATATAAATATAATATATACATATAAATATTATACATACATGATTTGGCATGTGTTTATGTATACATTTAACTTAGGTCCAACATCCATATATTAAAGAAAACATGCAGAGGTCCACTCTAAAGTTTCTTACAATTTATTCCATCATTTCAGGCTGACCAATTGCTTGGAGTGATTAAAAAAGGCACATCCCAGCCAGATAAACATCCTGCCCATAAATTCATTATGCTTAACTGTACTTTGAAATGATTGTGTCTGACAATCTACTTTGTAAATGACTGTTACAAAGCTCTGACTATTTTTTTGATCCTGAGGGGTAGAATGAAGTGTCCTTGACAATCTTCAATTTGTAAAAGGATTGGTCACCATTGAATTCTTTCCCTGTAAATGTTTTCCAATTCAATATGGATTCCTTGCGGAGAACACTTAATCAAGGACTTCCTGCAGTTACACTTAGTTCCTTCACCTGGATCATCCTCATTTACCCTTTTCTCACCACCACTCCAAACTTCTGGCTGCTAAATATAAACATTATTCCAGGAGCCATAGGCAAGAAATTTCCTGATGCCGTTTTGGAAGATAGGTTGGCTCAGAAGCAGAACCTTCAATTCTGAGGTACTGCGTATAAGGAAAGTATTCATGTTAGGGAGATAGCTGTTTTGAAAATTATATTCAGGGGAAACAAAGGAGGAGGCTACCATGCTTGATAAGAAATGTACTCATTATCTTGCCCATGTAATTGTTACCCCTCTGTACAGTATTTTCACAATAAAAAATAAAAGAACAGGAGTGTGACAGAAATCACACTCACCACTGGGAGAAAAAAAAAGAAAATTATATTCACTGTAGTTTCTTCATTAGTCACTCTCACTTTGCTTGACTTCGTGTGTAGGAAAATGACCAATGATGCATTGTAAATTGCAGGGTCTGATTAACTTATAGAAAGGAGTTGTGACTATTTAGAAGCGGATTCAAACCATGGAATTGTTCACACCTTTAATCCTGTGTGTGATACTGAGATGGGAGAATTATGATTTGAGGCTATTCTGGGCAAATAAGTTCACCATTCTCCAACTCAAAGAAGATGTTGGACATGGTGAGCACACCTGTCATCCCAGCTACAATGGGAAGCAAAGAACAGGAGGATCAAAGTCCAGGCACATGTTCAGACAGGAAGTAAGGTCCTATTTTCAGAATAACCAGGGCAAAACAAAGAGCTAGAGATAACAGCTCAGTAGTGAAGGATCTGCCTAGCAATGGTGAGTCTTTGAGTTCAAGCACCAGAACTGACAAAAAAAGAGATATTTACAGCACAGTGTGCTATCTGCCTGATAAAATCAGAACTCCATCATATACTACCTGCTAATGAAGGCTGTCTGTGTAGGATAGCCAAGCTTACTGAAGAAGATGATAAAGATGTATAATTACGTTACTAGTTTCAGGGAGAGTGAACTGTAGAATAAAAGAAAGTCTCAAAACAGAATGTGGCCACTCAGAAGTATGTCATTACACTGAACCATGCTGTAGCTGTGCGTGAAATGAGGTTTCACCTAGAAAACATGCTATTCCTTAGTAAGGAGAAGCTGATGCTTTCTATAGTGCCAAGAATCTTCAGATAACTCAGATTCAATCTTGTTGGCTATTAGCAAACATCTATGAAGCATCCTTGAACTAATTGATTTAGGATCGCTCACTTCCAATAACACCAAGCTTCTGATGTTTCTTCTAGATAATCATTTCTAGGAAATGGTTGGCAGCTGATTGTGGTCTGAGTCACTAAGAGGACATTACACAACCATCCTCAATATGCAAACTAAGGCCATTCCAGAAAACCAGACTTTAGAGGAGCTTCTGAATTCATCAAATTTGAGATCATTTTCCCTAAATCATAGACGCTGGTATGCACCAAAGTGTCTGTTTATTGCTGCAGTTATGCCTTTGAACATGTTTTTCTTCTAGCTTTCTGCTTTACACTAGAAACAAGAAACTGTATTTGAACAATGTCTAAAGTGCAAACTATTATGTTCTCAATAAGATTCTGAGGGATTCATCTGTGTAAAACCCACAGTAGAGCTTGTGGGAAATCAGTATATGCATTTCCAACAGTTTTTCCTTTAGGCTTTACTTTGCTTAGTCATTTTTACCCTAGCCTAAATCAAGATCACTATATATTTTAGAAACCTTAGAAACAGTTATTAGTCAGGGTAGGTAGGTAAAACTATGAAAGCAGATAACCTTGGGATTTCAGTTCTGGAATATAGCAAAGGTATACTTGCTAATGCAATATCCACTGAGTGCCCAAACAATGCCCCAGAGGTGATTCTCTTTTCTACAGCAGTTTGCTGTTTAGGGTGATGTAGTACCATAATTATGAGCTGCAATACTAGAAACAAGCAGCCTCCTAGTTCATCATCACAGGTGAAGAGATACTGGAGAAACACATACAGTCTTCAAGAGCAGGTTGAAGGTAACACACATCCCTAACCATTGGCTAGAACTAATTGGCGCTAAAAGGGGAGGGGCATTTAATCAGATTTGAAGGTAGTGGCATTTATAATCCCAAAGTAACATTTTATGTCAAGCTAGAAAACTAGCTCTCAGTGTTTAATTCTTCCTCCTCCTAGTACAATCCTGTGATTCGACAATGCCACAAAGGAAGAAAGCAAAGTTGCTGCATTTCTTTTATTTGGGGATAACCATAAGGGCACAATGGCTGGTGTTTCCAGGTCATGATTTATTGGTTCAGCCTGAACTACTGCAGTGCTGCATTCTTCAAGGAGGACACTCAGCAGCACAGCAGGCCTTTTAAAGAATCCCAAATGACTCCAAGGCTGAATAGGAGAGAAGGGAAAAGTATCATCCCAGTTCACTCTGGTTGAAATGGAAATCTGCTCAAACCAAAAATAGACCTCTCATGGGGGTTGTCTTTAAAAAGAACGGCAGGGCTCAGTAGTTCTGGGTGACATATGTTGAATCATTTAAATTTTGTTTTCCTCCACAGTGAAGTCAGAAAGTAAATGGCTTTAAAGCAGTAAAATAAAATAACAAAGAAAATAGAACTTTAACTCACAATGACAGTTCAGGAATTTCTTCCAGACCAGGGTAGCCAAAGTATTCATCAACTAAGGCTATTTTCCATTCCTCCCCCCTGTTATTTGTGCTATATAATTTACTAAGACTCTATTAAATGACAATTGTGTAATATCCCACCCAATTACCGTCCCTCATCTCTCCCAACTCATTTGGATGTCCTGTCTGGAGATTGAGATCTAATGTTTGCTATCTGTTATTTCTATCTATAGGACATTCAAGGTCCTTTATCAAAGCTCTCAGCTCCCCAAGGCTTTCTCTGCATGTGTTTCATGCTGTGCAATTATCACTTGGTAAAATACAGTCCTTTCCTTTAGAAACTCCTCTAAGTGGTTGAGGACTTAAGCACACACTGGTTTGTTCAATAAATGTTGCACATGTGTTAGTCCAGCCTTCCCAGAGAGGTCAATTGGTCATTGACACATTATTTTCTTTTCTGGGCTTGGTAATACTTATTTGATGTCACAGTTGGGATGCTATTTGTTGGTTGCATAAAACCCTATCCATGTATTTAAATGGGAGTAGCATGACTTTTCCTTTGAAAATTCATTTATTTGGTCATAGGTAGATATGTTCTCTTGGCCATCCCTCATGTTGTGATCTTGGCCATCAACTTCCAAATGGTTGGTGGGGCTGAGACTTCATGGAATCCAACGATAAACCGCACATGGTGCTGCTCCAATTCATGTGTGTTTTGGGATGCCATTGCATTACTGTCTCAAGAATTTGATATGTAGAAGGCAACACCATCCCCACTTCACTCCTTTCTCAGATTATTTTTTCATATTCCTTTGAAAAGAGTAGATGCTGATTTGGAAGAAGACAAGCAAGAGTGTCCTTCCTGGAAAGACACTGGACAATTGAGCATAGGGTCTCCTGTGTGTGATGAGGTGTAATTTCTGTCCTGTGGCATTTGACACTTCTATGACAGCCCCATCTATCTGCAAACATTCTTCACATCATAGAAGTAATGATGTTCTCATGATGTCAAGATTTCAATATGGCCTAAATGTGACAATTGTTATGTAATAATTGAAAACATAAGTTCTACTGTATAACAGTGGAACATACCTATAATCCTAGCTACTCAGGAGGCTGAGATCTGAGGGTTCAGTTTTGAATCCAGCATGGGCAAGAGCCTCCATGAAATTCTTGTCTCCAATTAACTACCAAAAAGAAATAAAAAGCCAAAAGTGGAGCTATGGCTCAAGTGGTAGGGTCCTAGCTTTGACTAGTGACAGCTCAAGAACAGTGCCCAGGCCATGAGTTAAAGCCTAAAAATTGGCACAAGAAAAGAAAAAGAAAAAAAAAATCATAAGCTTTAGAGTTCAACTTTCTGGATTTCATTCCTGGCTCTGACACTTCACTACATGACTTGGTTATTTAATCTCCTTGTATCTCATTTCCTTTTCCAGAAAATAAGACTAGCTATAGAACATACGTCATAATTATAAGGATTTAATGTTTTTATATGTAGAGTACTTAGAACAGGGCCAGGGATTACATTCTCAGCAAGTGTTAGTTGTTATAGTTATTTGACCAAAATTGAGGGCCTGGATGGTTATTGTCCTAGGGTAATGTATAATCTAAAATTGGTTGATTTTTTAAAAAACAGCATTTTGATGAAGGTATTTAAAATTTCTAATTGTTGTAGATGGTGAGCATCTTGAAGATCCAAACTATATGACACATGAGACAGCAAGAAAAGGAATTTGTAAGTTCGCCACATTAAGTAAATGTGTATATGTATGTGTACATGCATGTGTGTGTGTTTATGATCCAAATTTTTGTACATATATGATAATGTCATCCATGGACAGGTAATTTTACTTTATTTTCACTCTGAATGTCTTTTTTATATTTTTCTTGCTTAATTGATCTGGCTAGGACTTTTGGTACTATGTTGAAGAAAAGCATAAAAGTGAACAAGAGCTTGCCTTATTCCTGGCCTCTGAAAGAAAACCTTTTAGCTTTTCACTGTGAAATACAGTGCTACCTGTGGGCTTTTTATATATGCCATTTACGTGCTGAAATACTTTCCTTCTATCTTATTCTGTTGAGTGTTCTTATGAAACAGTGTTGAAATATGTAAAGTGATTTCCCTGTATCAATTGGTGGGGTTGCATTTTAGACTTTTTTAGGATAATATGATACATTATATTAATTGATTTTCATATGTTAAAATATCCTTGTATCCTAGAGATAAATATCACTTAGCCATTGCGTATTGCCTTGCAAATGTATAGTTGGATTGCTTCCCTCATATCTTCTTAAGGACTTGCATCTTTATTCTAAAGAGATATGTCTTGATGTTTTCTTTCCTTTGTTTAAAGTTAATTTTATTGTCAAGGTGATGTACTGTACTGAGGGGTTACAGTTACATATGTAAGGTAGCGAGTACATTTCTTGTCCAACATTGATACTCCCTCCCTCATTTTTCTCCCACTTTCCCTCCCTCCCAATCTCCCCCACCAAGTTGTAAAGTTCATTTGCAACCCAACATACTGTCTTGTGTTGCTATTACATTAGTTCATCCTCTGTCTTTTGTCTCACCATTTTGTTGTTCCCCTTCCCTTCCTCAATTCAGACAAACATATATACAATATGCAGGGTACCAAAATTAAATATAGTGACAACAAGGGATAAACCAAAGGGAAAAGAAAAAAGAAATAACTTCCCACAGTACATTAAAAACAACAACAAAGAAAACCTTCTTGTTTGTATATTTTGGAGTTCATTTCACTCAGCATCATCTTAGTGTGTCTGGTTTTGGAATAAGGAGTAAGGTTGGCCTTACAAAGTGAGCTTGGAAACATTCCCCTCTTTCCAGCTTCAATTTGGAAATACGTAAAAAGGATTGATATTAATAGCTTTTTAAGTGTTACTTTTGTGTCATCTAGTCTTGGGTTTTTCTATTTTTTAAATACATTTTGATTGAAAAAATCCTGTACAGAGGGGTTACAGTTAGATGAGCAAGGTAATGAGTACATTTCCTATCAAGCATTGTTACCTCTTCCTTTGTTTTCCCCTACCCTCCCTTCCCACTCACCTCCACAACTACATTACCCCCCTCCCCCTCCCCACACCCTGACTAAATTGTAAAGTTCGTTTTTCAACATAGTGTCTTGTACATCTCATTGTTACAATGGGTCAACTTGTATCCCTATTTAAGCAATTCATTTTTTTTCCTTTCCCCTCCCCAAGCTAGAGAACTGTATATACATGATGAAGGCCACCAACATCAAATACAACGAAAACAGGGGTTATACCGTGGGGAAGGAACATACAAAGAAACAGAAAAAAATCACATGGTACATTATAAATACGTTAGAAACAATAGCAAGAAAGAAAAAAACCACTTGTGTTCATTTCACTTAAAATCATCTTATCTGGTCATATGTACATAGCTTTTGACCTTTATTGCTTGTCCTAGACATATACTAGTTATTGCAAATAAGGGAAACCATAGGACCTATATTTCTTTGGGTCTGGCTTACTTTACTTAATATAATTTTTTCAAGTCTTTCCATTTCCTAACAAATAGGGTGATGTCATTCTTTCTGATGGAGGCATAGAATTCCATTATATATATATATATATATCTATATATATATATATATATATAAACATTTTCTTAATCCATTCATCTACTGAGGGGTATCTGGGTTGGTTCCTTATCTTAGCTATGGTAATAATACTGCAATAAACATAGTTGTGCTGGTAGCTTTAGTATGGATTGGGGGTTTTTTTGTTGGATGTAAATAACTTTTTATGTGGATGTAGCTGTAAGGCTAGTGAATGATGAAAATGCAGATTTATCTATCATTAACATTTGGATCTGTTGTTTATTTACCTTTTATTTCAATATACACATATGCAAATATATACATATATATCTATATAAATATAATTTTTGTAAACATCTAGAAAGTAAATAGCATAAATCATGAATTTTTACTTCTTGATTCTTAAGTACATATTCCTTAAGATCAAAGATATTCTTTAATATAACTTCAGTCAATTATCAGTTTCAGAATATTTAGAGTTATATTTTCCTTAAAGTACATTATTTACCTAGGATCAACCATTTCATTTTATTGTCATATCTTTTTAGTTTGTTTTAATGTTCACTGGTTATTTATTTACTTAAATCATATTTTGAGGGCTGGGAAGGTGGCTCAGTGGTAGAGCGCTTGCCTTGCAAGCCTGAGGCCCTGGGTTCAATTCCTCAGTACCACATAAGCAAAAAGAAAAAAGCCGGAAGTGGCGCTGTGGCTCAAGTGGTAGAGCACTAGCCTTGAGCTGAAGAGCTGAGGGACAGCGCCCAGGCCCAGAGTTCAGGCCCCATGACCGGACCCAAAAAAATAAAAAAAATAAAAAAATCATATTTTGATTGTCTTCAAGTAGCTGTACAAAGGTGTTGCTATTCAGCCACCTGGTATATGAATACAATGCATCTTGATCTGTCTCATTCCTTTTATCATTCTCTCCTTTCCCTCCCAACCTCTCCTGTCAATTGTCTTAAATTTCATAGGATATGCACTGAAGATTATGACTGCCCTCTCCTTCCCCTTTCTATCCTCATTTGTCTACCCCTCTCCTTGAATTCCCATCCCCAACTTTTCAAGTGCCTTTCCTGGTATTCACTTTGTTGGACCATGAGTTCATTTTCCTAAGGAATTACGCTGTTTGAATTCTTTCCACCAAATATCATACAGCAGTTAATATATTTGCATGCACTTGCATACAACCTTATACATGTTTACTTGTACTTTTATATACTAGTGTTTTATTTAATCTAAGGGTATTTCTTATCCCTCATTTTCAGTTATCACATTGAGGATTTTGAATAAAATAATCTCTTTTTACTCACTGTTTCTTATTTCTGAGAGTTCTCCATGACCAGATTGAGGTGATACATCTTCATCTGGAGCACTGCATGGGGAAAGTAGGTCCCTTGTCAGGGTATCACATTCAAAAGTATACAGCTTCCATTACTCTTCATTCATAATGCTGGTGTGGGTCACTCAGTCAAAGTGTTCTTTAATTCTTTCCCATCAAGAGGTTGTTTAATTTATCCACAGTATAGTGTGCTTCTTTTGTACCTAATAAAAATTCTATCAACTTCATGCAACTATCTCTTTTTCTTGTCGAAATTTCTGCATGAATTTGGAATCCTTAGTTGATTCTTGCCTAATCATATCTTTGCTATAATGATCTGATGAGTCTGAGTTGTATCTTTCAATTAGTAACCAGTACTCTGTTTATGCAAGAGTTCTCTTTCTGTCCTGATTATTAATAAATTTTTTCTAGCTATTATTCTGTGGATTCATGGATTATCGTCCTTAATTTTTTCTTTTTGGTTGGTCGTGGGACTTGAACTCTGGACCTGGGCACTGTCTCTGCACTCTTCAATTCAAGGTGAGCACTCTACCGCTTGAGCTACAGCGCCATTTCTGGTTTTCTAGTGGTTTATTGGAGATAAGAGTCTCATGGACTTTTCCTGCATGGGCTGGCTTTGAACCGCAATTCTCAGATCTCAGCCTCCTGAGTAGCTAGGATTACAGGCGTGAGCCACTGGTGCCGGGCTTTGTCCTTAAATATTTTGATGCTCAAATGGCACTTTGACTGGTCAGAGCTCTTTCAAATTTGTTCTATGTCATTGTATTGGCATAACCTTGTGGAAGGCCTCTCTCTGTCTTTATCTCTCTCTCTCTTCCATATAGATAGATAGATAGATAGATAGATAGATAGATAGATAGATAGATAGATAGATAGATAGATATAGAGATGTAGAGATAGAGAAGTAGAGATTGATAGAAATGTAGAGATAGATTAAGATAGAGATGTAGAGATAATCATCTATTTTTCCTAGTGTAACAGGCAACCATGGACAGACTAGTCTATGAGCATGTGACAAACTCACAACTTCATGAATTTATCAACTCTAGAACTCTGTTTTCATTAATTCTTTGTTATAAACCACTGAGCTACACCTATGACTATTATGGAAATTTGTTTATCAGCTACACAGAGCTTATCTAAAGTTGTTCCCTTCAGAAAGAGCCTTGATCCATTCAGAATAGCAGTAAGAAATATTGGCCATATTTTTGTTCAGAACTCAATCTGCTTTGGGCTCAGGTGTTTCCTGCAATTTGAGATCAATGAATGGTGTAGCTAATATGTTACCAGGCAACAAAGACTGTGACTCAGAGATTCAGACAAGAATATTTCCTTACTATGATACTCTGCGGGGAAAAGTGAAGGAACCTGAGGTTAGAAATAGAAAACAGATCAGAATGCTCACACACTCTTGATAACTCTAAGATTGAGATCCAAGATGCCCTTATTGGAGATATAAATTGTATCATACTCTATTGCAGCTCATCATTAGGGAAGAAAGCAAGTGACCACTAAAGAAATGACAAGTAGCCCTGCCCTGGTGGCTCATGCCTATAATCCTAGCTACTCAGGAGGCTGAGATCTGAGGATCATGGTTCAAAGCTAGCCTGGGCAGGAAACTCCGTGAGACTCTTATCTCCAATTAACCACTAGAAAACCAGAAGTGGCGCTGTGGCTCAAGTGGTAGAGCACTAGCCTTGAGCTGAACAGCTGAGGGACAGCACCCAAAATTCAAGTTCCACGACCAACCAAAAAAAATGACAAATCATCAAAATATGTTTATTGAAATATCCTAAGACATGGTTATTTAGATTGGTCATCCAAATCCTTACATAGTGTGCACTGTTGGTATCTTATTCATGGTCCTGAAATCAGGACAATACACCTAGACCCAATGTTCTGAATATTGACAACTAAAGAATTGCATTTTCCATTTTTAGCATGTTTTAAGCTCTTAGGAACTTCTGTGGCCATCAGGCTAGAGACATATCACACTTGACCCCAGGGGAGCTTGAATTTGGGGAAATAGAGCCCTTACAATCAGACCATGCCTCAAATTGAGTCACAAATTGTGTACCCTGTACTCCCCTTAGGATGAGGAAAGGATGGCGATGAATCTAAAGCTAGTCTCCAAAGGATCACCTACTCTTGTTGGCCCCATGTCCTTCTTACCTCCTTTGGGACCCCCTTGCCCCAGTTACATCCTCAATAAATCACATCTGATGGGTCAACAATTCTTGTATCAGGCCCTGCTTCCACGACATCTGGTCAAAGACTGCATACATCAAAACAATATGGTAAACGTGTTGAACTTATAAACAATCTCCTATGTCAGGTATTTTCAGAATAGGCAGAATCACACATCTTTCGTGTGAATCATTTCAGAAAAAGGAAAAAATACACTTTAAGGCCATTATTTAATACAGGAAATGATTCATGTCACAAATCATTCTTGCCTGGTTATGCTAGTCAGAACTCTCAAAGCCATCTTTGACCCTGTTTTACTGATCTTCCTCCAACTAGATGGCTTCAACTATAGAATCTTTCTTTCACTTCCAAAGTTCTCCTAATAGTCCCATTTGAGGGCATCATAGCCTTTCCCTCCTCCAGCCTTTCCCTCCTCCATTCACCTCAGCAGCCCTCCTGAGGAAATCCTCTGGCTCAGGTACAACTTGTGCCAGTCTCAGGTGATGCTCTCAGGCCAACTGGCCTCCCTGTTAGGAATGGTTCTCTATATATTCAAGTAGAATGCTGAAAATGCTCCATATATTACTACCTGTCTGGCTTTTAAATCGCTTTCTCTCTACTAAAATTGTTGTCTCTGCTACCATCTCAGTGTGTTGAAATCCTAGGAGATGCTTCTATCAATGTTTCAAATGCTAGGAAACTTTCTAAAAGTCCTTGAAATACAACCAATTTGTCTTTCTTCCATACTCTCAGGGCATTTGTTTGTTTATCTAGCATGTCACTTCCCATATGCTCCTTGTCATTTTATTGCTAGTGAATGCATCTAACGTCTGCCCTGCACCATTAAGTGTTTGAAGAATCCAGCTCTTCAGTTCACCCTGCCTTTGAACTATGAAGCTCAACCATCTTGCCTCCATCCTGCTAAAGAACTTGGCTGCAGAAAATGTCTGCCCTATGTAATTCCCCACATCGTTCTGTATTTGCACACTGAATTCTACTTGAGTTCTTGGCTTTGTGCTCAGCCTTGTTTTTCTTGCTCCTTGTGTCTTCTAATTTGGTGACCTCTATCACTTATCTTTTCCACTTTTGTATTTAGATCCTAGTTTGGCTCTGGAGTCAACTTATTTGATTAAACCCTGCAGTTTTGAGTGAGATGTACTTTTTCAAAGTACATACCTATTGAAGATTCAACAAATATGTTTTGTGTGTTCTGGAGCCTTTGGGAATACTTAGCCTTGCTTGATTTTTTTTTAACAAGTATTCAGTCTATAAATACAATTTCATTTGAAGCATCCTTTTAGAAAAGCAGAAAGGTGAGGAGTTATTTTCCCTTAACTCCTTGTAATTCTCCTATTAAAAGAAGGCAGTAAACCTTTGGTTGTCTCTTGATTTTTCTGGTCAGCTTGCTGACCACAAGGGAAAAGCTTTAGGCCATCTTCCTTCCTCTTTTCCTAGCCTCTAGTTGTCATGAATCTTCATCATGTGGGTATGAGGATTTCTGTACTATTAAATATTGATAGCATCGAGGTCTCTATGACTGCAAAGGACAGAATGTGCAATCCATCTGATGTGAACAAACCAAGGGACTCATCTTCTTTTAAAATTGAAAATTCTAGATCAAATCCGACCTAAAGTATTGCAAGACTCCAACACTGTGAAGGATTTTTAGGCATGTGTCCTCCCATTCTTATTTGCATTTTTTCTACAGATCAGATATAATCTCAACAAAGCTATTTGGTCATCACCAAATCAAGGTTTACATTTTATTGCTTTAATCATCTTTAGAGGAAAGAGAGTGCTTCATCTTCACAACTATAGGCTTGAATTACTAGACTCCTTGGGGTTACGACCTCTTCCCTAAAGCAAACACCTTGGTGAGGGAAGTGGAACATAGTGACTAGTGGATTGAGCTATGGGTTGATTTTTCTTCCCCTTTTACTTTCTCATGAACTCAGCAGCAAGTAGGAATTTAAAAGTGTCTCTTAGGTAGAGTCACTGGACCTGGCCTTGGCTTAGGGCAAATCAGTAAAACTCCTGGTCATTGAAAAAAGTTAAAGTAATTAATAGTTTAAAACTTTTTTCATGAATAAATTATATATTTCCCAATGGGTTAGAAGAATACTATAATTTCTATACTTAGTTATTTGTTTTCATTTTTTTCTCTTGTGCTTTTCTCCCTCCCTTGATCCTCTAATCAGGCCATATGAATTTACTTTCTTCAAGGAATATTATATGTTTGAAAGAGATTTCTTGAATTAGAGAGCCTTTATTCTTTCGCATGATATCTGTTCTGTAGAGAGAGACGAATAGGGAGACACTGGACACCAGGGGACAGTGCTGAAAGATATGAAGTACACTCAGCCTTTTTGGGGATATAGAGAGAGTTCCTCACTTACCCACCATTGCACTTTGTGTTTTCACTGACAAGTAGTAGTCAACCAAATTCTGAAAATATCAAATGGAAAACTTTAGAAGTAAACAATTCACAAATTTTTCATTGTTCAATATTTTAAGTTAAGTGATGAAATCACATCCTGTCCACACCTCATCCTATCCTTGGTGTCAATCATCCTTTACCTAATTTATCCACACCGAATATGTGATCTAACTTTTAATCTCTTAGTAGCCTTTCTGGTGATCAGATTACTCTCATAACATTTCAATGAGGATGCTCAAGTTACAATTTAGTTTACTTAATAATGGCCCAAATATTAAGTGGCTGAGCTGGCAATTCAGATCTGCCAAATAGTAGCTGTAAAATGAATGAGTCATAATATAGTAAAATATTTTGAAAAAAAGAGAACATATTCATATCATTTTTTACTATTAGTATACTTCAGTAAACAAGTTTAAACAGTTTTTGTTATTGGCTCTTAATTACTTGCTGTGCCTAACTTATAAATTAAGCTTGATGGTAGATGTGTTTGCATAGGAAAATAGTACATGTGGGGTTCGATACTGTTTCAGATTTTAGACACAGTTGAAGCACAGATTATAACCCCAGTGGATAAGAGAGTTTCACTGTAAGCAGCAACCAGTCTTCGTGCATGGTGAGAGGTAACAGTTCCTTGGGTGGATCTGGAATAACAGAAGGCTCAGGAAGCTGCAACAAGATGACACAGAATAGATCTCTGGCAAGTCTGCAAAGGTTAGCAAGAATGTCAGTAATTACAAATATTTAATTCATCCCCATTCTAGCAAGATGGAACTCAAGATCAAATTCAGATTGATTGATGGAAAAATAAACTTGCTCTTATACATTTCATTTTAAAATTCTTGTCTGCTACCTAACAGATAGCCAGGAGCCCAGCTTTTCTTCTTTAATTAACTGAAGAAGAGATTATCAATAACCCTTTTTTTCCATCATAGTCCATTTCAGCCACTCTATCTCTAACAAGCTAATGGAAGCATATTACCAAAATTATGTATCTTTAAAGTAGCCTTTGAGGACCCACGAGGGAAAACTATGATATTAGCAATGAATTTTAGTATAGCTTGGCCATGTTTGAGCACTATTTTGGAAAAATCTAATTTGTTCTACAGGATTAGCTCCATAGTTACTGAATAAAAGTATCCAACAATTGAGATTATAGATGTATTCTAAATTGCGTATGTCCAATACAGTATTATTAGTTATTGTATTGAGATTTTCCTGCTGTGACTAGTAAGTGAACTTTGAATTTTATTTTACTTAAATTTAATGTAACTAATCGCAGGTGGCTAAATGCAACAATATTGTATAGTACAGATTCAGAGAATAACAGGAAGCAAATATTCAGAAAGTAAATTATATATAGTGAAAAACTTATTATTTGGCTCTAAGATCTAGGATTCACACACACAAATACACACACACACACACACACACACACACACACACACACACACACACACACACACACACACACACACACACACACACACACACACACACACACACACCTTAGATATTTTATTCAGAAGAACACCTATTCAGGGAAAGTTATTTTAATCTATTTTATCTTAATCCAAATTCTGTAAACTTAGGAATTTTGAAAAATATCACCATAATTAAGGAACCAAGGTCCAAATTCAGGTATATAAATCTTGAATCCATGATTTTTCTGTTATACTGTGGTTTTATTAAAACAAAACAAAACAAAACAAAAAGGTCACTTTCTCTGGCTCATCTCTTTATAAGTGAAAGAGTTTTAGTTGCAAAGCATTATGAAAATGTTAGTTGTGGCTGTTTTAGCAGCTGATTTTCAAGGTAGTTAGCATGAAATCATTTTGGATGAACCTCTCATCTTAAATTGGAGAAGCTCTGAACTTTGACCTCTAATTATTCTCATAATGATCACACCAGAGAGAGAGAATTAAAAGTAAAAGTCAAGCAATTACATGGACAACAGCAAAAGCTGTTACACTGCAGAGTCCATTTTAATTTTATTAAGATGACTGTTAAGGAAAGAATGTGTGATTCAGAGTGGAGGCAGGGCCCCCTGTACTGAGAAATGGACCCCAGAGCACCAGGAATGTATTTTTAATGCATTTGTCTCCAAATACATGTCTTAGATAAAACTACTCTCTTTGAGACACAATGTGTTTTGTAGCAAAAGTGATTTTAGTCAATGCTTTTAGGTTTGTGATATATTGATTGATCATACAGCCATATGGAAGGTAAAATTGTCCAAAGCCTAAAAATGTTTCCCTTCATCTCCCCAAAACCACAAGACTAGAACTTGTTCTTACAATCAGTCAAATTAGACCACAGAATTATAATTTACATATTTTTAGCACCATTTGGTAATTAACAATAGAGAAGATATAATCCTGATTGAAAGGGAACTACTTTCTCTGTCCTGTGAATAACGTTGTTTATTAATTTGTTTATTCATTTATCTCCTTTGTTAATGCAACCATTTTTTAGTTTTCTTTTTGTAACATTTTATTTTGAAAAAAGTATAGGTTCACAGTAGTGGCAAAGCAAAATTCAGGAGGTCCTATGAACGCTCCCATAGAATCATCCAGCATGAGTATTTCCAATAACTGGATATTAAAATCAGAAAAATTGATGATAAAAACAATATCCAAAGCTTATCAAATGTCCCTATCTGTACCTACATTTGTATTATACATACCTTGTATATGTAGGTGTAACATTTTATCACAAGTAAAGCTACGTATAACCAGCATGGTAATAAAAAAAATACACTGAATTTCCACTAGAACTACCTCATGCCACACCATAGCCACTCCTTTTTCTCATTTTCTAACCCTTGTCAACCCACTGACCGGTTTTCCCTCATCCTAATTGTGTTATTTCAGTAATGTTTCACAATGAGAATCATGGAGACTTTCAATAGTTTTTAATTGTAAAAATACTGTACAGAGGGGTTACAGTTACATGAACAAGGTAATGAGTACATTTCCTATCAAGCATTGTTGCCTCCTCCTTTGTTTTTCCCCTACCCTCCCTTCCCTCCCACCTCCACAACTGCACTGCCCCCTCCCCCCCTGCCTAAATTGTAAAATTCATTTTCAGCATAGTGTCTGTAATTCTCATTGTTGCAATGGGCCAGCTTGTATCCCTATTTAAGCATTTTGTTTTTTCCCTTCCCCTCCCCAAGCTAAAGAACTGTATACAAGATGCAGGGCACCAACATCAAATACAGTGAGAACAGTTATACCGTGGGGAAGGAACACACAAAGAAATAAAAAAATTCACATGGTACATTATACATACATTAGAAACATTAGAAAGAAAGAAAAAAGGTATTTGTTACTTATCTTGGGGCTCAGTTCACTTAACATCATCTTATCTGGTCATATGATCTTTTCTGCTTGTCCTAGACATATACTAGTTATTGCAAATAAGGGAAACCATGGGACCTATGTTTCTCTGGGCCTGACTGACTTCACGTAATATAATTTTTTCCAAGTCTTTACATTTCCTAACAAATGGGGCGATGTTGTTCTTTCTGATGGAGGCATAGAATTCCATTGTGTGTGTGTGTGTGTGTGTGTGTGTGTGTGTGTGTGTGTGTGTGTGTCACATTTTCTTGATATATTCATGTACTGAGGGGCATCTGGGTTGGTTCCATATCTTAGCTATGGTAAATAATGCTGCAATAAACATAGTTGTGCTGGTAGCTTTAGTATAGCCTTGTTTGGGATCATTTGGATAAATGCCTCAAAGTGAGATTGCTGGGTCATAGGGGAGTTCTATGTGGAGTCTTTTGAGGAACCTTCCATACTGCTTTCCAAAGTGGTTGAACAAGTTTACACTCCCACCAACAATGCAGTAGGGTTCCCTTCTGTCCACATCCCCTCCAGCATCTGATGTTATTATATTTCTTGATTATAACCATTATAAGTAGGGTGAGGTGGTATCTCAATGTTGTTTTGATTTGCATTTCTTTTATGACTAAAGAGGTTGAGCATTTCTCCTTGAGTCTATTGACCATTCCTATTTCCTCTTCATAGAAGTTTCTCTTTAAGTCTTTAGCCCACTTATTTATCGGGTAGTTGTTTCTTTGAGGATTTGTTGTTTGGGAATTTAATTTTTTGAGTTCCAGGTATATTTTAGATATGAAACCCTTGTCCATTGTATGGCTAGTGAAGATTTTCTCCCAATCTGTGGGCTTTCTATTGATCTTACTAGCTATGTCCTTTGCCAGGCAGAAGCTCTGGAGCTTCATTCAATCCCATTTGTCCAACCTTTCTTTGATTTGTTGTGTTTCTGGATCTCTATTAAGCAAATTTTGGCCTGTGCCAAGGAGACCTAGTGTTTCTTCTATTCCTTCCTGTAATGTTTTCGGGGTGTCTGCTTTGACGCTGAGGTCTTTGATCCATTTGGAGTTCATATTGGTGCAGAGTGATTTATAAGGATCTAGCTTTAGTTTTCTACAGATGATTAATCAATTTTGCCAGCACCATTTACTGAAGAGGCTGTCTTTCTTCCATTCTATTTTTTATCTCCCTTATCGAAGATTAGGTGGCTATAGGTCTGTGGGTTCATTTCTGGATTTTGAATTCTATTCCATTGGTCCTCTTCCTTCGTATTTACTTGGGAAATCAATGTATAGGTCTATGAGTTCATTTCTAGGTTTTCAATTCTATTTCATGGAGATTTTTATATTGCTTCTTCTCATTAAAAATAAGTGGACCCATGTTTTATTTATCCAAGGTTTATATAATAATGCTGTTTCATTTTTGATTACTGAGTTGTGTTCACAATGTAGATATACCATAGTTTAACCATTTATTTCCTTTAGGGTGCATAAATAAAGATATTTATCTGAAAACTTCTGCAAAGTTATTTTAGCTGTGTGGCTCACTGAAATTACGTGTGAAGAGACTTAAGCTTTAAGCCTCCTACTTGAAGAGTTGTGGTTTTGAGGAAAGAGAGAATTTGGAGTAGGCAACACTTGAGAGACTTTTAGAACACGGAGAGGAAGGTAGCCTGATTTAGAGTAGATTGCTCTGTAAACTGGGCCATATTGAGGAGCAGTTGACAGCACATTTCCTTTGCAGAAGAACTTTCTTTTTCTCTTCCTGAGAGAAGTTGGGAGATCAATTCTAGATCATTTCAATAGAGCTCACATAATTAGTCCCACTGAGCTTGAGGGCTGAATTCAAAATGAGGATAAGAAAAAGGGTGGGAGATGTATCACAATATTTAATGTGTGCATGTGAAAATGTAACTAGGAAAATGGAAGGGATGGGCAGGTTTAAGAGAGATGGGAGAGAAGGATGAAAGGAGTGACATTGAGCAAGATGCATTGTAAACAAAAACTGAAATGTTGAAACCCTTTTGTGCAACTACTTAAAGGTAATTTTAAAAAGAGGAGAGTTTTGGCCATTGCTGTTGACTGTCAAAGTTATAGGTTGGTATGTGAGTTGGTGGCAGGAGAGCTGTGAAGCATCAAGCCCAATGAGGGGCTATCAGTTATATAAACTTGTTTGGTGGAGGGTAGTTAACCAGCTAATTCTGTACAGGACCATACAGTAAGTGTTTTAAGACTTCGGGTTATACACCTCTGCCACAGTTAATTGATCTCTGCTCTTGTTGTCCAAAAGTAGCTGCAGGCAATATGTAAAAGAATAAGCATAGCTGTGTTACAGGAAACATTACTTCTGGGACATCAGGTAATGAGCTGCTTTGGGGCTCATGGCCTTTAGAGTGCTAACTGACCCCTGAGTCAGCATGAGCCTCGAAATGTCAGGAACATGGGGTACCAGGATGATGCTTTTGCTCAGTATCTGAAAAAGAAGGGCTGATGCTCTGAGGGTAAATCCCTTCAGTGTGAGATCGCTATTTCACTCACTCTCCCGGTTGGAAGATCTAGTGGTGTTTTTTGCTTCTTGGGGGAATGAGGAGCTAGCCTGACAAGGTTGGCCTTTCCCAAACGCAAGGCATGAGATTCTGTTCTGGTCCTCTCTGTTCTGCATCTCCTACTGCGATGGATTCACCTTTGTACTTCGCTGTAATGCTTTTCATCTGGCTTCTTCTATGAAGCAGGCTTGATGATACCTGTGGACAGCAATCCCTCAGAATAATCCCTAGCTCTGTTACAACTTCCTGAGGTTGAGTTTCACAGTGCTGGGTTTTGTGATGGGTTTTTCATGCTTTCCTTGCTTCTTGGGTGAGCATCCTGAAACACCAGCCTTTGAGTTTTCAGCTGTAGCTGTCAACACTCCCCCGGAGCTGATAATCAATATTAAGGGGTTAGTGCACATAGTAATATTCCCTGGGTGGGTAATTAAAGTGAATCCGTCCCCAACTGAATGCTATCTTTTTGTCTTAACTTTTCCATTGCTTTTTATCTCATCAGTGAAATTTCTCAGATCAGACTAAGAGGGCAGCAAATGGTTTGATTCCTATTTAAAGTAGGAGAAATGAAAAAGGCAAGGGGTTGAGCAATTTTCCGAAGGTCACCTGAACAAGTATCAGAATGAGCCAGAATGTTCATGCATAAGTAGAAAATTCTCAAGCTCAATCAGTTCTTTCACCGCTTATAGAAAATCCCCATGTTCTTCAGAAACACATTGACATGTTATAAACTTAGATAACCGAATTTTCAGGGATGGTACTTATATTCTAAGACCTTGAGATGAGCTAAGAATTATAAAATACTAATCACGAAAGAAATTACTTGGCTTGAGAAGGAATTGATAGCAAATAACAGGTAGCAAAAAAAAAAGGTAGGAAATAATGTGCTAATGCAGGAGAATAATGCATCAAGCACAGCACCTGTTAATAGAAATAGAATAAATTTATGTATAATATGTAGGGAGGAAGATTATTTTCAGAATTTAAAAAAGCCTTCAGTTCAGTTCAATTTAACCAACAGAGCTGAGCAAGAATCGAGGAAGACACAGAAGGTATCTAGTGGAGTGTACTAATCAAAGCTTAAAGAACAAAGCTTTATCAAAATATTAAAAAGTTTGCTTTCTCAAGTTATTGTAATAGAATGAGGTAAAAAAGAATATAAGATGAATGTTGAATTTAGTATAAAAATCACATGATATACATCTATATCTATCTATGCAACCATATATAACTTAAAATACTTATGATCTGAATATTTGTGGTCTCTAAAAATATACATATTAAACTCCTGACAAAATGCTCTCCCTCCCAAAAGGTAGGGTGTTCGGAGGAGCATTAAGTCAAGAATGTGATCCTCTCCTGAAGACAGAGTACTAATTAGCTCTTTTGCCTTCAATTAAGATTGGACAAAAATTACACGGTTGGTAGTCTCAAAGAGGGTCTTCATCAGAATATAACCATTCTGGCATCTTGATTCTGGACATTGACTTTCCACAACTGTAAGGAAGAAATTCAAATAAACAAATTTATTTTATTTATAAACCACCCAGCCTATGGTATTTTATTGTGGCAGTTTGACTGGACAAAGAGGACTTACAGGAAATAGAAGAATATATATGTAGCCTATATGTTCTAGAGGAAATAGAACAAAAAATAGATGATAGAAAAAAACCCTTCCAATTAAAATAGAACTCATTTTACTGGACTAAGTTACTATTGTTGTTACTTTTTAATTTTTGTATTGTTAAGCAGTACAAAAAGGTTTCAGTTCCATAAATCAGGTTATGAGGACAATGTATCTTGATCAATGTCACCCCTTCTACATTCTCCCCTAGTTACCCCATCCCATCGCTACTCTCAACTTACATAGTCCAATTTTTACATAATGTACATTGAACATAATAACTGCATTTCCTCATGCTTCCTTCTTCTTTTTATGTGTCCCCCCTCTTCTTACCCTCCCCAAACAAGTTTGTTTCTAGTTCCTGGCAGTTGGACTAAATTATTAAGGAGATTAACATCATAATTCATTAAACCTACAGTGAACTAGTACTACGCACCTATGAAAATGGCCAGAATATGAAATTGTGGTAAAAGCTATTTCTGGCACAGATAACTATAAACTGGGTTGCTCAGACTGTAGACGAGAGTTTAAAATAACATAGTCATTTGGGAAAGTGGTTGGAAAATTATTTATAGAAATAAATATATAATTACCATTTGGCCAAGATATTTCATCTTTGATCATTTAGTGTGGAAAAGTGAAAGTTATACTCCCTGTCTCTGTGTCTCTATCTCTATCTGTTTGACTCTCTCTCTCTCTCTCTCTCTCTCTCTCCCTCTCTCTCTCTCTCTCTCTCTCTCTCTCTCTCTCACACACACACACACACACACACAAACAAACACATACATACACATACACATACACACACATACATACACATACACATACACACATGAACACAAATGTTCATAGCAGTCTTATTCATAATAGCCTCAAAGTGAAAATAGATTCAGTAAATGAATTGCTGAACAATTTATGGTCCTTTAGTACCATGGATTATTAGCCAGCAATACAAGGAGAAAAACTATTGATACATGCCACAAACTGGATAAATCTCAAAGAACTGTCTTTGGTGTAAGAAGGAAAAGCATACAATACCCATTCTAGGCCAGAAGGTGGCTCCGTGATAGAGTGCTTGCCTTGCATGCATGAGGCCCTGGGTTTGACTCCTCAGTACCACATAAACAGTACCCATTCTATTTTCTTCAACACTACCTAATTTCTAAGCCTCGTTTCTTTCATGAATATTCTGGCAATAATTCCTCCATGTCTTGGCTTCCCTTTTCAACTCTTTCTGGCTAATTGATGGTGGTTTATGCCTGTAATCATATCTACTTAGGAAGATGAGATTGGTAGAATTACAATTCAACACCAGCCTGGGCAGATAAGTGAGACTCCTAGATCAAGATCTGGGTGTGATAAGTTGATATTAGGGAAATGAACCCCAAGATAAGTATTCAACTTTTTTTTCTTTCTTGCGATTGTTTCTAACATATTTATAAGATGATTTATTTGTTGCTTTGTATGTCTCTCCCCCACGGTATAACCTCTGCTTTCACTGTATTTGATGTTGGTATAATTTGTGGAGGGGAAGGGAAAAAACAAATTGTTTAAATAGGGATACAGGTGGACCCATTGCAACAATGAGATGTACAAGTCCTTATGTCGAAAAACAAACTTTACAACTTTGGTGGGGGGAAGGGGGTGGGGAGGATCTAGTAGGGGAGAGGAGGGACATGGGAAGGGATGGGAAGGGGAAACAAAGGAGGAGGCAACAATGCTTGATAAGAACTGTACTCATTACCTTGCCCATGTAATTGTAACCCCTCTGTACGGTATTTTCACAATTAAAAAAAAAAAAAGATCTGGGCGTGATGGCACAAGCCTGTCAGAACAGCTCCATAGGAGACTGAGGCTGGGAGGATCATGGTTCTGAGTCACCTAGGGCAGAAAAGTTGGGAGACTTCATTTCAATGAAAAACATCTTGGTGTGGTGGTGCATGTCTGTTCCCCCAGTTAGAACGGGAAACCTGCATCATAGTCCAGGTGACAGCCACACAGAAAGCAGGACCCTATCTCAAAAATAACCAGCTTTTAGAATGGCTAGAAGCGTGGCTTTTGGAAGCGTTCTGTTTACCTAAGCGTAAGACCATGAATCCAAACCCTGGCTCGGTCAAGAAGAAAATGTCCTTCTGAGGCAGTATCATCCCAGCACTTTCTCGTTACCATGTGAGTTCTGTTTTATGGCATAATGCTAACAGTGAATATTTTCTATATCTTTAACTGAAATATATAAACCTTTGGGGTTAAGGTTATTTTTACACTTCATTTGTGCTATCAAAAATGGTTACAGCTGAGAGAAAGATGAGCCAAGGCTAAGTTGCCTTAACCTTCAGGACTGATGAGGGAGGTGTGCTTAATTTTGGGCTTAGTTTTTTGTGAGAGATATCACGTAGCCCAAGGCAACATTACAAGACATCCTCAGATCTACAACATGAAGCAGCTGAGAAATCCACGTAGAGTATGTACACCTGTGGAGATCTGCAAGGCAACCTCATCAAGAAAACAGAAATGAAACAATCACAAAATCACAACAAAAATGTAAGTAGCATGCTGCTTAATTAGCATACTATTTATTTACTTATCTATCTATTTTGCAGGGGGTCCTAGATTTGAACTCAGGGCCTCATATTTTCTAGGCAGGTGTTCTACTTGAGCCACATCCTCAAGTCATGTTTTGCTTTAATTAGTTTATAGATCAGGACTCATCATATTGCCCTTGCAATATGGATTGGATTACAATCTTCCTATACATGCCTTCAGATAAGCTGTGATGACAGGTGTACTCTACTACTCCTGGTCTTATGTGAGCTCTTCAATGATACGGCAAATATTATCAATGGAACTATAGTAATAAAATTGAAGATGAAAAATTGAGATTATATATGCTGGTAAAATTGAGATTATAAATGCATATATATGCATTTTTACGTATATATATATATATGTATATATATCTTGTTTTCTGGTTTCACTTCCAGGTGCTTTGAACTGCAAAATCATTAAAAACAAGATTCAGCAAGTTTAACAACTATAAACAATTACAAAATAGTGGGTTGTCTTGCAATAATCGTTAATCCATCTTGAAAACCTAAGGAAAGAGTTATAAGATTCTGCTAGGCATGTTGAAGCCCTGCAGTGGTCTAAGCTATTTACAGCACATTGTTTGTAACTCTTTTGGTTTTTTTTTGAGAAATTAAAAACTCAGAAGTATGATGACAATAATTTATGAAACACCTATATATCCACTGCTGGAAACTAAGAAATACTATTATTGCCTTTTTTTCTTCACCTTTTAAAAAATATTTACCAATAAAATTGCAACTATTTAAGACCCTTTGTCTCATCCAGTGCCAAAAACAATGGCAGTCTGGAAACTTGTTTGTGCAAACATACCTATATAATAGATAGCAACACAATGTTCAGATCTCAAGGACCACAATTCAATACAGGTCTTCTTAAAACAGATTACTGGGCCTCAATTCAAGATATTCAGGTTAGCTGGGTCTGAAACCACTTGGGCCCAATAATTTGCATTTCTGACAAGTTCCCAGGAAATACTGTTGTCATTAGTGTAGGCACCATATTAGATAATCCTTCATATATATTATTTCTTCCTTTTAAAGAATACTCTATGCATGAGTTATCATTTAAAAAAAACACTGTATATAATGAACCACTTTTTAAAAATTCAAAATTAGCTTTAGATCTATCCATATGGAGAAATGTAGATATAATTCATTCATGTTAACTATTCCAGAATAATCATGCATTCAATTTTCTTTTGTTAGCTATTCACTTTTGTCTAAATTGTTTCTAGTATAAATAAGACTACATCTCTGGAATTGTAGTTCGTCAGAATGCCAAGACCTGACAGATATCAATTCAAAGCTAGCCCAAGCAGGGAAATTCATGAGACTCTATCTCCAAAACAGCAAGCAAAATAAGTAAAACTTCAAGGTGTCACCTACTGTATATAGTCCATGAAACAAGACAGTTAAATACTAGTGATAGTATACATTCTCACCTGCCTTTGGTTATGTCACATTTACTTTTAATATAATTAATGACGGTTAATTAGTAGGTTATTAATATTTTTTTCACTTTTTTTATTGTAAAGATACTATACAGAGGGTTACAGTTACATGAGTGAGGTAATGAGTACACTTCCTCTTGAAGTTACCCCCTCCATTGTTTTCCCCCTACCATCCCCTCCCTCCCTCCCTTCCCCAAGGTTCTTTTTTTTTTTTTTGATTGTGATTAAGTGATTACTTAATTTCCAGTAATTCACAGTATTGTGGAATAATGATGCTCGTTTAAAGTCACAAGTTCATTCTAGCTTTCCTGGAGCAAATTGTCTATCACAGTCTGTAATATATAACGGTGCTCACATGTTATATACCGTATATGTGATCAGCAGCATGGGGATATTTGGTAATGGTTCAACCAGATGAGTGGGAGTTCTTTGTTTCTTAAGTTCTGTTTGTTTTGTCATATCACCTAACATTTTGGATTTATCATCCACTTATCAGGGAGACCATGTACTGTTTGTCTCTTCGTTCTTGGCTTACCTCGCTCAACATGATTCCTTCTAGCTCCATCCATTTCCCTGCAAATGCCATTATTTTGTCATTTCTAATGGCTGCATAATATTCCATTGTGTATAGATACCACAATTTTTGGATCCATTCATCTGTGGTGGGGCATCTAGGTGGTTTCCATATCCTAGCTATTGTGAACAGTGCTGCAATAAACATGGAGGTGCACGTGTCCTTGTATATTGGTTCCTGTTGTTCAGGGTAGATGCCTAGGAGTGGTATGACTGGGTCGTAAGGGAGGTCAATCTTTAGCTTTCTAAGGACCCTCCGGACTGCTTTCCAAAGTGGTTGTATAAGTGTACATTCCCACCAGCAGTGTAATAGCGTTCCTCATTCTCCACATCCCCTCCAGCATTTGTCGTTGGCTGATTTGTGGATGTGGGACATTCTGACTGGGGTAAGGTGGTATCTCAGGGTTGTCTTTATTTGCATTTCCTTCACCACCAGGGATGATGAACATTTCCTCATGTGTTTCTTTGCCATTTTTATTTCTTCATTTGAGAAGTCCCTCTTTAGTTCCCTTGCCCATTTAGTAATTGGTTTGTTAGGTTTGGGAGGGATTAGTTTCTTGAGTTCCCTGTATATACAGGATGTTAACCCCTTGTCTGATATATTGCTGGTAAATATTTTTTCCCAATTAGTTGGTTGTCTTTCTAGCTTGGTTGCGATAGCTTTATCTGTGCAGAAGCTTTTTATTTTAAGGTAGTCCCATTTGTCCAGTCTCTCTCCAATTTGTTGTGACCCTGGAACGCTGTTCAGGAAGTTCCTTCCTGTGCCTATTAGTTCAAGTGTCTCTCCTACTCTGTCCTGCAGTAGTTTCAGAGATTCAGGTTTAATGTTAAGGTCTTTAATCCATTTTGAGTTGATGTTGGTGCATGGTGATAGGCTGGGGTCCACTTTTAGTTTTCTGCATGTGGCTGCCCAGTTTTCCCAGCACCAGCGGTTGAAGAGGCTGTGTTTCTTCCATTGTATGTCTTTGGCTCCTTTGTCGAATATCAGCTGGCTGTAGGCCTGTGGATTTATTTCTGGATCTTCTATTCTGTTCCATTGGTCTTCGGGTCTGTTTTGGTGCCAGTACCATGCTGTCTTTGTTATTATAGCTCTGTAGTAGAGTTTGAAGTTCGGCATGGATAGCCCTCCCATATTGTCTTTATTCCCTAGAATTGTTTTGGCTATTCTAGGTCTTTTGTTGTTCCATATGAATTTTTGGACTGTTTTCTGTATTTCAGTGATGTACGTCATTGGGATTTTAATAGGAATTGCGTTGAATTTGTATATTAGTTTTGGAAGTATTACCATCTTTACTATATTAAGTCGGCCTATCCAAGAGCATGGGAGGTCTTTCCATTTCCTAGTGTCTTCTGCAATTTCTTTCTTTAACTTTTTATAGTTCTCATTAAATAGTTCTTTTACATCTTTGGTTAGGTTAATTCCTAAATATTTTATTTTTTGGGAGGTTATTGTGAATGGGGTTGCTCCCTTTATTTCCCTCTCTTCCTGTACATTATCAGTGTACAGGAAGGCAACTGATTTTTGTGGGTTTATTTTGTATCCTGCTATTTTGCCAAAGTGATTTATGATTTCTAAGAGTTTGGGGATGGAGTTTTTGGGATCGTGGAGGTATAGTATCATGTCGTCTGCAAAAAGGGATAGCTTAACTTCTTCTTTCCCTATGCGGATCCCTTTAATGTCTTTTTCTTGCCTTATTGCCCTGGCTAAAGGTTCTAGGACTATATTGAAGAGGAGTGGAGACAGTGGGCATCCTTGCCTTGTTCCTGATTTTAGGAGAATTGGTTGTAGCTTTTCCCCATTAAGTATAATATTGGCTATTGGTCTGTCATAAATGGCTTTTATTGTTTTTAGAAATGTTCCTTCTATTCCTATTTTCTCCAGAGCTTTTAGCATGAATGAATGTTGAATTTTGTCAAAGGCCTTTTCTGCATCTGTGGTGATAATCATGTGATTCTTGACCTTGGCTCTGTTGATATGTTGGATTACATTTATTGACTTATGTATGTTAAACCATCCCTGTGTCTCTGGGATGAAGCCTACCTGGTCATAGTGAATTATTTTTTTATGTGTTTCTGGATTCTGTTAGCTAGAATCTTGTTAAGGATCTTTGCATCTGTGTTCATCAAGGAGATTGGCCTGTAATTCTCCTTTTTGGTTGGGTCTTTGCCTGGTTTGGGGATGAGTGTGATATTGGCTTCGTAGAATGAGTTTGGGATAGCTCCCTCCTTCTCTGTTTCTCTGAAGAGCTTGAGGAGTATGGGTATTAGTTCTTGTTTAAAGGTCTTATAGAATTCTGCTGTGAATCCATCTGGTCCTGGGCTGTTTTTTGTTGGAAGACTTTTGATAGCTTCCTGTATCTCATTATAAGATATTGGCTTATTTAATTGGTTAACTTCTTCTTTGCTCAGTTTGGGCCACTTGTATTTCTCTAAAAATGCATCTATTTCTGCCCGATTTTCTTCCTTTAGAGAGTATAGCTTTTGAAAGTAGTCTGTTAGAATTGTTTGGATATCTTGAGTACGTGTTGTGATGTTTCCCGTGGCATCCCTAATCCTATTAATATGGGTTTCCTCTCTTCTTTTTTTAATTAATCTAGCCAATGGGCCATCAATTTTGTTTATTTTTTTCAAAGAACCAGCTTTTTGTTTGGTTTATTTTGGTTATGGTTTTCTGATTTTCTAATTGGTTAATCTCTGCTTTTAATTTGGTTATCTGGCTTCGTCTAGTAGCTTTCCGTCCCATTTTTTCCTGTTTTTCTAGCTGTTTTAATTGCAACATGAGATTATTTACTTGGTCTGTCTCCATTCTCTTGATGTGGGCACTGAGGGCAATACATTTGCCCCTCAGGACTGCTTTTGCTGTGTCCCACAAGTTTCTTTGTGAGGTGTTTTCATTTTCATTGAGTTGTAGGAAATGCTTTATTTCTTCTCTGATCTCTTCTGTTATCCAGGCATTGTTAAGGAGTGTGCTGTTCAATTTCCATGTATTAGAGAAATTTCTGCGGTATGCTTTGTTATTGAGAGCTAGCTTGATTCCACTGTGGTCAGATAGGATACAGGGGATTATGTCGATCCCTTTGTATTTGCTTAAGTTCCTTGCATGAACTATGATATGGTCTATTTTGGAGAAAGTTCCGTGAGCTGCTGAGAAGAATGTGTACTGTGTTGTTTTAGGGTGAAATACTCGGTAGATGTCAGTTAATTCCACTTGAAGTATGGCCTCTCTTAATTCGGTAGCTTCTTTGCCAATCCTCTGGTTGGTAGACCTGTCCTTTGGCGAGAGTGGTGTGTTAAAGTCTCCTAGTATTATCGTATTGGGATCTATTTTATTCTGTAAGTTTGAGAGCATTTGTTTGACATATCTGGGTGCACCAATATTTGGGGCATATAAGTTGATGATGGTTATATCCTCCTCTTGGATTGTTCCCTTTATTAATATGTAGTGTCCGTCCTTGTCTTTCTGTACTGATTTTAATGAAAAGTTTATTTTGTCAGATATCAGGATAGCTACACCTGCTTTCTTACTGGGGGCGTTTGATTGGTAGATCCTTTTCCACCCCTTCACTCTGAGTTTGTTTGTATGTTTGGCTGAGAGGTGGGTCTCCTGAAGGCAACAGATGGATGGGGCTTGTTTTCTGATCTAGTCCTCAGTTCGTTTTCTTTTAATTGGCGAATTCAGCCCATTTATATTAAGAGAAAGTATAGAGAGATGCATTGTTGTCCCTGCCATTCCGTTTTCCTAAGTTTTTCTTCTTTCCTTTCCTCCTGTGCTTGCTCAGTTAGACTTTGAGTAACGCCTGTTTGGGGCAGGCCCCAGTTCCTGGTTGCTTTCTTCAGGCTGTGTCCCCCCTCTTAGAATTCTTTGTAATGCTGGCTTAATGTTTATGTATTCATTTAGTTTTTCTTTGCTATTAAAAGTTTTCAGTTCTCCATCGAATGTGAATGCTAGCTTTGCCGGGTAGATCAGTCTGGGTTGGCAGTTATTGGCTCTCAGGGCTCGTATGGTGCTTTCCCAGGCTTTTCTTGCATTCATTGTTTATGTGGAGAGATCTGCAGTAATTCTTATTGTTTTCCCATTGTAGTATAGCTCCTTCTTCATTTTTGCTGCATGCAGGATTGTTTCCTTATTATTCAGATCTATCATTTTTACTATAATGTGTCTAGAAGTGTTTCTCCTGGGGTCTTGCTTGTTGGGTGTTCAATAAGCTTTTGTGATGTAGTTAAGATGGTCGTTTTTGAGGTGGGAAAAATTTTCATTGATTATATTGTTAAATAGGTGTTGCATTCCCTTGCTCTGGAATTCCTCACCTTCGTCCACTCCAATTATGCGAAGGTTAAATTTTTTAGCATTATCTGCTTGCTCTTGAATATCCCTTTGGTTTAATTTGAGTGATTTTTCCATATCTGTCACTTTTTGGTCCAGTTGGTGTATTCTGTCTTCTGTATCTGACACTCTACCTTCCATTTCATTCACTCTGTTGACAGTGGCTTCTATTGTGGTTTGCATGGAGGAAATGGATCCCTTTATGGATTCAATATTGGTTCTCAGAGTACTGATCTCACCTCTCAATGAGGTATGCATTACCTCTAATTTGGCGTTTATCTCACTTCTTACTGAGGTTTGTGCAGCTTCTATTTTTGCATGCATCTCTTGTTTGATACCCTGTATCTCTTTGGATAGTTCATCCTTGTGCTCTTTCAATTTCTGATCAATTTCTCACTTTATTTCTTGAGTCATTGCCTCCAGCAACCCTTGGATGTAGCTTTTGTCTTCCATTCCTGCTTTGCTCCCACTGGGGCTCTCCCCTGCGTGGCTGCTGGCTTTTGAGGTGAGCTTGCTGTCCTGGGTGGTGGTAAACCTTGTGATTTTTCTCTGTGATTTTCGCATGGAGGTTCAGGAGACTGCTCTTCAATTTTGTTTTGGTGTGTCTGTCTTTGCTTGGTTGCTGATTCTGTATTGGTAGAGAGAGTCTGTGCCTGATCTGGGTTCTGTTGGGAGCCTATTTCCAGCTGGATTCTCAGCTCTCTGCTGTAGATTGCTGGCAGTTCCCGCCTTTGGAAGGGTTGAGCAGCCTAGACTGCTTTTGTTTGCTCCTACGGGTGCTCTTGTGAAGAACAGATGCTCTGGACGCACTCTCCCAAATACTGGAGTCTGCTATGGGCTCCTGATGTGTTTTTGTTTGTTTGTTTTGGGCTGGTTGTGGGCTTGAACTCTAGGTTTGGGTGCTGTCCCTCAGCTTTTCAGCTCAAGGCTGGCACCCTATCATTTGAGCCACAGCACCACTTCTGACCCTTTTTGCTTTTGTGATGCTGAGGAATCAGATCCAGGGCCTCATACATCCAAGACTATCACTCTATTGCTGAGCCGCCTTAACCGTCTGAGCTCCTGCTTACTATCAGGTGCTGGCAGCCTGTGTTGCCCAATTCCCAGTCTAGGGTATATGGGTGGAGTTTTGGTGGGGTTTGGGCTTCTCTTGTCCTGGGCCTCCAGGTCTTTTGTTGTCACAGGCGTGCTTCCCGGGGAGTGTTGTTTCCTGGTTTTCTCCCCTCTGTTGAGGCGTATGCTCAGCTTTTTACTTCAATTGGGAGGAGTTGGTTGTGTTGTTCAGGCGCCGGATCCCCGGGCCTGGTTCTGGCCCCAGCCTGGAGCACGCTTGTTAGGCCTGTGCTGATGTGTGTACAACCTAGGTTATGCAGCCTGGAGCGCACTCGTTAGGCCTGTGCTGATGTGTATACCACCTAGGTTATACAGCCTGGGGGACACAGTTCAAATTTCTTCTACTGTTGGTAGTCTTGACCCAGGGGCGCTGTTCCTGGCTTGGGCATTTAAGCTCCCTTCCAGGGGTGCTCTTGCTCTAGCCTGGCCAGCTGAGTGTGCTCCACGGGCTGGTGGAGCTCTCAAACAGTTCCCAGTTTTAGTGGGTCCTGTGGTCCGGGTGTTGGGGTAGGGAGTCTAGGTCAGGGTCTGGGGATTCCCTCCAGCTCTGGTCTCCCTTGAGGGATACACTTCCCCTGTGGGGTACTCACTCTGGAGCTGTTTGTTTCTGTGTGGTGTAGGTCGTCAGTTGTTGTTGCAATCCGGGCTGGGTTGGGCGGTGGTGGCTCTGTGTGATTCTTTTCTGTCTCTGCCTCTGTCGAAGCTGTCGGGTCAAAAGTGTCCACGCTCAGGCAGCTTCTTCGCGGTACCTCTGGGGCTCAAGCCGCCCAGCCAGGTCGCTGCGATCGCGATTGGGAGGGCGGGTGGTCTGCCAACAGGTCCCTTTGTCACGCTGCTGGTGCCTAGCGGCTTTGGCGGGATGGAGCCTCTCTGCTAGGGTGGAGAGTGAGGGGTGGGGGTGGGATCCTCGTGGAGACTCCCGGCTGGTAGGTTTCTCTGTTCCTGGCGATCCGCTGTTCTGCAAACCAGTACCTGGTGATCTGAAAGCGGCCCCCTGTGTCTCTGCTGTGTCTCTGGGGCTCCCGCAGCCCCCGCTGGGCCGGCTGGCCGGCGGCTTGTCACACTGCCGCGCGGCCAGTAAAGGTTGGGGGAGGGGTCTTCACTTTTCTCTGTTCTGAAATTCTTCTTTTCCTCTCTTTCTTTTTTTGTTATTCTCCGCCTCTGGTTTTTCTCTGAGTGTTCGTCTTTTTGTTGTTGTCGGTCACTTGGGGAGATTAAGTGTAACTCGAACTCTCTTTTTGGTTGGAGAGAGCTGTGGCGTTTCCCTACTGCTCCGTCGCCATCTTGGTCCCCCCTCCCGGTTATTAATATTTTTGAATATAACTGATAATAGATTTACATGGATCTTCTAAGTTCAACATCCAAAGACACAAGAATGAGAAACTCAAGAAAGAAAGCAAAATAAAGAGAAAAATGTAAGGAACAGTGCATGGAATGAAATCAATACTTCAGTCATGACCTTAGGTGAGAACACATGGAGGGATCCTGTGAAAGGCAGAGCTGATCAAATTCATTTAGAAAATCCACTCTTACTTCACTCACAGGATGTAAAAGATTGAAAACAGAAATGTTGCTAGCAAATATAAGCAAAGATGACGCTAAGCGAAATGAACCCCAAGACAATGACACAAGAGGTTTTACTTTCTTGCTATTTTTAATGGACTATGTGATTTCTTTTTTTATTTTGTGTATTCTTCCCCCTATGGCTTACCCCCTGTTGTCAATGTATTTGATTTTGGTACCTTGGGTATTGTATATACGTTTATCTGAATTAGGGAAGGGAAGGGGAACAACAAAATGGTGAGACAAAGGACAAGGGGGAAACCAAAGCAACAGTGACATGCACAAGACAATATGTTGGAAATAATCTGTACAACTTGGGGGGGATGAGGAAGGGAAGTGGGAATAAAATGGGAGAGGGAAAACAAGTTCCACAACACACGTACTTACTAACTTACTTATGTAACTGTAACCACTTTGTACATCACCCCAACAATAATAAATAAGTAAATAAATAATACAAATTTTAAAATCAAAAAAGAGAGAACAAGAGTTGAAAAAGGATGAAAGAAATGGAAAAGTGCAAAAGGCATAATTTATGAAATCAATAACCGAGAAAATCATCTACATACACACACGTACACATGTACAATTTGCGATCTAGATCTAGTCAATGTAAGTTTCTTTCAGTTTCTGTGTACTAACATATATTTTCATTTTGTATATAAGGTAATAACATTAAAAACTCTATAAACCTATGTTACTGTCTTTTGGTAAAGTTTTTGACTATATTTAGAAGCTAAATTTATAGTAAATGTACTTGAACATTACTTTGTTTAGAAATTACATGCTGCTTGTTTGATAGGCATGATTATATAAGTATTTTGCAAAAAAAAAAATGACATGATCATTTTGCAGAAACTCTAAAGCTGAACTAGAGTAACAACAGCTACTGTCTCACAGAATCTCATGTTCTCTCCTATGTAAGGACAGGGCCCCTCCCTGCATCTGTGGGTTACTGTAGCCATTTTATTGTGAAAATGCTGTGCAGAGGTGTTACAGTTACATGAGCAAGGTAATGGGTACATTTGCTATTGAGCATTGTTGTCTCCTCCTTTGTTCTCCCCCTACCATGCCTTCCCTCCCACCTCCACAACTACCTCCCCTCCCCTCCCTGCCCCCGAAGATGTAAAGTTTGTTTTCAACATAGTGTTTTTTGTACATCTCATTGTTACAATGGGTCAACCTGTATCCTTGTTTAAGCATTTTGTTTTTCCCTTGCCCTCCCTGAATTACAGAATATACAAGATGCAGGGTACCAACATCAAATACAGTGAAAATAGAAGGTATGCCATGGGGGAGGAACATACAAGGCAACAAAAAATCACTTGGTACATTATAAATACATTAGAAACAACAGCAAGAAAGAAAAAAGATATTTGTGAATGGATCAAGAAAATGTGTTTTATATATATATATATATATATATATATATATATATGCTTCCATCAGAAAGAATGGTGTTGCCCCATTTGTTAGGAAATGGAAAGACTTGGAAAAAATTATATTGTGAAGTAAGCCAGGCCCAAAGAAACATAGGTCCCATGGTTTCCCTTATTTGCAATAACTAGTACATGGGTAGGACAAGCAGAAAAGGCCAAAAGCTATGTATACTCTATCTTACTAGGAAGATAGCAAGGAGGACTTGAGCCCTGGAAATTGGTATGCAGATTTTGTTTCCTGTTGCATGCATTTCCTTTGCTCTAGCAGAGGATTGGTAGATTTTTTTTTTTTTTTTTAATTTTAGCTCTGGTCAATTCTAGAGTTTGCTTATCTTTTGGTCATTTTGTTAGATGCAGATCTGACACTGACATCTTTATTTTTTTATTTCAAATATTCTGCCTTTAATCATTAATGTACATTCTGACTTAAAAAATAATGCATAAAATATAATAGATAAAAGCCACATTAGACCTTTTCACATACACTACTTTTAATGATGAGAAATTATATCCATTCTCTTATTGTAGTCAGCTAGGATTTCACAGTGTTCAGGACCAACATGCTTGAGTCTTATTTTTATTTAATGGAGTATTCTTGCTTTGTTCTGTAAATTTGAACTTGTGTAGAATTAAGAAAATGGACATGCACAGTCCTGAAGTCACAATAGATCACTGTAGAACAGCGGCCTTCCACATTCACAGCATATTTCTACAAAACACAGATTCCTGGGGATCCTTTGTCAACTTAGGACACACTTTAATTATAGAGACAGCAGGAGGGCTTTTATTTAGAGAGTTGCACAAAAATGAGTTACTCACAAAATAACATTGGTAATCCTTGGTGCATTAAAAAGGCATTTATGTATATAAAAAGGAGTATTTGACATAGAAAATGGGAAATACACAAAAACCTCTCCAGAATGTTTAAAATGTTTAGAAAGATTAAAACCTTAGATCTAAGGAACTATTTTAATTTTCTCATTCTCTGCATCTATGTTTTAACAGCATAATTGTTGCACATATTATTATTATTGCTATTATTATTATTATTTAATACTTCATAAAACTTAGATCTTTGTTTGACCTACTTCAACTTCAGTAAATACAGAATGCAACCTTCCACATAAACAGTCTTCATCTACTTTGGTTGAAGAATATGAAATGATAAGAACATTGTGGGAATATCCACCCTGGTAGAAGTGGACTAATCATGGGAGTTCACTTAAAGCCAGTTAGGAGCAACCTCATTGATAGGGTAAGACTACTTCATGGAATGCTTTTCTGAATTAAAAAAAGACAGTATTTTGTAATTAAGAATATGATTGTTCATTTTATATGGATATTATTTGGCAGTACAGTTTGAGGGTAAAATCTTCAAGGAGAAGATCTAAGTATATGAGGAAATTACCAGTTCCTTTGAAAGAGTATTATGAAGGATTGACATACAACAAAAAGGGCATATCAAAATTTAATATTTTGACATTTGAATGAAAGTCAGTAGCATTGTTACAACCAGCAAAAACGAATGCATCCATTGCTTCCAATGTTTTGCCATGTTTGTTGGTAATTCCTGCCATATACTCCTTCCTTTTGTATATTGATTAATTTTGTATCCTCATATTTTGATAAACTCCATTTTAAATCCTAGCTGGGACAATTCTACAGTGATCTCTCTTTCTTTCAGGGATTACTGACTTTGATTGTCTGAGAGTTTCTTAATGTATATATTGGTTTGCTATTTAAAGACAGTTTCAGATAGTAGTAAAAATCTAGTCTTTGTTTTATTTTTTATCCCCCACTTAACCAGTAGTGAAAATCTAAATTACTTAGTTCTAATCTCCTTTGAGACGGACCACTTTGGGAAATAAAGCTACACTGTCTGATATAGTACAAGTCCATTTTGTGCTTAAAATTTATCACAGGAGCAAGTGATGAAGTATTAACATTTGTGAGGAGTTTTTTTATTTTATGAAAGTTAGAATTTTATGAAATGTATAAATAAATATTTAACTATGCATGTTTGGGAAAATAGATGAAATAATTATCCATAATTCTTTACCTTTCCCTTTCTGATTTTTTTTCACAGTGACAGCAGTCTCTTCTCCCAGGAAGTGGAACATATAACTCTACTTCTTAAACTTGTTCTCATTGGATTTGGCCAATAGAATGTGGCAAACATAAGGCAAGATCAATTCTACCCCTGGCCTCAATAGTTATGCACTTTCTTGGAACTCTGCACAAGATAAACAAGCCTGGACCAACTCAATGGAATTTCAGAATAGGGATCCAATAACCCACATAGAGGGCTGCCATGAACAGTAGTCCTCAGCTACATTCAGACTGACTGTAGAGGTAAGGATAACCCTAGGCAAGATTTACTATCCCTACCAAATCAAAAGAAAGTCTCAGCCTACCTATATACAACTCTGAGCTAATCGATAAGATTTGATTCCATCACTAGGCTTGGGACTAGTGGAGTGTGCATCAATACTTAAGTAATACTAAATATTTACAGCATATATATACATATGCTAGACTCTAATCAACTTACCCATTAGTAAGTGTGGCTATCCAGATAATAAATATAGTGTAGTATAGTCACACTCATATTTTCCATTAAATTGTAATGATTTAGAACAGTGGCTAAGTTTCAATATTTCAAGATAACTTTTAAAATGTGAAATTGACATTAGCTACACAAGCTAAGTTAATGTGTGGTGATTTTGAACATGATTTAGTACTATCCTCATTATTGGCACACAATTTGCTTAGAAACAAATTGGATGGGGCTATTGAAATTTAAAAGTCACTTGAATAATTTTCTCATTTTTTCATAGAGATGTACTATGCCTTCTAAGTGCAGCTTCTACTGCCTTCTAAGTGCAACTTTGCTTTTAAATAATTTACCACCAGTTTTATTATAAATACTTCATTTTAAGAAGATATAAAATTCAATTTGCACAAATTGCTTAGAAACATTTCTGTTAAGAAGCTGCAATAATTTAAGAGCAAATCTGGGAAATTCTTGGAAAAAAGATGAAATCACCAGCCTGATAGTATGTGCTAGATTGTGTCCTGGATTCCTGTAAATATGTCTTCCAACAATGAAGAGTCCTTCCAAAGGGAAGGATGTTGGCAGCTACAAGCAATGAACTTTGCACACCTGGCAATCTTCAGGAATACTGAGAAAGTAATTGTGTGTGTGTGTGTGTGTGTGTGTGTGTGAGAGAGAGAGAGAGAGAGAGAGAGAGAGAGAGAGAGAGAGAGAGACAGAGACAGAGACAGAGACAGAGACAGAGACAGAGAGAGACACAGAGAGACAGAGAGACAGAGAGACAGACAGAGAGAGAGAGAGAGAGAAAGAGAGAGAGAGAGAGAGAGAGAGAGAGAGAGAGAGAGAGAGAGAGAGAGAGAGAGAGAGAGAGAGAGAGAGAGAGAGAGAGAGAGAGAGAGAGAGAGAAACCTAGGCACTGTCCCTGGGCTATTATTTCTCAGGACTAGTCTCTACCATTTCAGACACAGCTCCACTTCTGGCTCTTTTGGTGCTTAATTGGAGATAAGAGTCTTATGGACTTTCCTGCTTCAGGTTGGCTTAGAACCACAATCCTCAGATCTCAGCCTCCTGAGTAGCTAGGACTATCGACATGACCCACTGAAACACAACTGGAAAGCAATTTTTTAATAGAAGAAAACTGTTTAGATCAGTTAGGTGACCCTTTTAAAAAATAAGGACAATAAATAACTTGATTGTAGCACTCATCTGGGTTTTTAAAAGTTGTTTAAAGAACAAATGATTACATTTCCAGGATGATTAGAAAAGGTACAAGGAAGCCCGCCTGAGAGCTGGGAATATTCTAGATACTGATTTATGAGTAGTTAAAAAGTACATGAATATTTAAGTAATGCACTGATATTTAGGACTATTAGCCTTTACTATATGAATTTGATTTTGGTAAAAGAGGAAAGAGTCCATGGAATATGGTGCATTGATTCTAGAAAGAGATTTAAGTATTCATAGACACAATGTTTACACTTTTTGAAATGTCAACATTTAACAAGATAATGTCAAATAAATACCGGGTTTGTAATGAGTAAGGAGATGAAAATGAAGAAGGTTCTTTAGAAGTTCAAAAAAGGTAAGATTATAGGTGGAACTTTCATAATCTGAAAAGCTGACATGAAAACCTTCCAGGATAAAGTTTATTGCATGCTGACATGATGCACCAATGAATATTCTATCCTTAAAATTTTATTTCATGATCCAAATATTTAAAATATTCTAAAAGTTTTTACTGTTTCTTGGTAAATATCCTCTATTGCAATTAGTAGAAAGTGTTTGTAATAACCAGCTATCTGTGCCCTACAGGTCAAATCTACAATGCCACCTGTTTATAAAAAGTTTATTGTAACTCAGCTAAATTCCATTCATCTTAGCAGTCTACAATTTATTTTAATCCTCCTATCTCAGAAATAGCTAAATCCACACCGAAGCCTACACCTTCTTCAGTCTAGCTTCTTTCCTATGCATCATAGAGGTGTTGCATATGAAATCTTGTAAATAGTATAGAGTATATATGATATTCTTTTATGGTTCCATCCAGCAAGATGTATGTGCAAGAAAATAGCTATAGATGGGACTGTAGAACCAAGATCTGTAGAAACAGAAAAATGATAAGGTCTCTTTAGAATTTCTTGTCAGAGCACTGAGGTTGTGTTCTTCCTGAAGGGAAGTGATGTTTCCTTGTCAATCATCTTGCTAATCAACCACCTATGTCAGCCATTGTAGTCTTCCTTTCCTTTCTGTATAACATCTGTGATAAATAAAAACCAAGCTCTCTTTTAATCAGCAGTCCATGGAAAGATTGATGTATTCCTGGGCCTTCTGTCTGTTTGCTTTGTGAAAGTTTTCTATCACAAAGCAAAAACAAGTCTATGGTTTTGTGTGACATTCATAGCTCTGCCACTTCTTACAAAGGTAAATAGAGCTTGAGAAATATCGGTGAGCATGGAAATAAAGGATCAGAGGAAAGTGTAGCTTCATTAAAGCAACTAAGAAAAAGTAATCTTAGAACCTCCAAGTGATAGAAAGGCAGATACTATTCAGAAGGCCTCCAGGCTCCCATCAATTTCACAGTAATTCCCTTTGGTTCCTCTACAGGTGCCTGGAAGAATGACCAGTGAGCCACTCCTGATCCAGTGCTTGGTTCTGACATCTGACTGAGGCAGAGCAACCCTAACACTGATTGAACAACCCTAGACTTCATTCTTTTCCAGATGGAGAAACCCACACTCATGTTTTACAACTAGGAAATACTAATGATGTGGAGCCTTGCCATACCTAGTCAGAGTTTAATAAAATAATCTCCATTCACAGGAGAGAATCCAGTCTCCTATGTAAAGTGTGTTGAATTATGTTCAACCTTGCGGAAGATATGGGTAACCTTAACACAAGAATAAACATTTGGGGACAAATGACTGCCTCTGGTATCTGGAAACAGCATTTATTCTCTCTCAGTTGTGGAGATCAGAAGTCTGAGATGGAGGTAGCTCTGCAATTCTGCTCCCTTCAGAGGATCCAAGGGGGAGCTCACTCCTCAATATTTGCAGCTGCGTGTGGTTTTTGGTATTCTTTACTTTGTGGGCAGATCTCTGATTCTATTGTTCACACACCTTCTTCTCTGTGGGTCTCCACTGTGTTTATTTAAAAATTCTCCTCCTCTGTCTGTCTGTTTCTCCTTTCTGTGGAGGTTCTCGGGTTTGAACTCAGGACATCACACTTGCTAGGCAAGTGCCCCACCACTTAAACTACTGCCTTGGTACATTTTGTGTTAGTTATTTTATGTTCTATATGTTTTCTTTCATGGTACATATCTATGATCTCAGCTTTAGGAATGACTCTTTGCCCAAGGTGTGCTGGAACCATGATCCTTTGGAACTCTGCTTCACAAGTAGCGAAGATTAAAGGCATGAGCTACTGAGTGCAACTCTCCTCTTACTACATGTTTGTGACTACATTTCAAGTTCATGCAGGGGAATCTCCTCCTCTCCTCCTCTCAATAGCCTTAGTGAAATCATGTCCTGTGCCATGTAACTTCATATTCACTCGTTTCCTCTCTGAGGTGATATCCACAGGTTCTAGCATGTAGTATGCATACATGCCCTTTGGGAGCCAGCATCAGCATCAAAGATTTTAGAGAAGTGTACAAGAATGTTCTCCTGAGAACAAATGATATTTAATTTTTTGGTAGGTCTTGGAGCGTATTGTGGCTGGGAAAACAGACTTCAGTGGTAATTCTGCTTGAGTTGTTACTATTGAGTCATCTGTGAGTAGTAATCCTCTTTGGTCACCTTCAAACTAAATTTAGCACTAAACTTTAAACATTACATCCTTTCCACTATATATTTAAAAGAGTAAGGATAGGGCCAAAGAGACAAAGAGAGTAGAGTGCTGTGCCAGACTTCCAGGAGTAATAATCAACCAAGGTGTGGCTGATGTTTGAGGATGAGGGCCATGTGATGAGGAATTCTGGGAAAGGGGAAAGGGGAGGCAGGCCATTCGAGAAAGCCTGAATTGGTGAGTGGATGGAAACACTGCCATGGAAAACGGAAATATACATTTTGAGCTGGGAATGAGAAATGACAGACATTTCCTACCAAGAGTCCACCAGGCTGATGGATTCAAACCATGATAATCCGCTTAGCTTTGCAGGACCATTAGGTCATGGTTCATAAAGTGGCATAAATAATTACTGTCTGAGGGAGAAGCGGCGATTTTCTGTGTGAGGGAAAATTCTACCTTTGGTTCCCTTCAGCGATAATGTGTGTGAATACATCAAAGTATTAAAACTGTTGCTTGAGGGTAGGAGGTTTGTGATTTTAAATAATATAGTTTAATTTTTCTTTTAGTTGTGTGACTTTATGTGCCACTTGAGCAACAACACACATTCTATTTCCTTTGCAGGAAAAGAAAAGGAAGAAAACTATAGGTTCACAGTCAACAGTAGAAGGCTCAGAGAAGCATGGGCAAATAATGCTGATCATTAATCTAGATCTGCTGCAGGGATGTCAAATACAAAAATTGAATGGTAATGCTATGAGGAAATTGAAACAGAAAGGAGCCAAAATCCTTTTGCAAAATGTAAGAAAGATGGAAATGCAATTTGAATACAGAATTGACCCTGATGAATAATTTGGTGAGACATATTGTCTTCCTTGAGTTTCAGAGTCTACAGAGAAACCAATGGGGTCCTCTTTTAGATACTGCCATCAGGTCATTTTTCACGTTTTTGTGTCATAATTTTGGAAGAAATATTTATGTGAGTTGGCAATAGGCAATGCCAATGTTTTCTATCTCCAAAATGTCACTAGTGGTTAGGGAATAATACTATCAACCGCAGCTCTCAAGGACACTGTTCATACTGTCACTGAGACTGGAGATTTGAAAATGCATGTGTGCTGTACGTAATCTACACTGCTGAGTTAACCCAGGAACATAAGAATCCAATAGCAAGTTTTGTAGTAGTGCTTTGATGACAAAGTTTCTAATTTTAATCCCTTCACCTTTACCTTTCTATTTTAGGATTTTTTTTTGTTTTTCTTTTCAGTGATAGGGATTAAACTCAATGACCAAGATCTGTACCATTAAGCAACCCCCCATTACAGTCAATTTGTGTGTTATTTTTTATTTATGTATTTATTGATACTACTGGGGTTTGAATTTCAAGCCTCTTGTTCTTTTAGCTTACTTGCTTTACTCGTACTCTTCTATTGAGCTAGTTTTTGCTGATTATTTTGGAGGCCACATCTCCTGGACGTTTCTTCCCTAGCTGGCTTCAAAACCCAATCCTCCAAAACTCTTAAGTAGCTAGGATTATAGGGATGAACCACTGGTGTCTGACCAGTTCATCTATTTCTTTATAGTTAGTGCTTGTCATTTGAAAATCACTTCCTATCCCAATCACATGATTTTTTGTCTAATATTAGGTCCTAGGCACATTATTTACATTATATTTATATTACCATTTATATTTTATTCTAATCATGATCAGCCTACAATTTATTTTTTGTAGATAATATAGAGTAAAACATATATTTTGCCATAAGGCTATTTCATTGACCCAAATCCAGTATTGGAAGATAAATGTTTTACTCACCAATTGGTACTATTACTGTAGTCATTAATCAACTGTCCTTTGTGGGTTTGGTTTCAAATCTTAAGTTTCCTTACATGGCACTGTTATTCTATTCTTCAGATGGTTCTCTCTTGCTTACTAACTGATCTTTTCTCATGAGAAGAGGTAATATAAGAGTTATATAAGGATCAGTCTTCGGATTGCTTATTTTACTCTTGTTCCTAATCACTTATCCTATCACAAGATGCACAAGATGTCACAAGATGATCAGAGTCACAAGGACATTCCTACTCTAGTTGGCTTCAAACCACAATCTTTAAATCTTAGTCTCCTGAGAAGCTGGGATTACAGATGTTAACCACTGTTGCCCTGCTAGTATTAGCTTGTTAATTTCCAGACAAAAATTGTTTTCTACACAAAAATTATGAAAATCTTTTTTAATAAATACTATTTATTGTAAAAATAGTGTATAAGTGGTGCTGTGGCTCAAGCGGTTAGAGTGTTCGCCTTGAGCTGAAGAGAGCAGGGACAGCGGCCAAGCCCAGAGTTCAAGCCCCACAACCAACCAAAAAAAAATAGTGTACAAAGGGGTTACAGTTACATGAATAAGATAATGAGTACATTTCCTATCGAGATTGTTACCTCCTCCTTTGTTTTTCTCCTACCATCCATTCCCTCCCCAACTCCCCAACTACTCCCTCCAACATGAATAGGAAGTCAAAACAACAGAATCATTCAGAACCCTCAACACTTGAAAGATTACAATTAGAAGTCATGTTTCTTCTTTTGAATATTTGTTCTACTTTTTTATTGTAAAAATACTGTACAGAGGGGTTACAGTTACATGAGCAAGGTAATGAGTACATTTGCTATCGAGCATTGTTGCCTCTTTCTCTGTTTTCCCCCTACCCTCCCTCTCCTCCCACCTCCACAATTACCCCCCCAACCACTCTAATAATGTAAAGTTCATTTTCAACATAGTGTTTTGTAATCTCATTGTTACAATGGGTCAATCTGTATCTCTATTTAGGCATTTTGTTTTTTCCCTTCCCCTCTCTGAATTAGAGAAGTGTATATACAAGATTCATGGCACTGACATCAAATACAGTGAAAACAAGGGTTATACCATTGGGGAGGAACACACAAAGAAAGAAAAAATTCACATGGTACATTATAAATACATTAGAAACATTAGCAAGAAAGAAAAAAGATATTTGTTACCTATCTTGGGGCTCAGTTCTCTTAACATCATCTTATCTAGTCATATGTACATAGCTTTTGGCCTATTCTGCTTGTCCTAGACATGTACTAGTTATTGCAAATGAGGGAAAACATGGGACCTATGTTTCTTTGGACCTGACTTACTTCACTTGTGTGTGTGTGTGTGTGTGTGTGTGTGTGTGTGTGTGTGTGTGTGTGTATCATATTTTCTTGATCCATTTATCTACTGAGGGGCATCTGGGTTGGTTCCATATCTTAGCTATCTTAAATAATGCTGTAATAAGCATAGTTGTGCTGATAGCCTTAGTATAAACTTGTTTGTGATCATTTGGGTAAATGCCCAAAATGGGACTCAGGGTCATAGGGAAGCTATATGTGGAGTTTTTTGAGGAACCTCCATACTGATTTCCAAAGTGGTTGAACAAGTTTACACTCCCACCAACAATGCAGTAGGGTTCCCTTTGGACCACATCTCCTCCAGCATCTGTTGTTATTATATTTCTTGATTATAGCATTCTAACTGAGGTGAGGTGGAATCTCAATGTTGTTTTGATTTGCAATTCTTTTATGGCTAGAGAGGTTGAGCATTTCTTCATTTGTCTATTGGCCATCCTTCTTTCGTCTTCAGAGAAGTTTCTCTTTAAGTCTTTAGACCACTTATTTATTGGGCAGTTGTTTCTTTGAGGATTTGTTGTTTGGGGATTTAATTTTTTGAGTTCTAAGTATATTTTAGATATGAGACTCTTGTCCAAATATATATGAGACCCTTGTCCATTGTATGGCTAGTAAAGATCTTCTCCCAATCCGTAGGCTTTCTATTGGTCTTGCTAGCTATGTCCTTTGCCATGCAGAAGCTCTGCAATGTCATGCAATCCCATTTGTCCAACCTTTCTTTGATTTGTTGTGTTTCTGGGTCCCTATGAGAAAATTTCGGCCTGTGCCAAGGAGACCTAGGGTTTCTCCTATTCCTTCCTGTAATGTTTTCAGAGTGTCTGCTTTGATTCTGAGGTCTTTGATCCATTTGGAGTTGATTCTGGTGAGGGTGTGGTATAAGGATCTAGCTTTAGTTTTCTACAGGTGATTAACCAATTTTGCCAGCACCATTTACTGTAGAGGCTTTCTTCCATTCTATTTTTTTAGCTACCTTATTAAAGATTAGGTGGCTATAGGTCTGTGGGTTCATTTCTGGGTTTTCGGTTCTATTCCATTTGTCCTGAGGTCTATTCTAGTGCCAGTACCAAGCTGTTTTGATTACTATGGCTTTATAGTAGAGTTTGAAATTTGGTATTGATATTCCTCCAGCACTGTTCTTTCTGTTATGGATCATTTTGCTATTTGGGGTCTTTCATTGTTCCATATGAATTTTTGGATTGCCTCTTCTTTTTCATTGAAGAATGAGGTTGGAATATTGATAGCAATTGCATTTAATTTGTAGATAGCCTTTGGAAAGACTGTCATTTTCATGATGTTGAGCCTTCCAATCCAGGAGCATGGGAAGTTATTTCACTTCTTAGTTCTGTTTTGATTTCCTTTTTTAGGTTTTTGAAGTTTTCATCATAGAGGTCCTTCACTTCTTTGGGTAAGTTAATTCCTAGGTATTTTATTTTTTGTGGGGTTATTACAAATGGAATTGTTTTCCTGATTTCAGCTACTCTTAATCATTGTTGGCATACAGAAATGCCATTGATTTTTGAGGGTCAATTTTATTTTACTTTATTTTGTTTTATTTTTTCCAGATTTGTTATTTTTATTATTCTTTTTTGTGTGTGAAAATACTGTACTGAGGGGTTACAATTACATGGGCAAGATAATGAGTACATTTCTTATCAAGCATTGTAGCCTCCTCCTTTGTTTCACCTTCCCATCTCTTCCCATCTCTCCCCTCTCCTTCAACAAAATCTGCCCGCTCCCCCTCCCCCCCACCAAAGCTGTAAAGTTCATTTTCGACATAACAACTTGTACATCTCATTGTTGCAATGGGTCCACCTGTATCCCGATTTAAATGCTTTGTTTTTCCCCTTCCCCTCCACAAATTATACCAACATCAAATACAGTAAAAGCAGGGGTTATACTGTGGGGGAGGGACATACAAAGCAACAAAGAAATAATCTTATAAATGGGTTAGAAACAATCACATGAAAGAAAAAAACCATTTGAATACATATCTTAGGGTTCATTTCCCTAACATCAACTTATATGACCTTTTCTGCTTGACTCAGACATATACTAGATATTGCAAATAAGGGAAACCATGGGACCTATGTTTCTTTGGGCCTGGCTTACTTCACTTAATATAATTTTTTCCAAGCTTTTCCATTTCCTAACAAATGAGGCAATGTCATTCTTTCTGATGAAGGCATAGAATTCCATTGTGTATATATACCACATTTTCGTGATCCATTCATCTACTGAGGGGCATTTGGGTTGGTTCCATATCTTAGCTATAGTAAATAATGCTGCAACAAACATAGTCGTGCTGGTAGCTTTAGTGTGGTCTTGTTTGTAAACATTTGGGTAAATGCCCAAAAGTGGGATTGCTGGGTTATAGGGGAGCTCTATGTGGAGTCTTTTGAGAAACCTCCATACTACTTTCCAAAGTGGTTGAACAAGTTTACACTCCCACCAACAATGCAGTAAGGTTCCCTTCTGTCCACATCCCCTCCACCATCTGTTGTTATTAGAGTTCTTGATTTTAGCCATTCTAACTGGAATGAGGTGGTATCTCAATGTTGTTTTGATTTGCATTTCTTTTATGGTTAGGGATGTTGAGCATTTCTTCATGTGTCTATTGGCCATCCTTCTTTCTTCTTCAGAGAAGTTTCTCTTTAAGTCTTTAACCCACTTATTTATTGGGCAGGTGTTTCTTTGAGGATTTGTTGTTGGGGGATTCAATTTTTTGAGTTCCAAGTATATTTTAGAAATTAGACTGAGGGTCAATTTTATACCCTGCTACTTTGCCAAAGTTTTGAATCAGATCAAGTAACTTGGGATTGGAGTTTTTCGGAATCTTTAAATACAAGATCATGTCATCTGCAAAGAGAGAGAATTTTACTTCTTCTTTCCTTATTTGGACCCCGTTTATGTTTGCATCTCATCTTATTGCTGTAGGGAGGCATTCTAATACATACTAAGTTGAAGAGAAGTGGAAAGAGTGGACATACTAGTTTTCATTCCTGAGTTTAGAGGAAATGGCTTTAGTTTTCGCCATTAAGTATAATGCTGGCTGTAAATTGGTCATATACAGCCTTAATTATATTGAGGAATGTTCCATGGATTCCTAGATTTTCCAGAGCCTTCATCAAAACGGGGTGTTAGATCTTCTCAAAAGCTTTTTCTGCATCTATTGAGGATTTGCCATTCAACAAAGCAGTTTATGTACCTCTTGATCAATGTCACCTCCTTCAACATTTTCACACATCCCTTTCCTCCCTCAAGATGCATTATATAAATAAATATAAATAATGCATCTTGATCTGTGTCATAGGCCAACACATTCACTCCCCTTCAACCCACCTCTTTCCTTATTTTTCTTAATTTTTGTGTTGTATACAATAATTCATATTCTTGACTTCATACTCTCCCATTCCTCCTTCATTCACCTTCTAGAATTGAAGAGACAAAAGAGGAGATTCAAGCAGTGGAGCTCCTGCCAATCAAGAGCAAATCCTGATATCAAGCCAAAGTCTGCCAAAATAATCTTTAAAACATAATTGAAATGATCCCCTAAATTGGCATATTGATATGTATCAGCAACCATCTTTTTTTGGGGGGGAGGGGGTCCAGTCGTGGAGCTTGAACTCTGGGCCTGGGCGCTGTCCCTCAGCTCTATGTTAGCGCTCTACCACTTGAGCCACAGCGCCACTTCTGGCTTATTTTTTTTCTGCTTATGTGGTGCTGAGGAATCAAACCCAAGGCCTCATGCATGCAAGGCAAGCGCTCTACCACTGAGCCACCTTCCCAGCCGCTTGTTAGGATTTTTTTTTGGGTCCAGTCGTGCGGCCTGAACTCCAGGCCTGGGCGCTGTCCCTCAGCTCTTCAGCTCACGGGTAGCACTCTACCACTTGAGCCACAGCACCACTTCCGGCTTTTTTCTTTTTGCTTATGGGGTGATGAGGAATCGAACCCAGGGCCTCAGGCATGCAAGGCAAGCGCTCTACCACTGAGCCACCTTCCCAGCCCTGCAGCAACCATCTTATATGCCTTATTCACATATACAACTTACAATTGAGAGATTTTGGGTTTTCTACATGTATAACCCCTTCCTCTACAGATAATTACTATTTTCTTTCTTCTTTTCAAAACTTTCAGGCCTACAGTAAAATGAGGACTGGGAGGTAAAATAGCAGGTATCTTTCCCAATATCACAAAAAGTGATTATTTAGACACTATTAGATGAAAACACTGTCTTCTGTTTCTATGTGGCTATGAGATCTTAATGTGAATATTGAGTTTTGTCAAATGCATTCTCAGCTTTTTCTTTTCTTTTGGTCTTTCATGGGGCTTAACTCTGGGCCTCAGTGCTGTCTCTCAGCTCAAGACTCAAGGCTGCACTCTACCACTTGAGCCACAATACCACTTCTGGCTTTTTCTGTTTATGTGGTGCTAAGGAATCAAACCCAGGGTCTCATGCACGTACCGCAAGCACTCTACCACTGAGCCACCTTCCTAGCCCTCTCAGCATCTTTTGAGACACTTTGTCCTCTTGTTTTTCCCATTGTATTAACAATGATTCTGCTTTAAATGTGCAATCTATATGCTTTGTTGGTACCTGTTCATGATCATAGTTCTAGTTAGATATGATTGTGTTTGGTTATTCTGCTTATATTTGCATGACGGTTCGTGGAAGGAATTGGCCCATGATTTAATGTCTTGTCTTCATTATGTTTTAGTGTCAAGGTTATGCTGGTTAAAAATTTTTTTTTTTTTTTTGGTCCGGTCATGGGGCCTGAACTCTGGGCCTGGGCACTATCCCTCAGCTCTTCAGCTCAAGGCTAGCGCTCTACCACTTGAGCCACAGTGCCACTTCCGGCTTTTTTTTTCTTTTTGCTTATATGGTGCTGAGGAATCGAACCCAGGGCCTCAGGCATGCAAGGCAAGCGCTTTACCACTGAGCCACCTTCCCAGCCCGCTGGTTAAAATTTTTAAAAATCAAAAGAGTCAGTGTGAGCCTTTTCTTTCTACTCTCCAAAATAATAGATGCTAGGCTTCTCTTGTTTCTCCCTTTAGATATTTGGTAGAGATGACAGTCTGAAGTTTTCTTTGTGGAATTATTTTTTTTCAATATTAAACTTCAGATGACTCCCAGAATAATCACTGGATTTTCTATTCTCTATTTCACATTGGGTAAGGTGATTTTTGTTGTTGCTTTTGTAGTATCTAAGCTTTTCACTTTTGACAGAAAGGATTTCATAATATTTTCCTATTATCTTTTTCTTCTTCTTTTTTTTAATTGTGAAAATACCATACAGAGGGGTTACAATTACATGGGCAAAGTAATGAGTACATTTCTTATCAAGCATTGTTGCTTCCTCCTTTGTTTCTCCTTCCCATCCCTTCCCATGCTCCCCCTCCCATGCCCTGTGCACACCCCACCTCATCCCCCTTCCAGCCAAAATTGTAAAGTTCGTTTGTCTACATAATGTCTTGTACATCTCATTGTTGCAATGGGTACACCTGTATCCCTATTTAAACAATTTGTTTTTCGCTTCTTCTCCACAAATTATACCAAGATCAAATAAAGTGAAAGCAGGGGTTATATATAAAGCAACAAAGAAATCATCTTATAAATATGTTAGACGGATTGGGAGAAGATCTTTACTAGCCATACAACGGACAAGGGTCTCATATCTAAAATATACTTGGAACTCAAAAAATTAAACCCCCCAACAACAAATCCTCAAAGAAACAACTGCCCAATAATTAAGTGGGCGAAAGCCTTAAAGAGAAACTTCTCTGAAGAAGAAAGAAGGATGGCCAATAGACACATGAAGAAATGTTCAACATCCCTAGCCATAAAAGAAATGCAAATCAAAACAACATTGAGATATCACCTCACTCCAGTTAGAACGGCAAAAATCAAGAACTCTAACAACAACAGATGCTGGAGGGGATGTGGACAGAAAGGAACCTTACTTCATTGTTGGTGGGAATGTAAACTTGTTCAACCACTTTGGAAAGCAGTATGGAGGTTCCTCAAAAGACTTCACATAGAACTCCCCTTTGACCCAGCAATCCCACTTTTGGGCATTTACCCAAATATTTACAAACAAGACCACACTAAAGCTACCAGCACAACTATGTTTATTGCAGCATTATTTACCATAGCTAAGATATGGAACCAACCCAGATGCCCCTCAGTAGATGAATGGATCAAGAAAATGTGGTATATATACACAATGGAATTCTATGCCTCCATCAGAAAGAATGACATTGCCCCCTTTGTTAGGAAATGGAAAAACTTGGAAAAAATTATATTAAGTGAAGTAAGCCAGGCCCAAAGAAACATAGGTCCCATGGTTTCCTTTATTTGCAATATCTAGTATATGTCTGAGTCAAGCGGAAAAGGTCAGATAATGTGATGTCAGGAAAATGAACCCTTAGATGTGTATTTTAATGTTTTTTTATTTCATGCATGTGTTTCTAATGCATTTATAAGATTATCTCTTTGTTGCTTTGTATGTCCCTCCCCCACAGTATAACCCCTGCTTTCACTATATTTGATGTCAGTATAACTTGTGGAGGAGATGGGGAAAAGCCAGTTGTTTAAGGATACAGGTGGACCCATTGCAACAATGAGAAGTACAAGTTGTCATGTCCAAAACGAGCTTTACAACGTCGGTGGGGGGGGGGAATGGGGGGGAAGGAGAAGGATTGGGATTGGGGGGGAGGGGGGAGGCTGGGAAGGGATGTGAAGGGTAAACAAAGGAGGAGGCTGCAATGCTTGGTAAGAAATGTATGCATTATCCTGCCCATGTAATTGTAACTCCTCTGTACAGTATGTTCACAAATAAAATAAAATTAAATTAAAAAAATAAATATGTTAGAAACAATTGCAAGAAAGAAAAAAACATCTGAATACTTACCTTGGGGTTCATTTCACCTAACATCAACTTATCTGACGATTTCAGCTTGTCTCAGACATATACTAGATATTGCAAATAAGGGAAACCATGGGACCTATGTTTCTTTGGGCCTGGCTTATTTCACTTAATATAATTTTTTCCAAGTCTTTCCATTTCCTAACAAATGGAGCAATGTCATTCTTTCTGATGAAGGCGTAGAACTCCATTCTGTATATATACCACATTTACTTGATCCATTCATCTACTAAGGGACATCTGGGTTGGTTCCATATCTTAGTTATGGTAAATAATGCTGCAATAAACAACAAATCAAAGAAAGTTTGGACAAATGGGATCACATGAAATTGCAGAGCTTCTGCATGGCAAAGGACATAGCTAGCAAGATCAATAGAAAGCCTACGGATTGGGAGAAGATCTTCACTACCTATATAATGGACAAAGGTCTCATATCTAAAATATACCTGGAATTCAAAAAAAATTAAATCCTCCAACAACAAATCCTCATAGAAACAACTGCCCAATTAATAAGTGGGCTAAAGACTTAAAGAGAAACTTCTCCGAAGAGGAAATAAGAATGGCCAATAGACACATGAAGAAATGTTCAACCTCCCTAGCATAAAAGAAATGCAAATCAAAACATTGAGATTCCATCTCACCCCAGTTAGAATGGCTATAATCTTGGGGGTGGGGAGGGGAGGATGGGATAGGAAACAATGGAGGAGGCTACAATGCTTGATAAGAAATGTACTCATTATCTTGCTCATGTAATTGTAACCCCTCTGTACAGCATTTTCACAATAAAAAAAAATGAACTCTAATAACAACAGATGCTGGAGGGGATGTGGCCACAAGGGAACCTTATTGCATTGTTAGTGGGAGTGTAAACTTGTTCAACCACTTTGGAAAGTAGTATGGAGGTTTCTCAAATGACTCCACATAGAGCTCCCCAGCAATTCCACTTTTGGGCATTTACCCAAATAGTGTTTAATTCTTATTAATTTAATTTTTAATTTTATTCTTTATAAGCTGTTCTGAAATGACTGCTAAGATACCTGACCCACAGTTTTTCTTTCATCACAGACTGAGCTATTTTTCAAAAAATTTTATTTTTAACTACTTTATATACTTTTTATTTGTGCAGGGATAATTCAGACGTACATTATATAATTTCAATAGATGAAGTTGCTTTTACTTGTTTTTTTTAACTTCTAGTTGAATTTCACACTGATGAGAGGATCTATGTTGTACTATTTCAATCTCATGGAATTTGCTTAGATATGCCCAAGATTCATTTTGTAAATGCTTTATGTAGCATGAAAATAATATAAAGGCAGTATTGGCTTAGTACACCTGACAATCAGGACATGTTTCTGAATTATATCCTTCTATTTTGGTGTTTTTAAGAAACTTTTGGTGTGCTTTTGAAAAACATATGTAGTGAGAGCTACATTAAAATATCTTCTATGACCTTAGATCAGTCTAGTCTCCCTTCCTTTCCTTCTGTCATATTATTCCTCATATATTTTGAATCTGTATTACTACATACCGGGTTTTCCCTTTATTTCTTTTAATTTTTGGAGTATTATTACATTTTGACTTTTTCTAAGAATATAACCCATAAATCAATGAGACCAAAAATGTACAAAACCACATGATGGAACTTGACAAAGTTTGTTTACAAGTAACCAGAGAACCCAAGTCTGCCTGTTGGAGTCCTGCCTCTTATGAACAAGGTACCCACTGCCATCAACAGACTTCAGCTTTCATCTGTATTTTAATGTAGGATATACTATGTAGGATTCCATATTTTCTCTTTACAAAATGTAATACCAGTATAAAAAAATCTTTCTAATTATGACCTTGATATTTACTTTTAAGCTTTATTAAACTGATTTTTAACACTAGCATACTTTTGTTAAGATCCACTCTTATATTTCCTATATCTCAAGGTGTGTGTGTGAGAGAGAGAGAGACAGACAGACAGACAGACAGACAGAGACAGAGACAGAGAGAGGGGCAGGAGAGAGAAGAGAGAAAGAGATCAAATTGCTGGAAACAATAAATATCACACAAGGACGGGCTCTGGTGGCTCATGTCTGTAACCCTAGCTACTCAGGATGCTGAGATCTGAGTATCACAGTTCAAAGCACTCCTGGCAGGGAAGTCCATGAGACTCTTATCTTGAATTAACCATGAGAAAACAAGAAGTGGAGCTGTGGCTCAAAGTGGTAGAGCCTTAGGCCTTGAGGGAAAAAGCTCAAGCACAGCACTCAGGTCCTGAGTTCAAGCCCCATGACAAAAAAATGCATAAAAATTTGAAAACCTGAGTGGAAAAATCATGTCTTAGCTTTTATGGAAAATCATCATCAAGGAAGGAGAAAATCGCTGAGATCTAAGGGTCAGCCTTTCTCAGAGCTCACACTTGCTCATCTCTGCTTTGTTTTGACTATTACCCCCATAACTCTCTTCCAACTTTTTGATCCTGGTTAGGGGGAGATCTGGATATGCCACCCCTAAGATGCCCCTCCCAGCCACAAAGATTTCTGTGTGGAAGGCAACCAAAGAGAAGCAGATGCAGAGAAGTTCTATGCCCTCCTACTATTTGCTTAAAATAAATTGAGGCATACATATCAAAAAGCAAAAGATCCTGTATTTCCCCTTTAACTGAATACCTGGTCCAGAAGTCCAACTCTGAGACTCAGGATTCCAACATGTCAAGTCCTGGCCCTCACTCCACAGAACAGAAACAAACACAAGGATGAAACGACAGGAAAGGATTTTTATCAAAGTGGACATTTTGGTAGGAGAGTGAAAATTAAGCCTTTCAGCCCATTTTGACTTGAGCATTTGTTTTATATAGAGGAAGAATTGGGGCAAGGAGTGAAAGGTATGCATAATTGAACAGTCTTGGTCCAGCTGTGGTTTGGTTGATCTGTATCTGAGTTCTAGTTCTACTAGGCCGCCTGAGGAAGTCTTTAGCACTTGAAGGGACCATCCAGTTCCCAGGAGAGGGTTGCTCCTATTTGAGGATTGTTGTCATTTCCATTATCAGTTGCTGATTTCATCCCCTGAGTGATTTTGTCTGAGTCTCTGCTGTGGCTTTTTTTGTTTTTGTTTTTGTTTTGGTTTGGTTTGGTTTGTTTTTTTGAGTTCAACTTGACCAGTTTTTCTTCGGACAATGACTTGAATTTTCTGGTAGCTTTCGCAGGTCTGAAACAGGTCACAATAACTGACAGGAAAATATCACAGTTGCTCTTATCTTTGTGCCTTCAGCTTTGAAGCAAGGTGAGATAGGTTCAGCATTACCAGCTTTTTAGACAAACACAGTTGGAATGATTAACAAGCCTATGTGCAGTGTTGAGCAGGACTCTGACCCAAAGTAAAGGAATCTAATTTTTTAAAAATGAGAGAAAAAAGAAAGGAAGGCAGAGTTGCCAAACTTTTATTCTATTTCTAAATTACTTTGTGGATCCAAGTGAGAAGTTGTTTCTTTCAGAGAAAGCTTTTCTAAGAATGTTATACTGTTGCGTCCTGTCTATAACAGGACCCTAGGAGCTAGGATCCTGCAAGCAGTACTCACTGGAGAGGAAGCCACTCCAATAGCCCTGGAGCCAGGAGAAAGACTCACTGGGTTCTTATTTTGGGTTACTGTGGCCCTGGGATTAATCTGTATTTGTGTATTTCCTGAATTTTATTTGATTTTTCCCTTGTAAGTGTAACCCTGCTATGGGTAAGACAGAGACAAACAGAATGTCCCTCTTCCCAGTCTTTGACAAGCTAAATTAATTCACGTTTTTATGTTTTGTTTTGTTTTTCTCTTTCCACTGAGGCTTTTTGGTTGTGTGTGTGTGTGTGTGTGTGTGTGTGTGTGTGTGTGCGCGCGCGCGCGCGCCAGTACTGGGGCTTGAATTCAGGAGGCTTAGGCCCTTCCTCAGAGTTTTTATGCTTGAGACTGATTTCAACCACTTGAGCCAAAGCTCTACTTACAGCTTTTCAGGGGTTAATTGGAAATAAGAATCTCACAGACTTTCCTTCCTTTCCTTCAAACCTGAGTAACTAGGATTATAGGCATTGTAAAGTAAATTAAATAGGTAGGTTTAATTAGGTAGCCCATAGAGAGAGCACCACTCAATACCACTCAGTATTCAGGCAGAAAGAGAAGTATATTGTTTTACGCAACTTTTGTGATTGCAATTATCCAATTAGTATTAAGTCTAAATTTCTAAGCACTTATTTTTCTTTTGATTTTAGATCTGGTTTCAAGCTTAATATGGCTAGCATTTGAGAGAGAATCTAGAGGGGAGGGCCCCAGGACCCTGCCTGTGTTTCATGCTTGAGGGCATAAATCAAAAGGTGGGAGAAAAGAGAAAGAGGGAGAAAGAAAGGGAGAGATAGGGAAAGCTGGACATGATTGGCAGAGAGAGGGCAAAGAGAGCCTGAAAGTAGGCTTCTGACCATTACCATTGCAGTGGCAAATAAAACCCAACCAAACAAATAAGCAAACAAACATAACCTCAGAGTATTTGACCAGGCCTCATTGCAATTGCAAAAGGCATTCCCTCTGAGTGTTCCCACTCAGGTGTGACTCGTAGCACTCTATTAAAAGCACAGGAGAGTGTCAGTCTGGTGAGTGAAGAAGAGCTTACTGGATGGAAGCAATGCCCCACATCCTTCAGTGACCCTCTAGACAGAAATCGTCAACCCCCCAAACCAAGCATCCTCAGCTCTAGAGGTGACTGGTCTTTCAGCTAAAGGCCATGAGGGCTCTCTGGCCTAGTCAAACAGAAAACCAAAGAACCTGTAGAGTAGTTCACTTACCAGAGTGGAGAAGTGGTTTGATAGGGATGAGGAGGCCAGCAATGTATTGGTGAAAAGTCTCATGTGGTGTCTTGAGGCAGTAGGTTCATGGAAAAGGAGTGGCCAGGAAATTCTGCCATTCCTGACTCAACCCCCCCCTCCCCTCTGGGTTTGGGCACCATATGTAAATTAAATAGGTTTAATTAAGTAGCCGATAAGTGGAACACCACGAGGTATACAGGCAGAAAGAGAAGTTTATTGTTACCAACCTGCTGCCCCTGCTGTCCAAGGTGAAAACCAGATGGCCAAAGGGCCGGGTTGAGGTCCGGCCTGGGTTTAAGTAGGGAAGGGATGGAAGAAGTTGCGGCCAGGTGAGGGCAGGTGGGGCCACACTGGATATGGATGTGACCTCAGGGCCTGGGCCCCTCCCCCAGTATCATGGAAGGCATGACTAGAGGTAGCCCAGGAGGTGACATTGGAGAAGGGGCACCTGCCTACAGGTGTGCCAGTTACCTAGGTGGCACAGGTACTGGGTGGAGACTTAGCCAAGAGGTGGGGAGGAGTCTGCCCTGCCTTCCCAGGGCAGACCTTGTAGGCATGAGCCACCAGCACCCAGCATCCGGCACCAGTAAGTTTTAAGGCCCAGAATGAGATGATAAGGCCAGAGACTTCAGTAACATTTCTACACTGGGAGAACAAAGACAATGAAGGCTCAGAGGACCTAGAGATGGTACAAAAGAAATCCATGGAAACTTTACAATTTTCATTTCGGTGACTCTTACTTGGTATTTATTAATGATCCCACAGTGGTTACCTCTGGAGGTTCAAGGTCCTTTCCCTCTGTCATTTCACTCTCAAGAATTTATGAAGATGCTCTATCAGCTGATATCCAAGAGTACCTCTGTGGCAGGGGTTAGCTTTCATGGATATCTGAAATATGTCTGTTAATAAACTTGTTCCTTCTCTCTTGTTAATCCATCTTTGTTAGAATGGATTTACTTCAGCTAAGAATTTATGAGGCTAGAGGTAAAGTTCCCCCCACCCCCCACCCCAACCTCCCCACCCGGCATTGACAAGAAAGTAAATGGTTTTGTTTGGGAGTTTTAAATTTACTCCTTTCCCTTTGCAGATTTCTAAATTTAGCCCATGCAATAAACTCACAGATTCACAGCAACAAAAAAAGAACAACAGCAACAAAATTTCCATGTGTAGACACACAAAGAAACATACTCAAATAAAAGTCAGGAGGGCGGAATTATATAGATCTAAGGCCCTAGGCTTCCAGGGGGAGGGGAACAGTGTCAGACTACCTAAAGTTAGGGTGGGAAGTACTAAATGAGCCAGAATTTCTTGAAATAAAATTTCTCTAGGAAAAAGCTACCTGAGGTGCTGTCTGCCTAAGCCAGGTATCAAGTTCCCAGTCTCTGCTTCCTATGAAAAGAACTTTCATGAGTCAAAAGAGAAATCCAACTTAGAAAAGCTATCCACTAGCTATTTACTTCACCAATGTAATTTCCTTCATGCATACAAGTTTATTTTACAAAAGGGCATCCTTCTAGCATCCTGTACCTGTCAGTGGTGGTCTTCAGCTACCCCAAATAACCAACTCTTACTATGCCAAATAAAACTACTTGGAGAGGACTATTCACTCCCTCTCCTCCCAGCAGTCATTCCAACCTCTCATTAACAGACTCTCACTTTTCATATTCTTTTCACATTGTCTTCTGGGTTGACTAAGCCCATTTTACTTAAGCTATGTACTGTACTAAATCTTAGCTTCCTGGTAAATACGTGCAAACATATATATTTAGTGTAATACTCTGACAACAGTAAATAGAATATATAGTCCAATGAGAAGCTGAGAAGCCACGGTGCAGTAGGCAGTAAGAAGTACCTTGCTAAACACCACCGACCGTTAGAGCCAAAGGTTTCTTGCCAAAGGATGTAAGAGGAGGGTAATAACTTGCAAATATGTTTTAATTGAGATCTTTGTCAATGTGTATCCATCTGGAAATATTGTATGAAAAACTCCACCTCTCTTGAAAAGCTAGGCATCTGGATGGCAGTAGAATATTCCAACGTAGAAATGATTATTTGCTTAATCAAGCTATTTTCCTCCCAGTTTTAAAATAGGGGTGGGGATCTGCACATTACCTCCAGCCATTAAATCCAGGCGTTTATGAAAAGCTGACCCGAGTGCTTTTGCCTTTGAGATACTTGAAAAAGAATTCATATTGCTTTGAGGCAAAAGATCTTAATTATCTTGAAATCGCAGCATGCTTCAGAGTATGTGGACCACATTTGGGGACCAAATTGATGTTAGTTAGATAGTTAAATTAGAGCTTTAAAAAGTTATCAGTAAATCCACCTTCCTCTTGATCATTTGTATTAGAGCAAATCTGTTTTAATTAGTGCCTGAAATCTATAGATGTTACAAACATGTCAAATTTTCCAATAGTTTCTTCTTAAACTTTTTGAAAGAAAAATAATTAGAGGTGCTAACAAAGAGCAAAACTGACTGGGAACAGAATCAGCTTCCTTTTGTTAGGTGAAGGAAGATAATTAGCAGGAAGTGGTGGATAGATAAGGAGCAGAAAGAGGTAGTCTGGAGTAAAAAGGATCTCATAGGGAACTAAAGACCTAGGGACCTTTGAGAACTGATTTCCTCACAAATCTCAATAATTGCAAGGAAGAGATCCCTGGGATGAACAGTGAATACTGATTACACATACAGTAGAAGATACACTATGTTTAGTAAAAATTGACAGAAGGGACCACCTTATACATACACATACGTATCCAGTATATAGAGAATGTATATGTGTGTTTATGTGTGTATGCATGTATGTATGCATGTATATGCCAATCAGTGAAGACCATCTTACATTGTAATGTAAAGGTTTTTTTTTTTTTTACAAAAAGTGTTTGAACTTATTAGTTAATGCAGAAACAAGTAGAACTTGCTAGATTTTTCTGAGGACCTGGACAGAAAGAGATGCCTCAGTCCAACAAATAAGGCATCAGTGTTGAAAAGTTTCACTGTCACTTTGCCTGTTGAGTAACCCTGACAAAAAACTTTTCTTCAGGATAGCATGACTTAGAAGACTCTGGAACATCCAGAGTTGGGGAATGACTAACAGGATTTACATGTGCTGCTAGGAAAGGGTCGCTCAGCACCTGGTGATAACACAGCATTCAATCAAGGGAAATTACAGTCTAACAGGATTAACAGAGTCAGCAGCTAATATATAGGAGCATGATTTCCCCCAAGCCAACATGCTCTCTGAAAGCCTATCTTCTATGGAAGAAACCACTAAGGACATGACACCATGCATTAAGGCAGGAGGAAGCTTAAAATATATGCAGACTCTGAGTTTTTCATTCTGCTATTGTAACTCACATTAGGTCTGAATCCTTTCAGATTTATTGCCCTGTGCTCTGCAAAAAGCATGCATCAATGTTACACTGTGGAAAACAAACTAAACCTACTAAGAATTTGTACCAAGTTTATGATCGCGTGCTCTCTTTCACATATACACACGTACATACACACATACACACATATACACACTAAAACAGTAAAGGAAATATGCCAAAATACAAGAGATAGAAACCATGAATTAATTTCATTATCCTCAAAATAGCTTGTGTGTGTGTGTATGTGTGTGCGCATGTGTGTATTTTGGTATCGTGCTCTGAAATATGACTCTTTCCTATCTATGTGTCTGTACATGTTGATGGATAATTTTTCTAAAATTCTAAATATCTATCCAGATTACGCAAATCAAGACTCAATGCTTCCGTAAGAGCAATTACAACAGACCTGTCACCATCCCCAAATTACCTTCTCCCCATAGGGAAAAAAGAAAGAAAGAAACAGCATTTCTTTATGGGTAATGTCACTTTCTCAGGTTGCTTCCTGCCATAAATGTAATGTTAGACAAAGATTCTGCTATTCTAGGTTGCTTCTTGTTCCTTGTTAAAATTGATCCTAAGCAATTAGAAGCTCTAGCTTTTCAAAGAGCAGGCACAGACTGGTGAAGGGCTCAGGCTAAAGGGCAAGCCTGTCCTTCAAAAAGGTCCTGCCTCAGCTGAAATCTACCTTTCCCTGGGGACAATGGTTCTCTCTCAGCCTTTCCAAAAGAGGCTTGTTGTGTTCTCATTTCTAGCATTTCTCAGTTAGGAAAGGAAATCAGTCTCTGTTGTAGATTGGTTGAATTACTGGCTCCAATATCTCACCCCTATCAAGTCTTCTCACCCTCTGCCCTGTAACATTCTAGTGCCTGCCTTGTCTGACTTCAAACCCAATTACATGACTGAATCTACCCTGGAGAATATTAGTAAGGATAAGGCACAGAGAGGCTTAAGACTCGTGTGTGTGTGTGTGTGTGTGTGTGTGTGTGTGTGTGTGTGTGTGTGTGTGTGTGTGTGTGTGTGTGTGTGTGTGTTATGCATATATGCAGGTGCTGGAGCTTGAACTCAGAGCATCTGCATTATCCTTTAGCTTGTCTAACTCAAGGATGGTATTCTACCATTTGAAACTATACTTTTGGCTTTTTGTAATTAATTGGAGATAAGAGTCACACAGACTTCCTGCCAAGGCTGGCTTCAAACTGTGATCTTCAGATCTGAGTTTCCAGGGTTGCTGGGATTACCAGTGCCTGGCTTCTTTCTTTATACTGTCTATGTGAACCTGGCTATGTTAGCCTGATGACATATGTAAAATATGTACAACTGAGCCAAGTCGATCCAGCCACGATCATGCTAAAATCAGCCAGGAGCCAGTCTCTCACCCACTGGAGAGATGAGCTCAACCATGACTAACTACCTTTTTCACAACGTTACAAGTCTGGGGCCTTTGTTATATTTTGGCTAGTCTTTTATTTTTTTTCCATGTGCCTAGAACTTCACAGCAGTAATTGGGACCTGAACACTCATGCTCATAGGAAAAAATACTACCATAGATGTGCTGGGGTGAGTACAACCAAAGTCTTCTCTAATTCTACCTGGACTCTTTACTAACTTACTAAATGCAATAAATAGATAATATAGTCAGTATTTAAGTGTTCACTTTGCATTTTAGATTTAGCTCCCAATATAATATTGTTAAACATGCTATAAAATTAGAGCCATTTTTGTTTCTCTATGGTAGATCCTATTTTTTTTATAAGAATTGAGATGATCCAGGAAACAATATCTTTTAGGACTGATGCAGTAAATGTTGTTTTAAAAGAATCAAGGTAGAGAGAAATGAACTTCTTTAAGAGCTGCTGATTAATCTTTGTGTTAATAATCAGTTGTGGGACAGAATCAAACCTGTAGTTTTTATAAAACAGAATCCTTTCTTACTTCCACTAATATGACATTAAAATCAGTTCAAAACTTCATTGATGATGTCTGCCTTTGTGGGGGAAAGTTCACTTTACTACTGACCTACACTTCCCAACCCTCCAATTCTTTAAGTATGATTATATATATATATGTTCCTATATATGCATACATATGTGTATATTTGTTTCTTTTTTATTGTTATTATGAATGTAATGTGAGGACGGTTACAGTTACGTAAGTCAGGTAATGAGTATGTTTCCTTTTGGACAATGTCACCTCTTCCCTCACTCACTCCCAGTTTTTTCCTCTCATACCCACCCTCAAGTTGTAGAGTTCATGTTCAACATAGTATCTGCTGCATTTGTTCACCCCTTGCCCTCCATTTCTGTGCCCCTTTCCCTCCTAAAGACAGATAAACAAACTAGATAAAAAGAAAAAAAGAACAATATCAAAGATAAAACCTTTTGTTTCTGATTCCTGGAGCTCATTTTGATAAATATTTTATATTATTAAAGGCAAATAGTCATTGCACCTTTGTGTTCCTGCTTTAAGAGTATCCTCCTTTGGTGTCATTGTGTGGAAATATGTAATTTATCAAGTCCCAGCATATTTTGGATCCAGCTTCTCCATAGGAGAGAAAAGATGCACTGTCTTCTTGAGCTTGGCTTACCTTACTTAACAGATTTGTCCTAGCTCCATTCATTTTCCTGCAAATGACATAATATTACTCTTATTAATGACTATGTAAAATTGGATTATATATTTTAAAATATGACACCTACATATTTCTATATGAGAGACAACCAAAACTCAAAAACATTGATCATTTGTATTCAATGATATTAAAAATATATAGTAGATAATCTTTCTTGAAGAAGTCCACCATAATTGGGACTTATGATTTTATAAGACTTTAAAACTAGAACAAGGTTTGTTGTAGAATAATCTAAAAATTTAAAATAGGAAAATTAAGTCTCAATAGGAAAATGAATTCTCAGAATGAAAATAAAGTTTCTACTTTTATCAAAATATAATTTGAAAAAATTGAAGACTAATGCGAAAGACAAAATATTTTCAAAAAATGTTACAGCTTTGGAAAAAGAAGACCATGATTTTGTCTAAATTAAAATTAAGAACTACTAGTTAGCAAAGATGCTATTATAGGAGCAGCCAGCCCTGAGCTATGGCTTTAGGTTCAAATGCTTATCAATATAATGATCATATAAATTTTACACATATATAAATATTGTATATGTGTGTGTTATCTAGTTTATTTACGGTTTGGACCAAATCTGGAGAGAGAGCATTTCTCGGTCTGCCTCTTCATTGAGAGTAAGTCTTGCAATTTATAGAAAAGATGGAACAAAAGCCAAGAAATAGTTGTATATATAGTTACCAGTGAGACTCATATAACAAGAGTTGGGAGATAGTCTGTCTCTTGGTTTCAGGATCTTGGGATAGACAATTTTCACGCTTAATATGGCATGCTCTGTAGGAATCCTATTTCCTAGGTCCTGTTACAGGATCTATGGTTATGCTACAAATTGGAAGGAGGATTTGTAACATGTGCCATGTACGGTCCATTAAGGAACAGTGCAATAAAGTGTAACATGTTTGCAAAATAGAATACTAGATAGCAGTAAAAATTAATGAAGTCCAGCTCTTGCAACAAATACATGAATTATAAAATAAGTAGGATATTGAATGAAACAAAAGCAAATACTACCAAAGCTATACATACCAGGATGCCATTTTAATGAAAAACTAAACTATATGTTTAGGATTATGCTGTACACTCACAGAACAAAACAGTTTAAAAAATCAAGTAAGGAAATAACTTACTTCAAGATTAAGTTTGTGCGATTTCAGGGTTAATTGAAGATGGAAGAGGGAGAGGGAGGAAGGGAAGGCAGGAGGAGAAAGAGGACTGCAGAGCACTTTAATGAACAGTTAGTTTTGGTATGATTAATAATACTTTGAGCTGAAATTTCTATTCTCTTTGCTTTCCTAAAATGATAAGGGACAACTCAAGTTGGATTAGAAGCATTCTTGGCATTTGCTATTCTGAATGTATTTTCCATCTTGAAGTTACAGTGCAGGAAGCCAGGAGCAATTACTTTTCAAGTGGATACACTGTCACTACCTTTCAAGGTGTCATTGTCCTGCATTTCATTGGAACTACTTGAGCCAGCTAGAGGTTCACATGCCAGGCATTACAGAATAAATGAGAATTGGAATTCCTTCCATGTGGAAAGGAAGGAGATGGAAAATTGAAAGGGACACTCCTCGTTTCAAGAAAAGTGAGGACTGTAAAGTATTGGTGCACAGACTCATTTTAATGAGTTTTGTGCTTTTTATAAGTCATTGGCAATCCAAATAGTGTCTTTTCTCCAATGCCTTCTACCTTTTTAAGTAAGATTCTTCCTATGCAGAAACAGATGAACCATTTTTAATGGATTTTTTTTTCATTAGAGAAGTCCTGATGAATAGCAGGCTATCTGAAGTTTGATTGAAAGGCTTTAGCATGAATCGAACAACCAGCATGGACTGAAAGCTTCTCAGCCAGGTGTACAAGGGTGAGGGTACCAGTCCTGACACAGAGGAAGGAATAAGGTTCACTTGCCCATTACCAGGACTTGTGGGGGTAATTGTTATTGTTTAAAGGCATTGTATCCTTTTTATCCAACCTCTATCTTTAAAAAGAATTGTGTGTTGGTCATGGGGCTTGAATTCAGGGCTTGGATGCTGTTCTTGAGCTCTCTTTTGCTTAAGGCTAGCACTCTATCTCTTTGAGCCACCTCTTCAATTCTGGTTTTCTGGTAGCTAGTTGGAGATAACAGTCTCACGGGCTTTCCTGCCCAGGCTGGCTTTGAACTGCAATTCTTAGATCTCAGCCTCCTGAAAAGCTAGGATTATAGAAATGAATTATCAGTGCTCAGCCCAACCTCTATCTTGACCCAAGCACTTGGCTTCAGGGTTACTTTTGGAAGATAGATAGATAGATAGATAGATAGATAGATAGATAGATAGATAGATAGATAGATTCTTTAAGCAGTTTTACAAAGGGATTTCTATTAAACATGTCAATTTTTATGAATACAATGCAACTTGACCATTCATCATTCTAGCTACATCTCTCCCAACCCTACCCATCCCCTCCAGTTACTTGGTTCCATTTTCACATATGTAAAATGAATAATATTTTGGGGCTTTTATACTGAAAGAAAGCTTAGCTACCTCAGAGAATGCACAACTTACAGTGGGTCTCAACCAGAAATATCAGACATGTATCAGACATTTTCTATAAGAAAATGATTTGTAACTGAAAACATAGCAGTTAATTATTAAACCTTATACCATACAGGCTGATATAAAAGTTAAGGGTATATGAGTGACCTACTTTATACACACACACACACACACACACATGCACACACACACACACACAGAGTATTATTTCCCTTGCTCTGGTGCATATACTTAATCTGTTTAAAATCTGTTCCTAACCTCTAAATCCCTCAGACCTTAGGGAAATAAAACCAAGACCATAACTATATAATTGCAAAGATCCAACCATGTCATATTAACCCAGTCACTTCATGAGCTAATTCTGGGGCCATAGGGCCACAAAGCCTCAGTGTGTTTAAGATTTATAATTAAATTTCAACAATGGAAGCTCATCTGGCTTGCCTTGTTTAAGGATACACAAAAATACTGGACTGTCTCATAGAGCATTATGGAAGGGCTACATTTCTTATAGCTGAGCTTTTGTTTTAATTCCAGTACAGTTTGCATTTAATAATATGTCATTGCTTTCTAAAATGACATGACAGCTTAGAATTAACAAGATCAAAAAAGAACAAACCCTAACAAAGAGTGAGTTCAGTTCCTTAAATTTCTCTTTACCCCTGACAACATAAATCTGAAAACACAATTTCCCTTCCTATCCATCATTTAAAATTTTCCACCAGTGACTGAAGGGGTGAGGTTGATCATGAAACACGGGGCATTTAAATGGACATGTTAAATTGTAAGAATATTTTGAAGTTCAGAAAATGTTTTTTAAAAAACTGATGTAGATTGAAAAATAAGATGCCTACCAAAGTCTACCTTGTAAATCTATAGACATGAAGGGAAAGAAACTATGCCTAGTGATGTTTTCTGAGAAGTAGATGCCAAGAAAAGACTAAGCACAATTCTTTTTGAGATTTTTTTTCCTTTTCCAAGGGGTGCTTACAAAATTGGAATGGAGCTAAGAAACCCAGGACAGCTATAACCTACAAAATTCAGCTGACCTGTGGGAAAATAGGAATGAAGGTAGGAGGGATGAAAACATCCTAGATTATTTTACAGGCCCAATGAGATTTCTATAAGGGCACTGAGTACTCAGAGATCAACAACTGTCATCAGACAAGTTCTGTGCCTCAGAGTGTTGGACCTATCTACTTTTGCTTGATTGGACGTGCTTAGTCATCGGCTGGGAGAGAAGCAGGGAGGAGGTAAGACCTTAGCACAAACTGTTGGCAGCCTTCAGAGCTCAATGACTAGAACCTCAGAGTTTTAACTCCATGTTATCAAGATACCGAATAATTTAGCTGATATTTAAAGAAGATGACTTTTTTATTAGTCAGTTTGTTACTGCAAAATGCTATCTTGCAATGAACTCCAAACTCTCAATTGTAAATAGAAACCAATTTATTTGTTGCTTCTAAGTCTATGAGTATCATAACTGGGCTCAGCCTATGACCATTTCACACACCTTTTATTCCAGAATCCAAGAGGAAAAGGAAGAGGAGAGGTTATCTAGGGCCGAGAAGAAAAATGAAAAAGAGCAAACTCTTCTCATGCCACATGTGATCGTGCTTCATAGAAAACCCAAGTTATTTTGGACCTGTTGACTGTGTTTTCTTCTTCTTCCCTGCATGAGAAAGGAAGGCTACAGGTGACAAGGCTGGGAGGGACAGGAAGAAAGAGGTGCCAGCAGTCCACTCCCCTGGAGCCTAGGTTTTTACTATGGAGAAGTTGCTGGGAGTATTTCAGAATGTATGTGCTTCTCCTTCTCCATGTGAGGTGATCTCTCTTTACTATGAGAATTTAGTAAGCAAAGCCCAGGAAAGTGAGAGGATCTCTTGAAGTTTGTCCCTCAAGAATCTCTCAACTCTTACACTGGTCCAACTTCAGCCTGTGGCAATTTATAAAAAATAACATTTCATGGCCTTTGCTAGTGTGGAAATCCAGTGGTTTCAATCCAGCTCAGAACATCTCAGCTGGCACATTCAGGTTTACCTGTTTCTCTAGATTTCAAGACAGACGTTTGGCTTACTTCCTTGATAGGGCCAAGGCAAACCACTGATTTTGTTTGTCAAGATTTTTTCTTATTGATAGGAGAGGAAATGACAACTTCTGGGCTGTTTACATGAAGGAGCCGGACTGAGTATTTGCCCTAGGCAGTAAACACCACAGCAGAATTCTGAGATCAATGTCTTTATATCTTTTACTTAGAGATAAAGATTTGTAAGCAGTTTCAAGTCACAGGACACACATGTGTCCTTTACCAATATCCCCAATAGTAGCATCTGGCATAAATAAAATACAATACAAAGTCTAGGACAGTGGCATTGTTGTAATTCATGGAACTTAAACACAGTGTATTTGCATGTGTGCGTGCATGTGATGTGTGTGTGTGTGTTTTCCTGCAATTAGACAAATTTTCAAGAAAAATAAAAACAATCTTTTATAACCACCAAACATGGTACAAGCAGGATTTGGCTTCTGATATAACACTATAAAATCTAGTACAGATTTCTATTAAATTTACCATTTCATGCCTTGTTTGCGTGTAGTTCTGTGAAATTTTGTCACACATGTATCTTTAAGAAATCATTACAGAGTCAGGTTAAAGATTTGTTTAATCACCACAGACAAAATCTTCCTTATTCTATCCTTTATTGTCATCTAATTGTTAATTCTACTCTCTATCTTCCACTGATAAGTTCTCATTACTGTCATTCAGTCACTCAAGGAGGATTTTCAAATAGACATAGTCATACAGTTTATATTTTGAAATTCACTTTAGAAAAGCAGACAGTATAATGTCTCTGAGATCTTGCTTTTACAAAACATCTGTGGCAATTCTTTATTATTCTAAAATATTACTACTACTAATATTATTATTATTCCTGCAAGCTAGTTCTCCATTGTATGGCAGTCCTACTGCTTTTCCACCCAACTGTTCAAGAACATTTGGCTCTTTCCATTTTGTGACTATTATAAATAATCTGTTATGAAATATCAAGCTTTTCATGAGCATGTTTTTCTTGATTCTATGATAAATACCTATGAATGTGAATATTAGATCAAGGGGTAATTGTTTATATATTTGCCCATTTTCTTCTTTGAGTATTTGCTTTCTATGATTGAGTTTGAATTATTCTTAGTATATTTTAGGTCCAACTCCTTTTTTGCACATGTAGTTTGTAAATAAATTCTCCAAACCTATGTCTTTTCTTTAGTCTTCTTAACAGGGTAGCTTGCAAACCAAATGTTTTAAATATGAAAGTAGTTTAAGTTTGTTTTTTAAAGTAGATTATATTTTAGTTATATATATATTTATGTGTATAGATATGTATATATATATATATATATATATATATATATATATATATATATACATATATGAAGTTGTCATCATTTTGTTTTCTTTTTGTTAGTTCTAGGGCTTAATTCTGGGCCCGGGTGCTATCCCTGAGCCTCTTTGTGCTCAAGGTTAGACCTCTATCACTTGAGCCACATTGCCACTTCTGGCTTTTTCTGAGATAAGAGTCTCATGAAGTTTCCTGCCTGGGCTGTCTTTGAACTGTGATCTTCAGATCTCAGCCTCCTGAGTAGCTAGGATTATGGGCATGAGCCACCAATGCCCAGCTATAATCATTTTTTTAGTACTGGAATTTGAATTCAAGAACCTCATCCTCTACTGCCAAACTAAGCATCCAATCCTGTTTTGTGCTGGTTATTATTGGAATAGAACCTCACTTTCATCCCAGGTGCATACCTAGAACTTCAACTCTTCTAATCACAGCATCCTGCATAGCTTAGGATAGCAAATATTTGCCACTGTACAGAGGCTCAGTTATAGGTTGAGAATTAGTCGTGCAAGCTTTCTTTTTTTCTTTTTATTTTTTTGGCCAGGATGGGCTTTTAATCATGATTATCCCATTCTCAGACCCTTTAGATTCTTTACCTATTTTTAATGAATTTAAAACTAGTAATAGATGTCATAGAACAGAAAGTTATAATAAAATGTGTTTTTGAGAGTACATTTAATATTATTTTTATCTATATAACTTATAGAAATCAGATTATAATAATCACATACATGAATATACAAGTATATAACTAAAAAATAAATTTACCAAAAAAGATCCACAAGCAAATTGAGAGATGCAATTTTATAAGAAGCAAAGAATTATCAGAGTATTTACATAGCTTTATGATAATAAATGAATGAATTTGAATGGAATCAATACTTTCTAGGGAAATTTTAAACTACCAAAGTTAATGTTTAAACCATACGAAAATCAAGTGGGAAAATGATAGCAGCGAGCATCATTTACCTGACTTATGATATCATTACTGATACTTTCATACGTCAGAAAAGTCTGCATTTTTCATAACCTTTAAATAAAGAAAGTTAAAGTTACCTAGAAAATTTACAAGTTACACTTATTGATATCTGGTCATGACAAAGTAATAGTTGAAGGAGAAAAATGTCTGACCATCTTCAAGTATCCTCAACTAAAGATTGAGAGGGCAAGAGAACCTATCATCAAAGCCTCCAGTCAAGTGAAGTTAATGCTAAAAATGAAGAAAATGGAAACTTCCAGAAATCTTTTACCAGAATTGCTTTAGTAATAAATCAAAGGAAATTAAACTACAAAGTTGTAATTGTTTCAAGATATTGCAGAAAAGTCATATTATATAAGTAAATACAAAATTTCAAACAATAAAGTAGGTGAATAATTGTTTATTAGAACATTGTTTTCACATATATGAAATTTATGGCATATGGATATGTGTATGTATGCATGTTTGTATATATAAGTGTATTTATGTATGTATATGTATGTGTGCTTGTGTGTTTTCTATACACAAGATTAGCCAGAACTATTATCAACATTAAAGCACTGGGCACTTTTCCATTTTAAACTAGGAACAAAAGAAGGACAATTGCAATCATCACTATTGTTTGTAATTTTTCTCAAAACATAACATATAAATACTTAAAATGATGAAGGAAATAGTTATTATTATTTGTAAATTATGTGATTATACATTCCAGAAATCTTCAAAAGAGCAACAATAATTAGAATTAGTGAGAGAATTCATTAGTGCAGTCAATCACAAAATAATCAAATGTAGGTTTCTTAGATAATAATAATAATTCAGAAGTTATACTAGGGAAAATGATTGCATTCACAATAATTATATTACCAATGATAGCATTAATATTTCACAAATATAAGATAGTTAACAAATAATTTGATCTGCAGAAAACTGTGAATTCAACAAAGGGACTTGGAAGACTTGAATCATTGGAGAGCTATCTTATGCAGATAGATGAAATGATATTGAAAAAAAGTTCTTTTACTTTTGCCAGTTGTGGGGCCTGAACTCTGGGCCTGGGCGCTGTCCCTCAGCATTTCAGTTCAAGGCTAGCACTCTACCACTTGAGCCACAGTGCCACTTCTGGCTTTTTCTGCTTATGTGGTACTGAGGAATCGAACCCAGGGTCTCATGCATGCAAGGCAAGCGCTCTACCACTGAGCCACCTTTCCAGCCCATAAGTTCATTTTTATAGGATTCACCCAAATGCTTAATTAAATATATAAAGAAAAATCCAGTGTGGTTATTTCTTTCTTCGTAAAAATTGCTGGGAATTAATGTTTATCTGAAAAAGAAATATGCAAATTAACTAGAAAAAACTGACAATAGAGGGAATATTTAAGTTTTAAATTATCAAAGTTTAAAGCATATTAATAATATCATAAAGAACTGTGTAAGAGATATGAAACTCAATGTCTAGTCTTTCTACCAACTATGGAGCTAGCAACAAAAAGAACTTCTTTCTCCCTCTCTTTCTCTCTCTCTGTTTTCCCTTCCTTCTTTGTCTCTCTTTTTTACTTCCCTCCTCTTTTTCTCTATTATCAGATTCATATGCATAAGAAAATCAGAAATTCAGCCAGTCCACTAGCTTATAACTATAGAGATAGTATCATCCCTGACTGAATTTTATTCAGATCCCTTCTCTTTTAGTACTTTTTATAGATGTTTGCTGGAAAGCCACTTTAACCTACTGAGTTTGAAACAATAAATAGCTTCTTTGCTGGTCTTATTAGGCACATCAGAATATATAAGCATAATTTTTTTACAGAACAAAGTTGCCAGGAGTGGAGGTTGGTGACATCATGGCCTGTGCCACAGGGCTTCAAGATTGGGGATGGTTGAATCCATGAAAAAAAGAAATCATGAAATTCACAAGCTCTTTGCTTCACTGAACACTACTTTGACACTGCGTTTGACCAGACTGGAGAGTTTCAAAATAGTCATTTTAAATATTTCTCAGTGCAATAGATTAAATTCAGCAATTAAAATACAGAATTTAGAAGAATAGATTTTAAAAATGCAGTCTACGTGTATGCTGCTTATAATGAACTTACATTAGAACAAAAGGAACAAATAACTAAATCAAAACCTAGCAGAAAAAGATTAGGACAAAGATAAATAAATATAGAGACTAGGGATTAAAATGATACAAAGCATCAACAAAATTAAAACTTATATTTCAGGGAAGATAAAAAGTAACAAACTTTTAGTGTGGATGACTAATCCTGAAAGAAGACCCAAATGATTTAGATCGAAAGTTGAAAGTGGGAAAATTATTTCTACCCTTAAGGTTATCAAAATGACACTCATAGAATACTATAAGCAATTTAGCTGAAATGATAGAAGTACACAAAGTATCAGCAACAAAAGAAAACAGAGAAATTGGCTTCCAAACTTTAAAATTCTGTCCACTGAAAAATATTATTAATGAGCCAGGAGCTGGTGGCTCACGCCTGTAATTCTAGCTGAGATCTTAGGATAGCGGTTCAAAGCCAGCCGGGGCAGGAGAGACCGTGAGACTCCTATCTCCAATAAACCACCAGAAAACCGGAAGTGGTGCTGTAGCTCAAGTGGTAGAGCGCTTGCCTTGAGCTGAAGAGCTGAGGGACAGCGCCTAGGCCCAGAGTTCAAGCCCCACGACTGACAAAAAAAAATATATATATATATATTATTAATGAAATGGAAAGAAAGCTTACTGAATAGAAAACATTTTCCTCATATATATTTGTAAATATATTGGTTTTGCATTTAGATCATGCAAATAACTCTTACAACTCATCATAAGTGGCTTACTAGTACATGGTGAACACAAAAGTTACGAGATATAATTTTATACCCATAAGATACCAATAATAATCATAGCATGTGGAAAATAGCAGATATTTATAGGAATGTAAGGACATAGAATTCTTATATGTTATTGATAGAGATGTGTAAATAAACAATTACAAGCTCAGTGGGTTCTCAAAAAAACAATTATCATATGGCCCAGAAATTATACTCCCAGCTATATACTCAAAATAAATCAAACACACCTTTACACAAGAACTGTTATATGGATATGAATGGTTACAGGAGTATTATTTATAATAAACAGAATGTAGAAACAGCTAAAATGTAGACCTAGCAACGGATGAATGCATTAGCAAATTGTGTTGTAAACATGCAAGAAATACTACTCAGCCATAAAAATAAAGGAAGATGCATACTGCAGCTTTGAATGCGTAAATTTTGAAAACAGTATGCTAAGTGAAAGCTTCAATCCAAACATAAAGGTCACATACTATCTAACTCCTTTTAAATGAAACCCACAGGGAAGTACAATCTACTTCCTTCTAACAGAATCTGTAAACACCATAATCTAGGTGCTAGGGCTTGGGACGTAGAGAGAGAATGGTGTCTGGATTTGAAACAAGATTATAAATTCCTGTATGCAGAGATCTATGGAGTATTCTAGATTTCTGCTTCTTTCCAGCTATGAATGTCACAATTGAGTCAGGAGTAAGACCTGAGACTGAATTGAATTGAGCCAAAACCAAAAATAGGCTGCAAGATCTCAGTACTTAATACCTTGAATTTTAAGTTGGTTTTCCTTGAAGAATATATACTTAATTGATGTGCTGACTCAAAATGTCCTAAAACCTTCTGATTCTTTCCATTTCTTCCCAATCACTGAGAAAACATACAGACTGTTCATAGAGGTCATAGCACCCAAGGGATGGGAGGAAGAGGGTCAGTTTTACTTTGACACTAAATACTCTGTCCTCCCTCCTTCTCTAACTTTTCCTCAAGTTTTCTCCTGAAATCACTTCCCAAAAGAATTATTTGTATGTAAATCCCCATTTCAGCCTCTGCTACTTGTAACACTGATTCAAGAATCTGTACAGATACAGATCGCTAAACTCCACTTAGATATGGCAAATGAAATCTGTGAGTCTTGGAGTGGGGTGAAGGCTTTTTCCTGCATTGTACATCTGATAAATGGTGTGGTGGGATTAAAATTCAAAGTCATCTAAATGCTAAACCATATTCTAATACCCAACTCACCCCTCACACTTGCTGCCCTGAAAACTCACTGCAGCTCACCTTGGGGATGCTCTCGGTTTAAAACAGCCGATAGATGCATATCAATCCAGGTCTTTGATAGACAGTAGCAGGAGATCTGCAAGATGGTGATGAATGACTGTCATCTGGTGCTCATGCCATCCCCATTTTTCTACTGAAACTCTTCTAAAATGATCATACACATGCAGGTGTGCATATGCGTGCTCTCTCTCTCTCTCTCTCTCTCTCTCTCTCTCTCTCTCTCTCTCTCTCTCTCTCTCTCACACACACACACACACACACACACACACACACATACACACACATACCAAAGTCCACACATCATCTACATAAAACATGGAATAAATTCATGGGATTTTCTGTAAAAATCTTGGAAAGAACTTGCTTAAATTTACACTTGATTCTTAGTGAAGATTCTGCATGGATCCTTTTCCAACATCTGTTCAAGGACAGCTACAGGAAACAATCCCTATATGCCCTCTTCAGCATTCTGGCCCAGCAACTAAGGGGGCAATATACTTGCTTTGTGAGTGCCTTTGCAATACTACTCTTATGTAAGAAAGGCTGTCACATGAAAGATGGCCTATGCTTCTTTTCAGGATATGGGAAGAAATTGATTCCAAGTTGGCTTTTTTGCCAGACACTTCACATGGCTCCTCAAGTCAGTCACAAATTATTGCTTGGGTGTGCTTCTCAAATGGCAAAGATAGAGCCACACAGTCTTACTTGCTAGGGTGTTCCCTAGCAGGTAAATTGTGAATACTATGACTTATACTGGCCTTAACAATCAGTAAAATTCTCTTATCTCAGCTGATACTCACTTTTTTAGCAGAGCCTATTCACGAATTAATAAAAGATGGCGAGAGATGTACAAATATCAACCAAGAAAGTAGTTATGTTTGTTTGTATACATTATCCTGGGGGGGAGCTTCATTGTGACATTTCCATTCATGTATACAATGAACCATATCAACCTTACCTCCTCTATTTCTCTTCCTTATCCATCTTCCCCTTCCAGAATGATTTCAACTGGTTTTATTGTTCTATAATCACACACACACACACACACACACACACACACACACACACACACACACACACACACATTCAATTTCATTTATCCTCTCCAACATCCCACTGATCCCCACTCCTTGAAAGAGCCTACCTGGGTAAAGATGTTCCATAAGAAGACACAGCATGTACAGAAATTTAAATGGTTTTATGAGAAAAATAAGGGGGCTGGAATTGAATGAACAAGACTGATCACAAAATAGTATGCATGGAGATTAGTCAATGTGCAGATCACATAGGGTGTGTTGATGACTTAGAATATTGGGTGGGGGGGCAGGGGGAGGATGGGAAGGGATGGGAAAGAGAAACAAAGGAGGAGGCTACAATGCTTGATAAGAAATGTACTCATTATCTTGCCCATGTAATTGTAACCCCTCTGTACAGTATTTTCACAATAAAAAAGAATTTTATTCTAAATATGATACAATGATATTGAAGAGTTCTGAGCAAGGAGAGGCCATAATATGGCTTATGTTTTTAAAGGAAGCTCCTTACAGGCCCTGTCAGTGTTATACATTCGTCAACATCCTTCCAAGTTGTTCCATGGTTTATAAATAGTTGCTTAATGGATACACACAAGATAATACCCATTGGTGCTATCCAGTCACTGAGTACTATTCCATACCTTTCAATGTCATGGAAACCTTAGATACACTTAACTCTGTAGTACAATTAGACAGTCAACAAATTTCAAGAACCTACAATGTACTAGGAACAGAGTTTATTCATTATCCCTTTTTGTGGGTGAGAGCACTGGAAGCTACAGAAATTAAATGACATCCAAATTTGCACAGCTACTCTTTAATCAAATGCATTACATACAAAACTTCTTATTCTATAGTCTATGCTTTGGTTTTATTGTTTTTAGACAGGGTCTGGCCATGAAAAGCATGGTAGCATCAAACTCACAAAGCTCCTACACAAACCTCCCATTATAAAAATGAGCTATATAATGGCTTTATCCTATGCTTTTTATATGAAACATAACCGTAAGTGTATTTCTACTCCCTTACAGTCTGAGATGGAATAGGATATATTTAGAAATGACCATTCCTCATACATAGTGTCAATCAACTTAGACAGAGTATTAGCTTTGGCTCTCCAGCAAATTTCTAAGTTGGTATTAGGGCCAGATTCTTAAAGATGAAAATATTACAATAGCTTGTATTTGATCTGTGGTATATCAACTAACATCATTGACACCACCTGGGAGCTTGTTAAAAATGAAGAATCTGGAGTCTCAACCTATGAAACCAAAATAATAATGGCCTTGTTATATCTGTATATTAGTGCTCTTTCTCAATTCATTGTTTGTAACACTGGACAAACAATTTATGTTCTTTCCAAATGCAGGTCACGATTCAGTAGGTCTGGCAATGCTCCATCACCCAAACAGGTCCCAATACTCAGACACATTTCATGCCACAGAGATAAAGAGAGAAGCAACAACAGTTGCTGTACGGTTAACCAAAACATCACAGGTATTATTAATGAATTGTGGTCGTTTGATTTAACCACCTAGTATTCTGGAACAATGTGTGCAAAAGGTCTTTATAATTATTTTCTGGAATATTCTACCAAGTTTAACTGGTTTTCAGAAGACCATTTTTAACCATATGAAATGTCATCTCTGGAAGGAATTCTGGCAATAACAGTTTTCATATTTTCTATCCTCAGGTGGGCCTTAATTTTCCTTATAAAATGGCACCTCAGACAGTTGCCTGGATGGACTTCACATTAATCCAGCTCTATTGCTCTTTTAAGGGAAGATTAAAGGTTTCTGGCCAACAGATAAATGATTCTGTATTAAATCTGATAAACTTTTTGCCTCACTTTCCACAAGGAATGTTAATTTCTTTGAAAGTAGCCTCTTATCTTACTCTGATTTTTACCAGTCTTTGGGAAGACCTCCTATTAGGCTCTCTTTCTATCACTATGCTCCAAAGAGGATGAACTACCCTTCAGTTAGCAAATTGATTTCTCTTGTTTCTGTGCTTTTGGTAAACAGAGTCATATAGTACATACTCTCATGGCTTGCTACCTTCATTTAATACTAGAGTTGTAAGATGCATCAATATGTTTACAAACAGTTATAATTTCTTCTTATTTATTTTTGTAGTCTCGGAAGCTTCTAACTTTTAGTTTTTAGGGAAGAGTCTGCTAAAAAGTATCTGCTACCTATCTTCTGTAAGATTTAAATACATTTTGGGGAGGCATAGATCCCTGAATGGAATAACTGGCCATGAGGTCTTAGATCTATTCAACTTCAGTTGTTACTTTCAGCTTCCATTTAAAGAGGGGGATTTTTGTTGTTGGTGGTAGTGGTAGGGGTATGAGTGTGTGTGTGTGTGTGTGTGTGTGTGTTGTCCTGGGGCTTGAAATTAGTACTTGGATCTTGTATACTGTCACCAAGATTTTTTTCCCCTCAAAACTAGCACTCTACCTTGTAAGCCACAGCACCACTTCTAGTTTTTTGATAGTTAACTGGAGATAAGAATCTCACAAGAGTCTGGCAGACTTCACTGCCTGGGCTGTCTTCAAACTGTAATCCCCAAATCTCAGCCTCCTGAGTAGCTAGGATTACAGGTATGAGCCACCTGCATCTGGCTTAAAGAGTTTATTTTAAAGTTTTCTCAGAGGGATATGTAGACTTAATCATAGATACATATAGCTACAGCTCACTTGTAACTGAGATTTCCCACTTTACAAAATTAGCAAGTCCCTTTCTATCTGAAATTAGGCAGATGTGAAAACCTCACTAACTTCTTTATCCTATTGGAACCCTAGCTCATAAGAGATGAAAGTTCTTGTCACCAAACAAAACAGTCATACATAGGGAAAATAACCTAACTCCTCACTCCTCAATATTCTCCTAGGAAGGATGGTGTGCTTGGGAAATGACTCCATGATTGTGGCCCCAATAACTCTACAGGGAGGATCAGGCCTTGTTCAAAGGTAATGGTAGGAGATGAGCTCTGCTTCAGGACATGGGATAGTATTGCCCTCATCCTCCATGCTTGTATGTCTCCCATTCTGTGGAAAATATCTGTATTTGTCATGTGGGAGAGAAAGAGAGGGAGAGGTGGAGAAAGATGGATAAAGAGAAAGAGAGAGGGAGAGGGAGAAGGAAGAGGAGGAAGAAGTGGGGATTGATAGACCAAGGGTAAGAGAAGAGGAGAGGGAGCAGGAAGTTACCTTCATATAAAAGCCACACCTTTCCAATCCTTATAACTCTAAGTATCCAGTCACTGTAAGGTTCTAATAGCTTTTCTTTTTGTTCAGCTTCTACTCATCAGTAACAACTAGGAGATTTATCCAAGAGCATCTAGACTAGCCAGAACAAATGCTCAGTTGGGGGTCACCCTCCAAAAGCATATCTGCTGGATGGAAGTAACCCATTGGAGTAAAAATCAAAATGCACAGAACAAAACTTCATAGCACTTCAGTTAATAAGAAGTTGAGTTCTTATGTTCCTTCTTATTGTGTGTCTTTAGCCTTAGGTGAATCCCAAAGTGATTTGGAAAGCTCCCTCCAATAAAAATTTCAATTTAGTTGAGAAGACAGGGAATTTGTAGGAAACTTATATAAACAAAGTACAATGTATGGTGCAAAGCAATTGATAAGAATAAAAAAGTTGAGTTCTTTAACCTTACAAATTATATCATTGGAGAGATGGTACATTTCATACTAAAATAGCCAAGGTTCCCCTAAATAATAGAATATATGCATAAATTATGTATTTAAGTAACTATTTCATTATCTTCTTTAATGTAGGTGCTTGTTCAACTTAATGGGAAAAAAAAGGAGCCTCAGAAAAATTGAAAAAATGGGATGGATACTCCAGTGAGGGAAGTATGAAGAGGCAAAAGAATATGTCCACATAGTTTTAGTAGGGTTAAGACAAACCAACTGGGATAACAATAGTGAAGGGTTCTTTATTCATTTTGGGTCAAAGGTGATGAGATTGAGCAAACAGCAACCAGAATCCAGGAGCTATGGCTGGAGGTAGAGAATCTTGGACAACTTGTAACAATCTGGATATTCTGAGAGTGGGGATTCTACTCCCTTCCCCCAGTTTTACGTTGATATCCACTATGGGATGCATCCAATTGTCAATTGTTATACAGGAATTAGATTGCGAGGAACAGGGAAAACACATTTTGAGGGGTTGAATTGAGAGTCTTTATTAGAAAGCTGCCAATTACAGGCAGACACATGTCGCCAGAAAATTTTCAGACTTGAATACACATAACATTTTTAGAAAATTGAGCTATGGGAGTAGTACAAAGAATGAACAGAAAAGAAATACCAACAAGCCAGATTAACTCCAATGTAGAGCCAAAGTAGGACGCCGTGGTAACTTGAGGAGAGTCAGCAGACATGGTGTAACAAATGGTGCCTGAGCTTGTCCAGGCCCGAATAGAATCCGGGCTCTGGGGCAAAGGTCACAGGAAGCTTAGAGTCTTATGAGTTCATGACCCAAAACTGGCAGGTCCAGTAACCTATTGTCCAAGTCACTGCCTTTGTCTTTAGGAATTCAGGAACAATCATCACCTGGGGGTGGAACTTCACCTTCCTCCACCATGAAGACAAGATGGCTTCAGTTAAACCCAATTCCCTATCATCCATATGGCCAAGATGGCGCCAGTTAGACACAGTGTCCTTATTTCAAATAAACCTGTCCAAGCAGAGGCCAAGAGTCTATTAACCTCTCCATGCAGTCCATGAAGACAAGTGCTCTTGCTTCTATGTTAAAAGAAAAAAGAGGGTGAGTGAGAGGGACATCATATGACTGTTTCTTAAGGAATGAAATAAAAGCTCTTTTTAGATAACATTCTTAAAAAAAAACAAACCACATACTACTTCACTGTTGTACTTAATGTTTATTAAATATTTCTGGCTTAGCAGGCATTCAGTAATTAGGCTCTAAATCTACAAGCTCCTTTTCTGGAGTATGAAATTCAGCATTATGTTTTTTCTACTGCTTTCATGTTTTTTTAAAAAACAAATGTTAGAGGGTTATATAAAAAATTTGAAAAAATGTCAACAATCAGCTTCAAAAAGGTGAGCAAAAAAATGTCCTGAAACACCTATAATTATATTAGAATTTTAGAGAAAAGACATTATCTTTTGGTTCCAAACCTATATTTATATGCTAAAATATCTGGCTGTATCCTGTGATCAGTTTCCTCTGCTATTGATTTAAGAATTCAAGCAACTATTTATTCTCTGCTCCATAGAAAGATTGCTTACCATAGCAACCCTTGCATTAGCATTCAACTTCCTGGTTACAAGATACTATCCTGAGGAGGAGGTACATCTAGGTGCAAAGTAAGTCCAGGTTTGTTTTTTAAAAAAATTTAAGGGGAAAAGGCAATATATTAAAACTTAAGACAAAGAGGATAGCACATGCTACAGACTACCAATTTTCTAAACTCTTTGCAATTACTTAATCTGCATATATTTGTTTCTAATTCTGATTGTTCTGTTCCTCTTGTACTTTTATAAGCCAAGATGGGTAAGAAATAATAAAATATTATGCAGAAGCAATATCCAGAGTGGGAGACTGGTTATTACCTCTGTGGAAAATTTAAACTTAGGTCAGCTTCACCTTTGATTTATCTTTCTTCTATTTGGAAAAGGCAAATTCCTCATTCTGTCACTCAGACTCTCAAAGTGAAAATATTTGGATCTAGTTTTAAAGTGTATTTTCCTAATGTCAATCAAGTATCTGAAACATTAGTGGTTTTTTTTCTTTTACCATGCACTATGAAGTGAGATAACATTCAAATTAGGAAAAGAGAAAGAAATTGCCTTGTGTTCAAAAATGATAATCAAAAGCTTTTGTGACTGAGCTCAGACATAGTGATTGAGAAGCTATGATTTGTATATTAATGATCAGATCATCAGAACCATTTGGAGTTCCAGTGATCCAAAGGAGCTAGTTTAGAGGAGCTTTGTAACACTGTTTTCTGATAAAGATAGTAATGCTGAAATTGTTAGTGACCTTTCTTGTCCTGTATTAGCTCTAGGAAAACTTTTCCTCAAGCTGAGATTATAGCTGTATTCAGAAAGAAAACATTTCTGGTGCTCACTTTGCTCAGGGGGGTTGTTGAATAATAGAGTTCAAAAGAGGTGAAGGGATATATGTTGGTAAAAGACAGGCTGAACCAAAAGTTGGACTTGATGTCTAGAAAGAAGTTCTTTCTACTCTCTCTGCTTTGTGTGCAGAGTGAACCTAAAGTCCATAAAGTGGCCTAGAAGCTTGAACGAAGGTATTGTTTCCCCCTGAAGCAAGCTTCTCACAAGTATTTTGATCCTGGGGACACCTTGCATTGAAAATGACATGGAGTTTGCTTTCCAACTAGTCTCTCCTCCCACACAGATTCTCAAGAATCTGAGTGCTTGGCAGACCTAATACTATTAATTTTCAACATAGATTTAACGTAGTAATAAAGAGTCTCACCTTCAGAGATGACTTCTGCATTTGACAAGTGGTGTTTGTGAATCAGAAAGGTTCTTCTAAACAGACTAGGTAAGATAAAGGTTCATCTCACCAATTTATTTAACCAGATCTGTGGTAGTAATCAGGGTTTTGTGGCAAAAAACTATAGATTGGCCAATCAGTAGGTGAGCAGCATTGCCAATTATTATTATTATTATTATTATTATTATTATTATTATTATTATTATTATTATTATTATTATTGTAGTACTCTTACTGACTTTTTTAGCCCAATCATATTCTAGTAAACATTAGCATCATTAACAGATGGTAATCTGGATGAATCTGAAACTCAAAGGGCAATGATTCAGTCTTGAATGGGACCCAATAATTCATATTTCTAATGGGCTCTTGGGCATTATCATTGAATCATTGGTGGCGGAGGTGCCGTTGAAAAGCACTGACCAAGGAGATTGTGTTTTAACAAGCCACTAGATGAAATCGATGCCTGCCAATGTCTCAAAAGAGCTGTTTTGAACCACTGGTTTTTGGTTGAACACACACAAGTAGTTAGTTAATCTGAAGGCCCAAATGACTGTCTCATCCCATCTTTCCTAGTGAAATGAGAGTGGGAAGCAATCTAGCACAACAGGGACTTTGGGAGAGTCCCCTAGAGAATGCCAATGTGCAGCAAGGCTGAAAACTATTTCTTAGATCCCACCTTCATTTCTAAGTTGAAAGGCAAAACTACCTGCCAGTATTCTCTGATGTTAGGAGAAGTGGTAAAAGTCTAGTATCTGGAAGGAGATGAGCTTTGCCAGCTTTCTGTGAAGCAAAACTCAACCTACATCACTGTATGGTAGGGAGTGTGAGTAATGAAGGGCTCAATTCAAAGTGCTAGGAATGAGTCAGCAGGAAGAGGTAGAAATTTGGACAAAGGAGCAAAAGTGAAACCTATTTAGTAACCTCTGAAGGGCCAAATGTGCTATTTTAAATGCTCCAGTAGACCATTCAATTTCACAGCTCTCTTTAGCTTTAAGGGAAAATTCTCATTCCCTAAAGTAAGGAAACAGAAGTCAGAATATTACCAAAATGCACAAGTGCTACTGAGATTTTAATGAAGCCCCAAAGACACAAAAGGACCCCTGTCCAGTATTTCTAAATGCTTTACTTTTTGTAAACTGATGCATAGAGTTTTGTCTTGACCTTCTCTACACCTGCCCCAGATCTCTAATCACTAACATGAAAAAATGATGGCAGTTCGAATTCTGAATGATAGATTTTCCTAAAACAAGCCCAAGTTCTTTTGCTATTTTCCCAAGACTAAACAAAAAATAGAAAAGTAGCCAAGCGCTGGTGGCTCACCCCTGTAATCCGAGCTACTCAGAAGGCTGAGATCTGGGGATTGCAGTTCAAAGCCAGCCAGGGCAGGAAAGTCTGGGAGACTCTTACCTCCAATAAACCACCAGAAAACCAGAAGTGGCACTGTGGCTCAAGTGGTAGAGCACTAGCCTTGAGCTGAAGAGCTGAAGGACAGGGTCCAGGCCCAGAGTTCAAGTCCCACGATAGACCAAAGAGAAAAAAATAGAAAAGCAAAATCAATGGAATGAAATTTTATAGAAATCTGTAGAATTGTGTTAAACAACAAGAGGAGGTGGAGAAGGAAAAGGAGGAAAAGAAGGAGAATGAGAAGGAGGAGAAGAAGAAGGAGGAGATGAAGGAGGAGGAGGAGGAAGAGGAGGAGAATAAGGAAGAGGAGGAGGAGGAGGAAGAGAAGAGGAGGAGGAGGAGGAAGAGAAGAGGAAGAGAACAAGGAGGAGGAGGACAGGAGGAAGAGGAGGAGAAGAAGGAGGAAGAGGAGGAGGAAAAGGAGGAGAAGGAGAAGGAGAAGGAGAAAGAAGAAGATAAACGAAAACCAGTTTAAACTTCAGATAGAATATGTCTATTATGCCAAGTTAGAGAACTGGTAAATAAAAAATGCAGGATTATCAGCCTGGTTTTTTGTGTATTCTATGACCTTAGAGAAATTGTTTAACTCTACAGACCCTCACATTTTCCTTTGTAAAGTGACAGTGACTTTTTATGCTCCCTCTGACTTTAGGAAGAACAAAAGATCTAGTAGGACATTAGACCTGTAGAATCCTATGCGATTTCAGTCAACTGCAAATCTATTGTGTTCCATTTTCAGACTTTCAGCTGAAACACCAAAGTGGGTCGCTGACTCTGTGATGGTAAAGCTTCCATGGATGTGTCTCCTCCCTCCTCTATTTCCTGCTGTGTAATAGCTGTTGTTTCTTTTCACTGATATGATTTAAGAGGCTGGAAAAAGCAAGCTGTATTCTCCAACTCATTCCTTTTAGGATGATAGAAAATAAAACTGTTTTTTTCCCTATGATCTGCTTCCAAATTACTCTCACCAGCTGTGAATCTCCCCTTCACAGAAAAGTTATCAGCTGAAGTTTTCCCTACCGTTGGCTTGTGCTTGCCAGCCTTTTGTAATGTGGTCCCACTTGCTTTTATGACTCTAGGAAAATACAGGCCATTTCAAGGCCCACCCATCATTGTTTCTTCCTGTTTGGAACAAGATGGAAAAGAGCTCTTATTTGGTAGCCAGCTGTAAAGCGCTCTAAATACCCTTGGCCCATCCCTCTCCCTTGTCACACTTTGTACTGCTTGTATTGTGGAATAAATGACCACTGTTCACCTTGACACTACATCTATATAATAGCTAGTGAAAAGAATATGAATGTATCTTTGCAGGATACTAATGAGAAACTCTCAGATAAAATCCTACTGTGAGTTAATGTGACTAAATATATAAACCTTTGTAGTATGTATGCAGTATATGGATTGCTTAGTTGCCCCTGACACACTCATAAAATTAACAAATATACTGGCAAGAATATACATGAATATAAATTTGAGTCTCTATTGCTTGATTTATAATTAGATGGCTCTACAAAAAATTCAGGCATAAGCCGGGCACTGGTGGCTCACGCCTGTAATCCTAGCTACTCAGGAGGCTGAGATATGAGGATCGCGGTTCAAAGCCAGCCCGGGCAAGAAAGACCGTGAGACTCCTATCTCCAATAAACCACCAGAAAACCGGAAGTGGCGCTGTAGCTCAAGTGGTAGAGCGCTCGCCTTGAGCTGAAGAGCTGAGGGACAACGCCCAGGCCCAGAGTTCAAGCCCCACGACCGACCAAAAAAAAAAAAAAAAAAAAAAAAAAAAATTCAGGCATAGAGATCTTCAATCAGAAATGTAGTCACTAGTGACAAGATGAAATTACTGACAGGAACAGAAAGAACAAACTCCCTGAATTTCCTCGGAAGAAGTAAGTTCCAAACTTCATTCTCCAAAGACGACCAGCAACAAGACAAAATATATGGCTTCCTCGTGGAGTGTGTTTTTGGAAAATTTCACTGTGATGAAAGAGAAAGACAGGAGTGAGGCCTACCTCAGTTTTGTTCTGCAGTAGGAATACAAACAGGAGAGAGTTTTATTTACAATGAGCACCAACACCTTCCTGTTGGGTGTCAAGAATTTTCTCCTTAGAATATAAACTCAGTGAAGATATTTTAAAAGAGAACATCTTGCTTCTTGAGCCAAATAAAAGTTATGAAAGTGCTTTCAACACAGATCATCAGATTTTAATAATCTTCTGAAAATTCAAGTATGCAAGACTTTTTGTATGGGTCAAAACTTATTGGTAAAGCCAGGTGCTGGTGACTCATGCCTATAATTCTAGCTACTCAGGAGGCTGAGATCTGAGGATCATGGTTCAAAGCCAGCCCAGTCAGGAAAGTTCATGAGACTCTGATCTCCAACTAACCACTAGAAAACCAATAGTAGCACAGTAGCTCAAGTGGTAGAGTGCTAACCTTGAGCTGCTGCTGAGGGACAGCATTCAGGCTCAGAGTTCAAGCCCCATGACTGACCAAAAAAAACCTTATAGGTAAATCTATTAATTTAAGGTTGAAACCTAACTTTGAACCAGTCACATTAACTATCTAGTCATCAGTCTTTTCTATCAAATATCAACCATATATTCTATCAGATATCTACTAAGGAAGGTCTCTATTAGCTCTGTGATTTTTAATCAATTCTCTGATGATAGGTTGGTCTTCTCATGCTTAGTTATAAATCATAAGTTATGGTCAGTGTTTTCTTTACATTTGCAATTTGTCACATGAGTGATTTTCATAGCATATACATTCTTTTTATCAAAGGCCAGTATTTCTTTTTTATTTTTCAATTTAATTTTATTTTGTTGTGAAGGTGATGTAAAGAAGGGTTACAGTTACAGAAGATAATAAGTATATTTCTTATCAAACAATGTTAATCCCTCCCTTGTTTTTCTCTACTACCCTCCCCCTTGTTGTAAAGATCATTTCCAATATAGTATCCTGTGACTATCATTGTTGCATTGGTTCACCCTTTGTCCTTTCCTTTCCCTTCCCCTAATCAGATAAACATATATACAAAATACAGGGTACCAGAATTAAAACGAGTGACTACAGGGGATCAACCAAAATGGGGGGGGTGTGGAAACAACAACATCATCAACAACAACAAAACACCCTCTTGTTTCCATATTTTGAAGTTCGTTTTGATTAGCATCATTTTATATGGCCATATGTATAGCTATTGAGCTATTGTGATCCTCTGTTAAGACTATCCTAGACATATACTAATTATTACAAATGAGGGAAACCATGGAGCCTATATTTCTTTGGATCTTGCTTACTTCACTTACTTTGTTTTTTTGTTGTTTGTTTGTTTGTTTGTTTGTTTTTTCTCTACCAAGTCTTTCATTTCCTTAAGACGGGGCAATGTCATTCTTTCTAGTGGAAGCATAGAATTCCATTTTCTTGATCCATTCATCTGCTGAGGGGCATCTGGGTTGACTGCATCTTAGCTATGGTAAATAATACTGCAGTGAACATAGTTGTTCTGGTAGCTGTAGTGTGGTCTTGTTTATGATCATTTAGGTATATGCTCTGGTGTGGGATTGCTGGATCATAGGGGAGCTCTATGTTTAGTCTTTTAAGGAACCTCCATACTACTTTCCAGAGTGGTTGAAACAGTTTGCATTCCCATCAACAGTGTAGTTTTGGCCACATCCCCACCAACATCTATTATTATTTGATTTATTGATAATAATCATTCTAACTTGGGTGAGGTGGAATCTCAATGTGGGTTATTTGTATTTCTTTTATGACCAGAGGTGCTGGACATTTTTTCATGTATCTATTGGCTATTCTTATTTCCTTTCCAGAGATGTCTCTTTAATTCTTTAGCTCACTTATTAATGGAGTGGTTGTTTATTTGAGGATTTTTTATTGGAGGGTTTAAGTTTTTGAGCTATATGTATATTTTTGATATAAGACCCTTGTTTGTTGTATTGCTAGTGAAGACCTTCACCCAATCTGTGGGTTTTCTATTTATATTGCTAGCTATGTCCTTTGCCATGCAGAAGTCCTGCAGTTTAATGTGACCCCATTTATCCAGTCTTTGATTTGTTGTGTTTCTGGATTTTATTTAGGAAGTTTTGACCTGTGCCAAGGTCCCATATCTCTTCCTGTAATATTTTCAGGGTATCTGTTTTTACCTCAAGGTCTTTGATCTATTTATTGTTGATTCTAATGCAGGGTGATATTTAAGGATCTAACTTCAGTTTTCTACATGTGTATAGTCAATTCTCCAGCACCATTTGTTGAAGAGGCTGTCTTTCTTCCATCTGATAATTTTGGCTCTCTTATAAAAGATTAGGTAGCCCTAGGTCTGTGGTATTATTTCTGGGTCTTCAATTCTATCCCATTGGTCTTCAGGCCTATTCCTGTGCCAGTACTAAGTTGTTTCTGTATATAAGAGAGTTTGATATTTGGTATTGATATTCCTCTAGCACTTTTCTTCCTACTAAAGATTGTTCTTCCTATACTGGGGTCTTTTATTATTCCATATGACTTTTTGGATTGCTTCTTCTATTTCATTAAAGAATGTTGTTGGGCTATTGATAGGTATTGCATTGAATTTGTAGATAGCTTTGGGCAATATTGCCATTTTTACTATGTTAATTCTCCCAATCCAGGAACAGGGGGAGTTTTTCTACTTTCTTAAATTGCTTTAATTCCTTTTTTTAGGTTTTTAAGTTTTTATCACAGAGGTCCTTCACCTCTTTGGTTAATTCCTATATTAATTTTAATAATTTTTGAGGCTACTGCAAAAGAAGTTGCTTTTCTTATTCGTCTCACTCTTTTTATTGTTGGCATACAAAAAGCTACTGATTTCTGTGGGTTAATTTTATACCCTGCTACTTTGCCAATTTTTGGGCTCTGCTCAAGTAACTTAGGAGTGAAGTCTATGGGGTTCTTTAACTACAGGATCATGTCATCTGCAAAAAGGAAGAGTTTTACTTCTTCTTTCTCATTTGGATCCCCTTTATGTTTGTCTCTTGCCTTACTGCCCTGGCTAGAAATTCCAATACAATATTGAAGAGGAGTGGAGAGAGCTGACAGCCTTGTCTTGCTCCTGATTTTAGAGGAAATATTTTTAACTTTTCACCAATAAGTAAATCCTGGCTGTATATTTGTTATATATAGACTTATTAAATTGAGGAATGTTCCATGGATCCTAGTTTCTCCAGAGCTTTCATCATAAAGGGGTGTTGGATCTTGTTAAAGCTTTTTCTCCATCTATTGAGGTTATCATGTGGTTCACATCCTTGCTCCTTTTGATATGATGAATTACATTAATTGGCTTGCAGATATTGAACCAGCTTTGCCTCCCTGAAATGAATCATGATTGGTGATAGTGTGTGAATTTTTTGATTAGATGTTGAAATCTATTGGCTAGAATTGTATTAAGAAGTTTTACATTAATGTTCATTAATAATTGGGTCTATAGTACTCTTTCTTTGATGGGTACCTATCTGCTTTGGGGATAGGGTTATGCTGGTCTCATAGAATGAGTTCGGTAGTGATCTTTCGCTTTTACTTTTATTGAAGAGTTCTAAGAGTATCAGAGTGAGTTCTCCTTTGGAAGCCTTATAGAATTCAGCTGTGAATCCATCTGGTCCTGAAATCCCATCATTTCATTTCCTATTAGGACTTTGGGCCCTAGAGACTTATGAATATTGACTGTAAAAGAATATTTGCACCTAGAGACTTATGAATATTGACTGTAAAAGGAATATTTGCACCATATAAATCAGAAAATGTTACAAATAAGGTGTTTGAGGAGTCAGTTATTAGATTTTATAAGCATTAGAATTGGGTGTTACACATACTTATCCACACATGTCCATTTAAAATGTGTCTTTTTTCAAAAGCAATAAATAGAACTTGAACTTCTCTTTCCCAAATGTCCTTCTTTTTTAATTTTTATTTTAATGTAAAGATGCTGAACATGAGTAAGGTAATGAGTCTATTCTTGTAAAACATTGTTATCCCCTCCTTTGTTTATTTCCTACTATCTCTTCCCTCCCCCAACTCTCCCTCCCCCGACTCTGAAGTTGTAAAGATCATTCCCAATATAGTGTCTTGTGAGTATCATTATTGCAATGGGTCATCCTGTGCCCTTGTTTCAGTATTTTGTTATTCCCTTTAGCCTCCCCAAATTATATAAATGTATTTACAAGATGCAGATACAAAATCAAATGTAGTGACAACAGGGAATATACCATGGGGGAAGAACATACAAAGGAAACAAAAAAAATCACATAGCACATTAAAATCAACAACAACAAAGAAAACCATTTGTGTCTACATCTTGGGGTTCATTTTGCTCAGCGTCATTTTATATGGTCATTTGTACATAGCTTTTGACCTTTTCTAGTCATAATATTACCCTAGATGTATACTAGTTATTGCAAATAAGGGAAACCATGGGACCTATATTATATTTCTTTGGATCTGGCTTTCTTCACTTAATATAATTTTTCCAAATCTTTTCATTTCCTAACAAATGGGGCAATGTCATCTTTTCTGATGGAAGCATAGAATTCTATTGTATACATACCACATTTTTTTGATCCATTAATCTACTGAGGGGAATCTGGGTTGGTTCCATATTTTAGCTATAGTGAATAATGTTGCAATAAACATAGTTGTGCTGGTAGCTTTCGTATGGCCTTGTTTGTGATCATTTGGGTGAATGCCCAGAAGTGAGATTGCTGGGTCATAAGGGAGCTTTATGTGTATTCTTTTGAGGAACCTCCATACTGCTTTCCAGAGTGATTGAACAAGTTTACACTCCCACTAACAGTGCCATAGGGTTCCCTGTTGGCCACATCCCATTCAGCAGCTGTTGTTATAGATAGCTTGATTATAGCCATTCTAAATGGGATGAAGTGTAATCTCAACTTTGTTTTGATTTGTATTTTTTCCAAATGTCCTTCTTTAATAATTCATTCCACAGTGTGAGATACCATATAATCAACTTTTTAAAAAACATGTAAAATATGTCATTATTTCATACAAGCATTAAAAAATATTCAGAATACACTAAGATGGATGGAAGAGGAAAACTTTATTCATATTTTCATAAATGAAATTATTACTGGTAGTTATATGATTAATACTTTTATTATTAGTATTTTTCTATAAATAATCCTATGAAAATACAATACTATGATTAACTATTCACCCATGATTTGGGTTTCTTTCAAATACTCTACTATCATAAATAAAACTGTGGCAAACAACTTGATATTCCTTAAATGGCAGGGAGATACTTAAGGAAAGCCATAAATGCAGGGCTGGAATTGTGGTAGAATAGTAATCTACCAAAGTTTGATGCCCTAAGTTCAAACTCCAATACCACCAAAAAAATGTGGAAATATACATTGTTAGTTTGATTGCACCTTTAAGTCCCTGAACTGTTAACAAAGTGGGGGAGAAGATGGCATAAGCAGTTTAATCATGGCCAAGAAAAATTCAGCTGTCTATGTAACAGTTTAGAGAACCCGGTGATTTATGGAATTCCTTTAAATGCTAACTGAGTGTTGCATGTGGGTGTGTGGAGATGTACTGCCAGGTGGTTGTGAAAAGAGCTTGCCAGGGTTTAAATCAACCCTATCATCAAGATCAGAACAGATGCCTGCTATTTTTTTCCATCATTCCCTAATTCTAGATCTGATTGAGGACACCTGTTAAGAATATTTGTCACATACTGCCAGGGAGTCAAGCAACATGATCAGAGAGAGTTTGGTAACTGCAAAGGTAGAGTCTTATGTTGGGCGAGGCCAAGAGTTTCTGGGAAGCCTCATCTACCCAATTTACCTCCAGATTGCTGGGCAGGCTTGTTCCTGAACCTACCGCCCAGGCAGCAAATCAAGCCAATTAATCTAGGACATTGTGTTCCTGGGTAGCTCTACTTTGAGTATATTTGTGCATATTTCCACCTGCTCTGTTCATCCAAGTGAAGCATTGAATGAATTTGTGTCTGAATTTATCAAGTTCTTCATTTAATTCATTGTACCAGACATGTATTATACAATTGTCCACCACAAGATAAGGTGCTATGTCTGCTAAAGATGTTGAGCAAGAATATTGGGCCAATTTTTGGAGACTGCTAGTATTCATAAAGAGAAAAGAGGCATTAAAGTGTTCAGTCCTAAAGACATATTGGACATGGGCTATTTTGTCACCAAGAAAGTAAGATATGGAAAGAGAGAAAAGGGGCTACATATAGGTAAGAAATGCATAAACATTGCCTTCATAAGAATAATGACACAGGTAATTTTTCAAAAGGTGGACATAGGATAAAAGAATTCAAAGGAAAGGGTGTTTTGCAAATAAACAAGTAGGTGATAATAATTGTGCATTCTTGAGGTCTATTCTCTACTCATCATTTCTGACATGAAATAATTTCCACTACAAGCAATTATCCAAGTTTCTGTCAACACCAGCTGAGTACCAATAATTATATTCCACACTATCTGGAGTTAGTATAGACTCCATCGCATAGGGGCTCAGTCCCATAAGATTGCATACAACTTTAAATGCTAAAGTTCCATACAGCTGGGTTACAATGGAAGATTCCCCAGAGCCCCTCTTCAGATTCGATGGTGTGCTACAATGGCTTATAAAACTTAGGTCAACACTTTGTGTTTACTGGCACACTATAAATTGTATTATAAAGGACACATAGGACAAGAGTACATAGGACAAGTTTAGAAATCCCTCAGTGAGAAGGTTCTGTCTCCATGGAGGTGGGGTGCACCATTCTCTTAATACAGGAACACAATCACGAATCTGGAAATCATTAAATAAATCATTTTATTGTTTGACTTTTTATGATTTTAACCCCCAACCTTTATTCCCTTTCCAGGGGTTAGTAGATGGTAATGTATGCTCTAACCATCTAATCATTTACTCTTTCCGGTGATCAGCCCCATCCTGAGACTCTCTAGGGGTTCCATCCTCAACCATCATATTAGCACAAACTCAGGTGTGATTAAAAGGAGTTCCTTATGAATAATACACAGTTATCATTCAAGAAATTCCAAGGGCTTTAGAAGTTCTATGCCAAGAACTAGCGACAAAGAGCAAATACGGTTCATATCATATTATACTTACCGTTTTATAGTGCTTTTGGGTAAAGGGTTCTCATGGAGATTGTTATCATTAATCCAGGCAGGAGTAGAAAACATCCTGAATTGAATCAGGTTGGGTGAGTAGGGGAGTAGTGGGCGGTAATTCTGGGACAGTCAATTTTTTCTGACATCAAAGAGCATGTCTTAATTTGTATTCTCCCAAGAGAAGCTCTTAGAACAAATAGTTTAATTAGTCTACTTGGGCAATAATCCTAGCAAGCAGGGTGAGTGAGGCAGAGTGAGGGGGGAATAAAGAAAATTCAATAAGGGGAAAAGGAGTCAGTTTCCTCAGGGACAGTCCAAGGGTGATATGGGGAAACACATACTTAAAACTGTAGGGATGTCAAACACTGAACAATCAAGATAAGCACTACTTATTAAATTATTTTAAGGCATCCAAATTGTTCATAATGAACAATTGTTAATTTTTAAAATAAAGATGGGGATCTCTTCATGCTTTTTGTAATGCTTTTGTGGGCCAAACTAAAGTTTGAGGCAAAGGAAAATATGTAAAAATATTTTAAGTGACTGGTTACATTTTTGGAATATTAACCAAAAATTCTAAAAGCTTGAATAGTAGGAATATTGAACATCACACCACTTTTTAAAATCTTGTTTAAATAATTTTTATCGTAACAGTTATGTACAGAGGGATTCCCATTGCATAAGTAATGAGTATATTTATTTTTGAGCTGTAGTACCCAACTCTCTCGTTTTTTCTCCTGCTTTCCTTCCCCAACTCTCCTCCCCCAACTCCTTTCCCCTGCCAAGTTGTAAAGTTCATTTCCAACATACTGTTTAGTGATAGTATCACTTTTGCATTGGTTCACCCTTTGTCCCACCATTTCTGAGTCACATCTCTATAAGCATTTTTATTTATATGAAAAGCCAGATTGTATTTTGATTTTATGTTTCTGATATTCAAGGAAGCAAAATCAGCATTTTCCTTAAATCCACTAACCATTTCAAATATGTAAAAAGTATGTAGGCCTGGGAATGTGGCTTAGTGGTAGAGTGCTTACCTAGCATGTATTCCTCAGTACCACATAAACAGATAAGCCAGAGGTAGCACTGTGGCCAAGTGGTAGAGTGCCAGCCTTGAGAAAAAGAAGCTCAGAGACAGTGCCCAGGCCCTGAGTTCAAGCCGCAGGACTGGCAATTTAAAAAAAGCATGTAAGGGCACAGGTATTTCCTTTCTGCCTCAAGTACAGTCTCAGTATGACTAATCTTCTGGAGCTGCTGAGAGAATTATTCTCCAAAGTAATTAGAAAACCAAGTTATTTATTCACTAAATTCTGTTCTATATTGGTTAGTGGCTTTTCCCATGGACTTTCTGACACTCACAGCATACTCCCAGAGAAGGCCGAGACCTATGGGCAATGGTCTCCTACCAGCTGCTATAAAGGGTTTTGGTGAGCATCCGTGGACCACAGTCTTTTTACACTGTCAACCCTGTTGGAAGACCAAGAATTTGAAGAAGGTTTTGGTAGCTCATTCAAGTTCATGAAGAAATATTTCCTTAGAATCACTGGGTTTAATTGGTGGGGGAATAAGGAACACTGTAAAGAGAGAGGGCCAATTTAGAAGTGACTACAATAATTTGGTTGGAAGATAAGATTGAACCAAACTAGGGTTATGTCTATGGAATTAAGAAAAAAAGGAAAGAAAATCTCACCCAGATCCTCCTTACCACATGGATATGCTGAACAAAGGAAACAAGATAAATATATGAATTTAGAGCATCTCATCAATGACTGAAATGCTTTTGATTTCAGAGTAGAGAACTTGGGGGGGGGGGTGTAAGGGACAGATTTGGTGAGAAGAAAGGTTTTTCTTTGACAATGAATCATGGGTAGAGATTGAGGTTTGGCTCACAGATCCATAGACACAAAGAATAATGATATGGATGGCCTAGAAATTACAAGACTTTTGTGTAATTTGATATTCATAGAAGAACAGTTGCAGAGCATTTGCATTCTTGAAGGAAGTTTGATCTCCCCTTTTCCAAGAGTAATGAGAAGCCATATGTTTTTGTGGAATGAAATGCTATAGCTTCTGTATTTAATAGTTAATTGTTAAGACACCAAGGGAGATGGAGGCAAAGGCAGAACAGAAATGGGGAAGTTAGATCAGAAGCTCCTTTAGGGGCTCAGGTGAATGAGAATAATGTTTTTGTTTGTTTTTGTTTTTTGTTTATTTTTATTGGTCATGGGGCCTGAACTCTGGGCCTGGGCGCTGTCCCTCAGCTCAAGGCTCAAGGCTAGCGCTCTACCACTTGAGCCACAGCGCCACTTCCAGCCTTTTCTGCTTATGTGGTGCTGAGGAATCAAACCCAGGGCTTCGTGAATGCAAGGCAAACACTCTACCATTGAGCCACCTTCCCAGCCCCAGAATAATGGTTTTGATTCTTGACTGATGTAACTCATCTCTCAGTGGATGTTGGCCTCTGGGAATATTTTTCTTATGCTCATGGGTTATCCACATGTGGATATCTTTTAGACCTTTGGAACTACTTATTTTAATCCAAGAGATTTACTCCAAAATAATGTAATTTGGGGAAAAATGCACAATTATGCCTTAACTATATGGAGGCAATTACATTGTAAATTAATGAAGGGAAGATATAACACAATCTGTTGGGTGTTGAGTTGTTATACACCTCAGAAATGTTGAAATTGTAACTTATAGGACTTCAGAATGTTAACTTTGTTTAGAAAAAGAAGGCCACTGTGGATGTAATTACTTAAAAGAAGATCCTACTGGAGGGGGACAGGTCCTTAATCCAAGACACGTGTCCTAATAAGAAAAAAATCAGACATAGCACAAAGGTATAAAAACGCAACACTATGTGATGAAGGAAGCAGATACTGGAGTGATGTAGCTTTGATCTAATACGTGCTGAGGATCAATGCTCAGCAACAGAAGTTAGAGGATAGGATGGAGTCTACTCAGAATTTTAGAGGGAGTATGGCTCTTTTGATACTTTGATGTCAGAGTTCTCCCCCCACAACTGTGAGAGAAATACATTTCTTGTTGTTTCCAGTCTCCCGGCTTTTGTCACCTTGTTATGGTAACCCTAGGAAACCAATACAAAGATTTAGTTTTGGATGAAAGTGCAAAGGTAACTAAATAAGGCCAAGAAATACTTATGAGAAGTGAAGAAAAAGCAGTTGAAAATGATCATATTGCAACTCACAAAAGTAGTGCATTTTTTTAAAGGTTTAGGTTATGAGTACAAATGTGCTTCAGTATAAAGAAGGAGTGATGCAAAGCTCTGCTTCTTGTCTACTATGAGACGATGAAGATACATGGGACCAGGCAGATGGCCCCAGGACAGGCAAAAATGGACAGCCAGTAAATAAAGTGTCTGTTTCGAGACATTTGGTGTGGAGAAGGGAACAAAAAAGAGAAGAGATAAATAACAAAAATCTGACATAAGGATACAGGTTGACGCATTGTAACAGTGAGATGTTGAAAATGAACTTTACCACTTTTTGTGAAGAGGAGGAGTTGGGGATATGGGGAGGGAAGGGATGGTAGGGGAAAAACAAAGGAGGGGGTAACAATGCTCGATAGGAAAGGTACTCATTACCTTACTCATGTAAGTGTAACCCCTCTCAACAGTATCTTAACAATAAAAATATATATTAAAAAGTGATGAGATGAAACTATAAGGTGAAAGTTGAAAGCATCTTTACTGTTTTCATTCTAGAAGATTAAATTTGATATTTAAGAACAAGATTTTAACTAATAAAGAAAATAGAAACTTTGAAAGATGATGGCTTCCAGAATGAGCTACTATCAACACTAAAGATGCGACACCATCTTCAATATGAAGTGACAGAAATGGTTAGGAAAAAATGGCCTGGATACTAACTTGCCTCAATTCTCAGTCAGAAGTACCACCTTGAGCCGATTACTTATATTCCCTAAATTTCAGATGGGCAAACTATAAAATACTGTTTGAATTCAGATAACACAATACCAAGTTCACTTCATTTTGAGACATATGCGAAATTATCTAACACACACACACACACACACACACACACACACACACACACACACACACACACATCTCATTATCTATCCAAGGGAGTGTGATAAATAGAAATTACCCAAAATACATTTTTTCTCATTTTTATGATCTGATTTTCTAAGATAATAGGCAGAAAATAATTTTCAATGGAAAAGTTGAAGTAAATGAAGAAACTCACAGTGATTCTAGTTAGAGGACTGGGTTCAACTATAAATTCAAATTGCTCTCTGAAAAATGAAGAGGTGAAGAATCAGACGAACAGGAAATGTTTGAGACACTATAATGGAATATAGAAAAAATATTATGGAAAATCCTAAGGAATTGCAGAGTCAGAATGATAGGTATTTGTGGAAGTATTAGGGAAATATTGACTCTATCTCTTATGGTAGGTAATCTCTAAAAGCCTCTCCAATGATTGTTCCATCCTGCTATTCACACATCTCTAATTTTCATCCTTTGCATGTGACTTGGACTGAATGATACATGTGGCACACGGAGTACAGAAGAAGTGAATGTCTTTCTAAAATTTGTCTTGGGTGCTTGCTCATTCTCTTTTATCAACTACTCTCCAAGGAAGCCAGATGCTATGTCATTATCAGGCTGGGGCAAACAAATATGGAGGGGGTCCAGTATGTGACTACACTCAACTAGCGTGTTGTGTTTGACCTCATAAATGACATTGGCAATAGATACTTTGCTAAAGGGTATCAGATCCATGAACCAAGAAACTGAAACATGTTTAAGATATTAGGCGTGTGTGTGTGTGTGTGTGTGTGTGTGTGTGTGTGTGTGTGTGTGTGTGTGTGTGTGTTCTAATGCTTGAAGTCTGGGTCTGGGCACTGTACCTTAGCTTTTGTGCTAAAGGCTGATGCTCTACCACTTAGGACACAGCTCCATCTCCAGCTTTTTGATGGTTAACTGGAAACGAGTCTCATAGACTTTTCAGCTTAGGCTGGCTTCAAACTGTGAACCTTACATCTCAGCTTCCTGTGTAGCTAAGATTATAAGCATGAGCCATCACTGCCTGGATTAAGATGAGAGATTTTTACATAGCTAGTACACTCACTAGAGTTTAGCAAGCTGAAGCAGAGATGTCTTACAAAGAAATTTTTCTGGGACTGAGGTTCAGATAGCTGCGGCAAAATAAAGGCAACGTTTCTAAAGGCATTGAGAAGTACTGCCCCCTTTCTTGTATGTCTCACTGTTTCTTTCCCATTGCTCACCACTGAATCATGAAGGACAAGGTTGCTGCTGCCAATTCCTATGCCATCTGAAAAGTCAGGCTCTCATCATCTGTGGAACATAATTTTCTCAGAAGTTGCCAGATTCATTCACACTCAAAGCATCTTCTAATTTACTAGTTGATACAATGACATGATCTTCTAGAACAGATATATTGGGGTTGTGTAGGACAGTGTATGTGAAGACCAGGTCATAAGTTCATATCTTACAAGGGTGAACTTTTTCTAGGGCCAGAACCCACAAATGTACCTTCCTTCCCACTTCAGAATTCCTGGACCATGGATGTGAGCAGCATAGCATTGAGAGATGTAATACATTTTGATCTCTAGTGCTTTTCATATAGAGTCACATGTGAGGAAGAATAGTTTCATCTGCCAGCTATTCTAAACATGTAATTCTCTTCCACATCTGCACTTAGACTTGTCTTTCCTGGAGACACTTTTTTTTTTAATGTACCAGAGACTGATTGTTGACTGAACACTTTGAATCCCATTTGGAAAGCTAACAGCTATTATCACAAGACAGTAAATTGGAAATGAACTTCACAACTTCGGGGGCCGGGGGAAGAATAGGGGAAGTGGAGGAGGGAAAGGATAGTGGGAGAACAACAAGGGAGGGGGTAACTACTCAACAAGAAATGTACTCATTGCCTTACTCATGTAACTGTAACCCCTTTGTACAGCATCTTCACAATAAAAGTAAAAACTAGATAATGATAAAAAGAGATAACATCACAATCAGGTGAACTACACTGCATCGAACTGTTTGTATTTGCCTCACACCCTGTGGTCTCCCAGGGATCCAGGAAATGGAGCTCACCCAACTGGCTTCTCCTTTCTGAGTTCTGCCTACATTCATTCTGCTGGGTTCACCACACTTCTGAACTTCTCTACTCACTATAACTTTCCCTGAAGGAGAAGCAGAATCAAGGAGAGCAATAAATAAAACAACCCACCCCGACAACTACAAAACAAGAATTAAATCTTTCTCTCTCTCTTTTTTCACTTCCCTAGTTTTGCAGTATCATCTCTTTGAAGCCTTTATATTTATATTGTGCGTTTGTACAATGACAGACTGGACAGAGTAAAGCTTAAAGGTAGAAGGAATCAAATTTTTAAAAAGCCAAATGCTTCAACTCTGTTATCTCTCTACATATGCGTAAATGTGTTTATAGAATCCAGAAGCTATTTAGGAGGCAGCTGTTTGTATAAAATGTAATTTGTAAATAATTGCTATGGCTTTGAGTCCTTGACGTGATTAAGTTGTATATCTCTACAGCCACTGAAGTATATACATCTTAGTTTCTGCACTTCTATTTTCCAGGGTCCCTTTGAGATCCACTCAGGCTATAGTAACAGTAATTGATGCTATTTGTGGGGCACTGATGTTGTGAAAGACTCTGTGCTAACTACTGGAGACTTTGGATCCAAATCAATATTCTTCACAACACCCTGCACAAGAAGTGTTACTCACCTTTCCTGTCTTAAATGAAGAGACTAAAGCTCAGCAGTGTTAAATACTTTGTTCCAAATCCTCTAGGGACAAAGTGACATAACTATTACAGTGACCTAAGTCTGTTCCAGAGGTCTTTGTATTATACCATTGGATTAGCTTGACTTCCGTCCCAAGTAGAACTGGAGGCAAAGAGCTGTGTATAAGTGTTTGTGAGCGGGTGCCAGAACTTAGGAGACAATGATAACGGAAAGGGAGTAAAAACCAACATGAGGACATTTTATAGAGGACACCACGGTGGGAAGCACAGATTTGATCTTTCCAGAGCTTTCTAAATAGCTTATAGATGTTTCTCAAAATTGTCTACTTCAGAATAAACGAGGGAAAATAATTATCCATCCTGCCATGTTTGAAGGTTGTGTCTGTGCTTTTAGAAAGTACATTCAAGCCAGATGATTGCTTGCTTTTGAAGAAGCAGGAAAGCCTCAGAATAGAAAGGGAGAGTGAGTGCATATAAAATACAGTGAATGTAAATCAGTCTAAACCTTCCTGCAGCAATCATACTTGGGATCAGAGGTGATCTGAGAGCATGTAAGCTGGGACACTGGGAACCTCCCTCTAAAGCAATCACAATCCCCCACATCCATCCCTTCTACATTCACCCATGCCAGGCCACTCTTGGCTTTATCAAGACAAGAAAGCTTGAACAGTTCTCCTCAAGTGGCAAACATGTCCACCAAATTCACTTTGAGGAGAAAAGGTTTTGTGAAGAACGTAGATGGGAAGGATTTTATTTCTTCACTGAAAAGAAAATAGCCCCAAATCAAACAGTATCTGATTTCCTGTTGCAAATAGGTACCATTTTCCAATGCAAAGTAGCATGCTGGAAAGGTTTGGTTGAAATATATATATATATATATATACATACATATATTCTGCTGAAGATGTAAGTGAATTGTGATAGCCAGCAATATATTGACATGAGTTAGGAAACACAAAGGCACAGCTTTGAGTGGGGAAGTGTGAAAGGGCTGAGCTCTCCCTCCTTGCACGCTAATGAGCTGGTCTGCAACAGTTTCAGGGATACCAGCAGGGTATAGGAGAGTCCGAGTCAGAGACAAAGAATTTATTACCCAGAACACAGTAAGTCATGTGAGCCTTGGCCTATTTGTGTCTGTTTTTCTTCAAGTTCAACAGGAACAACACAGAGGATACAAATGGATGTCTATGTAAGCAGCAGGGTGATTACAGGAAAGAAATTTGAGTGATGCAGTTTGTCCAGGTGAGTCCCCGCCCTTTTCTATCCTAGATAGTAAGGGCACCTATCATTTATGGCAGAAGGCAATACTGTTTTCAAAGGTATAAGCAAACCTGCCATTGGCTTCGAATCAAGTCACTATCGTTATCTTCTAAGATTTTTTTTCTCCATTTACATTATTTTTGGAAAGCTAGTCTAGGACAAAGGGCAGTTAATATAGAAATGTAAGAAAAGAATTATCTTTGAATATATTTTCTTTTCTTTCATCAAGTGGTGTCAGTAATTTTGATGTTTCTTTTTTATATTTTTATTGTAAAAATAGTGTACAGAGGGGTTACAGTTACATGAGTAAGTAATGAGTACATTTCCTATCAAGCATTGTTATGTTCTCCTTTGTTTTTCCCCTATCATCCCTTCCCTCCCCCTCCACCTACCCACATATCCCCTTACTCCCCACCTCCCCCAAAGTTGTAAAGTTCGTTTTCTTTTTGTTGTTGTTGTTGGTCATGGAGCCTGAACTCTGGGCCTAAGCATGTCCCTCAGCCCTTCAGCTCAAGGCTAGTGCTCTACAACTTGAGCCACAGCACCACTTCTGGCTTTTTCTGCTTATGTGGTGTTGAGGAATTGAACCCATGACTTCATGCATTCGAGGCAAGCTCTTTACCACTGAGCCACCTTCCCAGCCTGTAAAGTTCATTTTCTACATCTTGTACATCTTATTTTTACAGTGGGTCAACCTGTATCCTTGTTTCAGCATTTTGTTATTTTCCTTCCCCTCCCCAAATTAGAAAAATGTATATACAAGATGCAGAGTAGTGTCAGTATTGACATCTACCTAAAAGTAGATGTTTTAATGAAGGAGGAAGGAAATTTCTGGAATAACTGGACTAGCAGAAGCTTTTAATTCAGAGATTGGAAAAGTGGTTGGGGAGGGATAATGGAGAGAAAGTGAGAGGAAGAGACACAGCTAACAAAAAGGGGAAAACCCAAAGAGAAAGGTGGAAAGTGTAGGACATATTCAAAGCAAGGATTTGACTACATGTGAAGCATGGGTTAGTGCATAGATGGATGGTTGATGGATGAGGTAGGTGGAGAAATACAGACAGAAAGTCACAGCTGGATAAATATACTTGTACACAGCTTTTGCTTCCAGTTCTACTTGGGATGGAATTCAAGCTAATCCAATGGTGTAATACAAAGACCTCTGGAATCATACAGACTTAGGTCACTATAACAGTTATGCCACTTTGTATCTAGAAGATTTGGAACAAATTTCTTAAGCCTTCTGAGCTTTAGTCTCTTCATTTAAGATGGAAAAAGGTGAGTAATACTTATTGTGCCAGGTGTTGTGGAGAATATTGATTTGGATCCAGTCTCCAGTATTTAGCCCAGTCTTCACAGCATCAGCACCCTACACAGTGCCCTTGTGTGTCCTGTCTTATGTCAATACATTGCTGGCCATTGCAAGTCACTTACATCTTGAGCAGAATGTTTTAACCAAACCTTTCCAGTATGCTACTTTGCATGGGAAATGCTACCTATTGCAATAGGAAATTCAGATAGTCTTTGATCTAGGTACTATTTTCTACAAACATTGAAGAATTAAGATAGAAGTAATCCTAGAGGGACAGATAGCAAGTAAGAGTGACTGAGGTAGAGCTAGTGAATGACCCAAGCACTGAACTATATAAACAGAGAAAGAAGGACAGAGGGAGGTGGCAATGCAGAGAAGGAACATAAATAGAGGAATAGATAGAGAAAGATGAAGAATGACCAGAGTAAGAGAAATGAGCCAATGAATATATACAAATTTATGGATAAAAAGCTCATTCAAGACAAAGAAAAAGAAATCAGATTATGCATTTGGGCTTTGTATTCAGACCTGATGATTTAGGTTCTGCCATATTTTAATTGCTTGTCCTTGGACAAGATTGTTTCCTTCATCTGTCGTATGAGTTTGACAATAAGAATACTGTCTTTAGAGGGTTGTTTTTAAGTCAGAAATGCAATAATTCTCTCAAATATTTACCAAGTTGCTCACCCATAATATTGATAATATAAGTGGAAAGAAAATTTAAACCAGCTAAGATGCCCACTGCTGTGAATCTTACAGTTTCAATGTTGTCAGCATTCACATTAATTTTTTTGTTTCCCACTGGAGCCAAAGCTAAATCTGGCAGATGTGTCGAACCTCGATAAAGCCAACACTAGCATCTAACATGCAAATAGCAATTTTATGCAAACGGGATCTTCTCATTATGTTATCCTTCTGCAATCCGTAATTATTGCTTCTGAATGAGTCTGAGGTTTTCTTCATCACCATGAAATGAGGTCACACTGCTTATACAGTAAATTAAAGGCAAATTGAGCAGATGATATGTATAAAATAAGAAACATGCAGTTTTCAGCGCCATTGACACAGTGCTAAATGAGTTGGTTTTTTAATCCGAACCAAGTATTTATATAATTTGATTTAGCAGCCCAACATTCAGATAGAAACTGACTCTCTTTACAAGACTTGTTATTCTTTTACCCTTTATAGAGTTAGCGTTTATGATGAGGAATTATTTCTTGAGTTCTATTATTTCAATTTTGTATCCAAGCACATATTTTACCATTTATTCTCTAAAAAAAGAAGATATTCTAGCTTAAGTTATTCTGGTATTTCACATTATGGTGAAGTATTTCCAAATAAAAAGACACAAAAAGCACAATTTAAAATGTTTGGCTACATTACAATATACTAAGGATTTTTCTCCTGGCTACTTCTTTGGTTTTTATGTTTTTTGATTTTCCCTGCATTCTAACATTTACATTTCAAAGGATAGTTACTGCAATTTTTAAGCTGCCCTTAATTCAGTTAGTTACACACTTTTAATGAGAGTGGAATAAATGAAAATTATCCTAACTTAGAAAAAATTATGTATTTCTTTTCAAATGCTCCTTTGTCTCTCATCTCTTAATACTGCTTGGTCTTGTTAGTAAACAATTACACAGATTGTGTGATCTGAAAAGGAGCATGATAATGAATGTAAAAATGTTTTAAAATAAGTGCTTTTCCTTTTCTATTTTTCACTCTTGTCAGAAATCTTACCTTTAACCAGTAATCCTAGCTACTCAGGAGGCTGAGATCTGGAGGAAAGCCAATCAAGGACAGCCTGTTCAGAAAAGTTCACTAGGCAGAACTAGAAATGGAAGGCCATTCACTCCTTCAATTACTAATTGTTTATTGAGCTCTTAGTGCTATCCTACAGAATATATAACACAGAATGCTTCTGTGTAGAACATACACCTTATGGACGTGGTATTTAAACAATGACAATGAATAACTGGAGAGTCGTAGTAACCTCAGTGAAAGAGCTGGGCAAGGAGCTAGGATGTCCCTAAAAGAGCCTGTAAGAATGTGAATACCACCAAAAATGTACTTTTCTAGGGCTATCATGATATCAGGCACAGAAAACTAGAACAGATATTCTTATCTAGTGGTGATAGCAGCTTAATGGTTGACAGAACTTCAGTAATAATGTTCTACAATGTATGATTTTCTCTTGTGTGAAGAGCTGCTATTTAGTTGTGTTATCGTGTTTTCCTCAGCCTCTTTCACTCTTATTCTGAGGCTTTCCTGTTCCTTGCCATATCTAGCACCTTGTTGTATAGAAGTGTGGTCCTGTGGTTTGTCTCTGCCTAAATATGCAGCCCTTGAAACTAATATCTAGATCAGTATATGCTCAGTAAATGCTATTGTACAAATGAGTAACAATAATAGCTCCAAAAGGGGTATTAATGTTCCTGCTTATTAAAAAGGAAACATGGTTAGAGTGGTTTAATTATTTCTCTAATGTAATAATGCTTCTAATATGTGCCTATACCCAGACCATTGAAAACCTCCTTTCTTCTCATTTGTAAGAAAAGAACTTAAGGCTAACATCCAATTCTATTTTATATTGTGTAATATGGCACTAAGCAAATGTTTGGTTTGCTATATAGAGTTAGAGGGAGAAGATATAGGTTAGGCTATGGAGCAGTAACAAACAAACCTCAAATGCCAAATGATTTCAAGCATCCATAGTTTGTTTCTCCCATGTGTTATACATCTATTTCCAATCAGTAGAAAACTCTTCTCATTGCTGTTATACATGGAGCAACTACAGGTGCAAACATTGATGTCATCATGCAAAAGAGGCAAATAGAGCATTAGAGTATCTTACCCTTAAGCACTCAAGCCTGGCAGTAACACAGTGACACTTCAAGCTATTTACTCTTTGGCTAGAATTAGTGATACACCCCAATCCTCTCTGCTGGAGGTAAATAGAATAGTTGGCAACTACTAATGTCATCCAGAAATACAATAATTTATATTTATTTTACCCATTATGTAATTCCTTAATTACTGATAAATTACATTTTACTAGAGTCTGGTTATAACAGAATATCAGTTAGCTATTAATGCCATTAATAACAGTGACAACAATAAGCATCTGTGTATGTGTGTGTGTGTATGTGTGTGTGCATATGTCCAGTGTGCATATTTCCAGAGTCAGGCTGATCTATCTCAGGCTCAACTGAAGAAGTCTCTAAACTATGAATTGTATAGATTGCATGAAACTATGACATACAGCCATCCCATTCGTCCTGGGACCGATGGCTGTATAAGGCATATGATCCCAATGGCAGTAGTACCAGAAGGACAAACTTAAACATACAATGCCTTTTAAAGCCTAGGCTTGGAACCTCTACATTTTCACCTCTTTTTATACTCCATTAATTAAAGCAAGTCTCTTGGACAAACCTAAGAGCAAAATGGGCCAATGAAAATCTACCTCTCTCAAGACAAAATAAACTCCATATGGAGATGCTGCAGCCATATAAACAATAATCAGACTGAAATCTTCAGTTTTGTGTACTTTGTATTCTGTGGAAAAGTGTTTATAAATAAAATACTTTAAATTTTAGATGGATATTACTGTTAAAAGGAGAAGGACAGAGGTGAAAAAGGATGATAAAATACTGATTGAGCCAGGCACTGGTGGCTCCTGCTTGTAACTCTAGCTACTCAGCATGGCTGAGATCTGAGGATGGCGTTTCAAAGCCAGCCCAGACGAGAAAGTCTGTGAGACTCTTATCTCCAGTAAACCAGCAGAAAACTGGAAGTGATGCTGTGGCTCAAGTGGTAGAGCCAGCCTGGAGCTGAAGAGCTGAAGGACAGTGCCCAGGCCCAAAGTTCAAGTCCCACGACTGAAAAAAATGACATAAAATACTAATTGAAATTTGGGGAGAATTTCCAGGAAGAAAAAAAAAAACAACTTAAATGTAAGATAATAACTCAGTAAATTTCTTAAAAAAGATGGAAGGGATGCTGATAGAGATGTCTGAGGAAAATCAGAATAAGCAACTGCAAAGGAAGATGGTGGCATCTACTTGGCTGGCTTGAATGGCAGAAAGGTTTATGTGGCTGAAGTAGGTGAGTAAAGGAAAAAGATTAAAATGTGAGATGACGTTATTTTCGGGCCAGTGAAATACTATGTATCTTACCTCAGAATGAGATATATGCCAATAGAAGTGTTTCCAAGGTGAAAAAAAGTTATGACATAATATACTTTTTACTAGTTGATGTGGACTAGCCCATTGTGTACCAACTCCTGGGGTGTGGAGAAAGGACAAAATTAAAAAGCCATCAAAATATGAGTGGTAAGAGCCAATGGCAGCTTAAAATAGGATGATAACAGTATGATAGTGGTAAATCATTGGATTTGTTGCATTTTAAATAGAGTTAAGGCAATTATGTTTCTTAAATTTGAATGCTAAGACTAAAGTTCAGACAATTGTCTTTTCTGATAAATAAGATCTACAACTTGGGAAAAATATATTGAAACGATGGCTTTAGGGAAGATGGCAAAGGCTTTGGCCTCATCCTCTGGGAAAAAGAAAGAATGATAACTCCCTGCAATGAGAAATACTGTGAGGAATGTGTCAGAAAAGAATACCCAGAATTCAGTTTGGGATTTGTTATTTCAAGCTGCGTATTAGTTACTCAAGTGGAAAGGTCAAACAAGATGTCAGATGGGTAAGTTGAAAGGAGAGGTCTAGGCTGGAAACACAAATTTGGAAGTCATGACATTTGGTGTGCTTGCCAGCTGTGTGGCTGCAGATGACTGTGGCCATGAGACTAAATGAGATCAGCCAAGAAATGAGTTTAGATAAAATGGTGACAAAGGCTGAAGATTGAACCCAAGAGCATCTAATTTTTATTTCAAAGAAGACAATGAAGTACATAGGAATTTAAAATAAATGGTTATGGAGTATTGGAGAGAAAGCTGAGAACATAATGTGATAGAAATCAAGTGAAGCAGTGTTCTAAAGGAGGTGGGCATTCACACCTTGGCCAAAGACTGAAAGGTAAAGGATGGATAACAGTTAGGTTAAACACCATGGAGTCACTGACAGCCTTGAGCGAAGTCTTGGAATGAAGTGAAGGTTTGTCAGAATGGATTCAGTATGGAACAGAACAGGAAAAACAGGTGACAGTGGATATGGCTCATGCTTTCAAGAATTGTGAAAGAAGAAATTAAAACTCCCATTGTTTTCTAGAGTCTGTTGAGAAATTATTTTTGGCATTTTATCTCTTGGTCCAGGCTCTCAGACTTTTTCCTGTATTTTGACTTTGAAATCAATATTGTCAGGTTGGCCTTGAACTTCTGCCTCTCTCTCTCTCTCCCCAGTAGCTAGGATTATAGGTATATACCACTAAGCACTGCTCAGGGTTCATTTTCTTAGGGATGAGAAAACATCATCTTAAGACTTTGTAGAGCATGAAAAGGGTTAACACTCCAAAAGAAGAAGTTAGGTGTTAGGTGTGAAAGGGTAGATTCTGTGCAGAAAAGGAAGAGTATGATTTATCTAGGAACATGGACCTTTGATCCCAGTGATCATGAAGCAAGACAGTTAGGTGGGAGAGGTATGAGTGGGAGCTAATGGAAATCTCTTCTGGTGTTCCTACTCTTTGTTAGGGCAGGAAACGTATCTATTATCTCTCACATACAATCAGAAGCAGCAATTCCTTCAAGCTGTGTCTGCATTCAAAATATTTAATAATATAGACAGAAATCAATGTCCATATCCAGGACACCCATAGGAAGGACACTCATAGAAACTGCCGCTGTCTTGGGAAGTTGGAACAAGCGGGATTATAATAAAGCAAATTCCTGCTCTTCTTGCCAATGCTCTTTCACACTGGAATCACTGATGCCCGTTTTCATTCCTCTGTGGCTGGAAATCTCTCACTTGAGGACGAAAATTTATTTCCTTGAGGAAACTGACTAGAATGGGTAAGAATATAGGTTAATACATCTGCCCAGTCTCAAGTCATTTTCTTCCTGAGGGTTCTAGAACCGATGTATGATTGAGAATGTACATCAAAACATTCCCTTCAGTGAATTGATGGGTGGCTCTGTGTGCCCCTTTTGTGTTCTATATTCAACCTGTTCCCTATAGCTTGATAATCTGGTGCTTTCATCTCCAAGTAGCTCAGATCCAGCTTGTAGATTCAGTGTTGTTTTTATGCCAGTTAATTAAAAAATCAACCATCAAGCAATATTTTGGAGCATTTATCTCTCTTGTATTTTGTCATATCATTGAAAATGGTGAAAGCAAGGCCATTCTCTTTCTTTCAAATCCATTCAAGGTCCACTTTATATAAAATAGACACTTAATAAATTAATGAGTGAATTTTTTTAACTTTCCCCTAGGCATAATTAAAATTTTGGCAAATAAGGAAGTTCATAAGCAGAGTGTCACAGGTTAACAACATGTCTATTTAAAACAATAGCAAATGTTAACTAATTAGGAAAAGACAACTTTTAATTTAAAAGTCTGGATTTTAATTATTTTTATGGCAGTTTATGTTTAATTTTACCTGGCTTATCCCTGGATGCAGATGACAGGTTTCTATTTTAATTGTACAGGCAATGAGTACTAGGGCTGTTTCTTTCTTTTTTTTTTCTTTTTTTTCTGTTCTATGTCTTTGGGAATTGCAAGTAAACAGCTGTTGAGTATTACCAAGTTCTCTTAGCAAAGGCAGTGGTCAAATAATTAGTGCCTGTCAAATGGCTGAGGTTTACATGCCTTTAACAGCCTTGGTAAAGAAGGTATGTTTAACAGGAAAAAAAGTGTCTAGGCAGATGTGACTCTGATATCTGTATTTTATGTCCTTGGGCATCTGGTAACAGCTAATTCACTCTCTGAAACACTTAAATTTTATTCACTCAACAAAGCACTTCTTTGTTTAAGTGGCCTAAAATAACAAATAGCTCAAGATTCTTGAGGAATAGAGCAGGCAATCTGGACTCAGCTCAGCAAGGTACTTCTCTCAGTCCTGGCTGAGTCCATTTATTTGTCTGTAGTGATCAGCCAGGTTGGCTGGGGCCTGGTTATTTTAAAATGTCCTTTAGTGAGATGGTTTCTTTCTGCTCGAATGTTACTTCCTTTATCCAATAGACTAGGAGGTTAGATTGCTAAGAAATAACAGAAATATAAGATCTATTTAAGGCCAAGACTCAGAACTGACATGCCGCTAATGGTATCCCATCCTGTTGATCAAATAAACTCTCAGAACCTGAAAGATCCAGAAGGGTGAAAGGGGTAGAGTTCATGTCTTGATCAGAGAAGTTTGAAAGTAACACTACAAAAAATAATTGCAAGATTGCTAAGATACATGGAAGTCATTTTTGCAATGCTCACAAAAATCTAACTTATTTTAGAACTGATACATTCAGTAAACAAGTCTATCTGTTGAATCTCCAGGAAAATCAATATAGACTTTTTACGGAGTCAGGAGGACCTTGGGAAGGGGCATGGAGGGGAGGGATAAATTGCATTGATTTTTGGACTGGGATTATGGGCCATTGCTTCCAAAATGAATCTTTATCTGTTAAATTTTTCTATCAGTCTGGAGACAATTCAAGCTTAAGGAGAGAAAACCAGTATGGTCAATAAATGCAAAGATTGTGAGTAGACTCATGCGTCTCATCCTCAATCAGCTTTTCTTATTCCTTCCAAACATGTGATAACCCAAATCAATCACTTGCTTATCTTCTGTCATAAACATTTAAACATAGTCATAATTGTGATACTTGCTAAAGAATTGTTCACGCCAGGCACCAGTGACTCATGCCTGTAATCCTAGCTACTCAGGGGACTGAGATCTGAGGGTCACTGTTCAAAGCCAGGCAGAAAAATCTCCATGAGATTCTTATCTCCAATTAACCATTCAAAACCGGAAGTGGTAGAGCACTAGCCTTGAGCACAAACAGGCTCATGGATAGAACCCAGGCCCTGAATTCAAGCCCCACAGCTAACAACAACAACAACCAAAGAATTGTTCAGAAAAAAATGTCAAGAGTATTTCCATTTTTCTAGGGGTCTGTTGATGTTCTGGAGCCTACAAGAGTCAAAAAAAAATTATGATGGTACAAAAGCAGCAGAATTGTTCATATATCTGAGCAGTGTGTGGTACCTAGCTCTTGGATAATATTCTGCTTGTTTTCCCCTGAGAATAGAACTATCTTATTCAGTGAAAAAATAATCATATGAGCTAATGCTTTGCCTAGTATTTCTCATTATATAAAATAAAGAATAATACTAGAGATGATGGTTATAGAATACCCATTACTGATGGAGATAGCTATTGTTAGATATTTTGGACTGTGTGTTTCTGTTTCCCCATCATTCTTTGATTCCTGTCATTTATTGCAAGCTGGATATTCCATGCTTGTGAGCAGTTTGTAGAGTTAGATGATGACAAAATAGCTCTGATGATATTCTTTTTACGTTTGTTTTCTTTTGCCAGAGCAAAATACCATAGCTGGGGTAATTTATAAAGGATACATGTTTACTAAGTTCATGATACTGGGACCTGAAAGTCCAAGTTCAGGCCATTGTATTTGCTGAGGAATTCACACTTTAACATAATATGGTAGAAAACAGAAGGACAAGCAGGAATATATAGAAAAGACAGAACACAGAGTCAATCTTTCTTTACAACTACTGCTCTGTGGTAACTAATCCAGCCCCATGAGAACAAAACCTCACTATCTACGATAAGAATTAATCCACTCTTGCGGATAAAGCACTAATCACTTTCAATAACCTCATTAAGTGTTATAGCCTTCACCTTCCAATATGCAATAATGTCAATAAATTTTGATAAGGATTTCAGAGGGGATGAGCCATATTCAAAACATAGAAGTCTGCTTTGCTAATAAACATTTTCTTCTGCCATGTTAGACAGGATATTTTTAGATCAATTGTCTCTATTGCTTTTACAAGATGGATTTCATAGGAACAGCTTTCTTCTGAATCTGTGCCTTGGAGATTGTTTTGGTAAGCCATGTTGGGTTTATTGTAGTTACAGGTGTCATGGTACCATCTCCCTACAGTTTCTTTGGTTAAGGTCAATAGGTTTGGAAAAAAATGTGTTTGGTGGAAGGGTCAGCAAGCCACTCTATCTCTGGGAGCCATGTAGAGAAAGGGTACTCTAGTGTGTGTGTGTGTGTGTGTGTGTGTGTGTGTGTGTGTGTGTGTGTGTGTGTGTGTGTGTGTGTGTGTGTGTGCACCCCATAGTAGGAGTGTATTAGTGTAGACCATCAGAAATGGAAGTTGCAGCTCCAGAAGCATGGCAGACGTTTTCTTAGTAGTGGCATCAAACCCTTTAGCCTAGCAGTGGCTCCAGTGAGTAGCACTACAGGCAGCATGGAATGCATCCTGAGGAAAGCAGTGGGTGGGGCAAGTAAACAGCTCAGGACACTTAGGGTGGTAGGGTGGTATGCCAGGTTGATTATAGAGCTCACCTAGGCTGATATTGTCCGAAGTTTGTCTGTCTATGGTTTGGTAAGGGCATGTCAGAAACTTGGGTAAATTAAAGTAGTTCAGGCTACCACAAGGCTTTGGTTGATTAGGGCAGGCTCCTGGCAAGCACAGTAGCTGTAGCCTCAATATTTTTGCCCATGTTACAGCATCATGGTATCTATGTGCTGAGAGAGAAAGAGACACTCTAAATTCCCTGTCTTGAACAAAGATATGGTGTGGGATGCCAGAAGCTGCCCCTGATGGATACTAAGCTTGTCTCTCCTGACACTAGGGTTGTGGGTGTCTGTACCACAGTGGTGCCTACTAGGATGCTCCTGCTGACTTTTACCCGGTGGTAGAAAATTGCCCCTGCCAGGGAACTGAGGTTTTGTTGATAGATAGTCTTTAGTCTAAACTATCTCAAATCTCTGTGCTTTACAGGATTTCCATCTCTCCCTTGCTAAGTACCAGTACCTCTTTCCCCCAAATGCAGCTGCTTATTTGTTACTCTGTTCCTTTATAGAAGAGGAAGCTAGTGAGTGGCACTCTATTCGATCATCTAAAGCAAATCTCCTCAGGCTTTTCTAATTCTTACTCCAAATATTTGGACTTTGGAAACCAAGTTAGAAATTAAAACCAAGTTGAGATAGGTTTACTAAAAAAGGTGTGTGTGTGTGTGTGTGTGTGTGTGTGTGTGTGTGTGTGTGTGTGTGTGTGTGTGTGTGTGTGTGTGTAAGAGGGGGGGACTCATGTGAGCTTAAACTCAGATACCACACTCTCAATTTTCTTGAATACAACTGCCTCTCTACCACTTGAGCCACCTCATAGCCCCTTCCTTTTGTTGGTTAATTGGAGATGGAGTTTTGAAGAGCTTTCTGCCCGTGAAATACAATCCTTCAAGTCTCAGCTAGGATTGCAAGTATAAGTCACCACTGCCTAGAAACAAAAAAGTTTTAATACAGTTGAATGAGAAGTAGGGATAGCTTGCCCAGAGCCTTTTCCAGGAGGATGAACCAAATCCATATTTACTTGAGTATATCAGTGAAGTTTGTACTAGGACAATATTATGGGCCAGACTTTGAAGTACTAGCCTTAGTTACACTCATATTTCATTAATTAGATTCAGACAACATGCACAATGTAGACAGCCAAGGTTTGTGTTCAACAGGAGAAGAGTACTTAGAAGATGAAACCTAGGATGTAGGAGAGACCATTTATGGAAGTGGGGTTATGGTGCTGGCTGCAATATATTAAAAACGTGTGTGCAGATAAACCCATTTGCTGAGGTAACCATACTGACCAAACCAGGCATCTGGAAAATAAAATGGTAGAATTTTAATGACTAATCAGGAACCCTGAGTAAGAAGAGAGTGATTCACACAAACAGGATACAGAGTTACTCTGGCTGTAGCTGACTCATACAAAAACAAGAAATAGCTGATTCACATTTGTAGTAATATTTCAAACTTCTCCCTGCTGGAGTATAAGACACAGAAGTGTGTTAAAGGCTAGCAGAAATGGGAAAAGTAGAATGTCTACATTCTACTTTTGTCTTGCTTTCTTTTGTATTGTTTCTTCTATTTCCTCTGTATTGCTTTCTTATATTTCTTCTGTATTGCTTTCTTCCCCAAGCCCTCAGAACACTCAGAATTCCTGAATGGCTTAGTTTCACATTCTTAAAGTTCTTTCCTGCTTAGCCTTCTCTACTCATTTTCAAAGTGATGGGAAGGTCTCCTTCAATCCTTGCTATGTGGCTTTATGGATGCCTTCAGCTCTCATCTGAAAAACTAGGAATAGATTATTCTACGACTCTAAGGGATGAAAAGATTCAAGAGTTGGAGTCCAGGAGTAAGGCACTGAGCCATGTGAATGACTACTGGCCCATTGTAGATGGTTCAAGCTAAACCAGGCACTCACTGCTTGCAGCCTCACTCCCTGGAAAATCCTGACTGAAAAATCTGAGGAAGGGGAAGAGGAAACTAAGTATATTTGTGTGCCCTAAAAGTTTATATGTTGAAATCGTTCCCCCTCACCATTACGATGGTATCTGGAGATGAAGGCTGTTGAGAGGTGGTGATGTAATTACAAAGGTGCACCCCACATAAATAGGATTCATTTCTACAGAAGAGGAAAGAATAGACCTACTGTTCTCTTTGCCATAGGAGGACACAACTAAAGAGAGCCATGTGTAAATCAGGAAGAGTCCACTCACACCCAAACTGTGCTGGTATCCTACTTGTCCATCCTGCTACCCTTCAGAACTGTGAGCAGTAGATTTTTGTGGTTTAAGCTTGCCAGTCTGCCGTATCCCATGGCAGCAACCAGGGCTGGTGAATGCAGGAGTTTTAGGCCTTTGTAATCTCCATCATCATGAATCCCCCTTGTAGATATTATGGGATACCAACTGTATCTGCTCTTCAGAGCAATCCCAACAATTCTCTGAAGCTCCTAATGGTTCACAGCAGGGCTCCTACCTAGATATTTCTCTTAGCTTCAGAAAATTACCCATGATCAATACTATGCTCCCAAGGACACAAGCCTAGCCCCTTGACTCCACTTAGAACAATGAAAAGGCAATTAAGACAACTGGCCCCAGAGCAGAACTGGCTCAGGCTTCTGCCTCTAACAGGATAAGAAAGCTGTGTGCACTCTTTCTCGGTGCCCTCTACTGCCCTTCCTAGTTCCTGATAGATGGAATTCCTCATAGTATAGAAAACCCTGAGGGCACCCACCCTCAACTTAAATCTTTCCCCAGGAGCTGTGAAGAATGACAATCCAAGACATACACTCTAAAGAAAACATTTGTGCTAGGAATGTGCCATTTCAAGGCAAATCCTTTAGCCCTCATTTCCCATCTCCCAAGACTTCCTTCCAGACAGGCTCCTCACTCTGACAGGTAGGGGAGAGAACTAGGAATGAGGCTCCCAGGAGCTGTGAAGCACCCCCATGGCTTTCTTATCTGCTGCTGCTCCTGTTCCTACATTTTCTCCCCCTCTGCCTTCTGTTAATGCTAATTCAAGTTCTTAAAATAGATCTTCCTTCTTTGCGAGGCAGAGTATAAATCACACGCCATCATTTTGTTCTCACACAAGTTTTTTCTCTAACTGGAATGGTGTAAGAAAAAGTCAGAAACACGTGTACAAGTGTGTGTGTTTGTGTGCATAGGGTGTGAGAGTAGTGTGTCTGTGAGTCTGTGTGAGTGAGTATATGCACAACTTGACATTGTATAGAAAATGTATTCATCTTGACATCACAGCACAAGGCAGACAAAGCTTGCAACATGGTTAACCATCCTGTTTTCTTGTATCCTCCATCCCCAAGCCCCCTTCATATTATCAACTATCTAGCTATTTCTGGCAAGGGGCCACTTACCTAGGAATTTGACACTCTCAGAATACAGGATCACAATTCTCTGGGGCTATAAACTTGGGGCTTGATCACAGATTGAGAGCCCACCTTCTCCTGATTGCTATGGGCACAAAACCCCAAAGCAAGTTTTCTTTGGAGAGATACTGCCAACCATTCAGTGCCGTCTCATTGGAAACCAGTTGGAAGGATGATGATTCATATTATCAGAGGAAAATAGCTGACACTGGGCCCACCCTGACAGTCTAAGAATACTAGACTCATTCACAGACCACTTTCAGTCTTTCATGGCCTGTTGCACAAATGTCAATTCTATGGTTTTAATACTTTTGTTGAATCTATTTCTGTAGTCATAGATTTCATATCTTCATCCTAAATACACTTCATGTTACACAAGAGGAGTGTTTCTGAAAAGATGTGTCTGCCTTGCTTTATTTTATTTATTTACTTATTTATTTATTATTGTTTGGACCCTGACATTTTCTGAAACTTCTCTGTCTTCCAAAGTTCTGGTTCTGACTTTGCAAAGCCTATGGCTTCTGTACATTTCTCACCTTGGAGTGAGTTACTGTATTTCCCTTCCTGTAGTTGCTTCATCAGCCTGGCTCACCATCGTCTGGATACAAAATGTGATTCTTTCTCTAGTTTCTAAGAAAAATGCGTTGAGGATGTAGACTTGCTGTCCTGGAAAGAATAAAGGGTACATCCACCATCTTCTTTCTTGGCTTTATTTTCTATCTTTTTTTTCTAACAATATCTATCTATCTATATATTATATATATATATATATATATATATTATTGTAAAGAGACTGTACAGAGGGGTTACAGTTACATAAGTAAGGTAATGAGAACATTTCCTACCAAGCATTGCTACCCCCTCCTTTGTGTGCCCCCTACGATCCATTCCTTTCCCACTTCCCCAACTCCTCCCTCCTCTTCCAAAGTTGTAAAGTTTGTTTTTAACATAGTGTCTTGTACATCTTATTGTTGCAATAGGTAAACCTGAATCCTTGTTTCATCATTTTGTTATTTTCTTTCCCCTCCCCAAATTAGAAAAATGTATTTATATATATATATATATATATATATATATATATATATATATATATATATATATGAGATGAAGGGCACCAGAATCAAATACAGTGACAACAGGGGTTATACCATGGGGGAAGAACATACAAAAGAAACAAAAAAACACATAGTACATTAAAAACACAGGGACAAAGATATAATTTCCAATGCTCTTGTCACCCTTCCTGTCTCTTGCAGCTGCCTGCTTTCACTGATGGCTAAAAGGTTTTTCTTCCTTTAGATCATGGAATAAATGTCTGACTACTTTCTTCAACTAATAAGGACTTTTGAAGCACAACTGTCAAGTTTTTCATCATGAACATGGCCTTACTATTGAGGTTTAATGAATTTTAAAAAGATAAAGAGCACAGAGGAACTGTATATTCAAGGCATTTCTAGCCCCTCAAGGACAAGGTAGCTTTTATATTTGTATTTGTATATGTGTACCAAGAGTATCTTGCCACTCTTTGAGTAGTAAAGTAGCCACTCATTGAATCAATGGATAAAACCTATTGGAAATCATAGCACAAAGCCAGGCATCTTCTTCAATGGAAATGATCATCTCAGTTTCAACTGTAATGAAAAGTGTGTTGTTGTGTTGCGTAACTTTCTTAAGCACATTAAGATGAAATAGACTTCATACTAGAGGAAAGTATTACCTGGGTCCTTTCCACAGGTGTATTGGCTTTGAATTTCCCTCTTGAGAAAGCAATTTTTCTTGGCAAGCCACAATGGATGAGAGCAACAACTCTATCCCCATATTATAGGCAAAATTACAGGAGATGTACCCTGAGCTCTAGGCAGCAAGCCAACATCCTCATTTCCTGATGTTTAAAATTATGCTCTGATTTTTATATGTTTTGTTTTTAGTGCCAATGCTCCTGGGTCAGTATGCTAATTCAAAAACTACTTGCATATATTTGCATATTGTACATACTCTTGACTCCATAGAGGCAGAATTGCAATTCTAATGGGTTCTTTACACTTCCACTAATCTCATATGGTTACATAATTCTATAAGAAAAAATTCCACTCACTTCCATTGTTCTCAAATTCTTTGAATTGCAAAAATGATAGTGGTACTGGACAATTATTGAAGTAATTCAATGAACAATGCACTGTCTCAATATGAATTGTTTACTTTATAATAATAATATCATTTTCACTGGTTCCACACACACAAATGGTGCAGCTGATCGGAGGCACCATGCAATTGATAGGGAAACAAGTCAGAGTATTAACTCAGGGCCTCAAATAGGCACTTTAGTACCTGAGCCTTACCCCAGCTCCTTTTTGTTATAGTTAATCTTTGAATTGAATCTCATGCTTTTCACCTCGCATACCCCCATCGACCACAGCTGGGATAACAAGCATGCATTACCACTACATCTAAGCATATTTGTTGAGATGGAAGCCTCACTAACTTTTGCCCAGGATAGCCTCAACTACAGTCTTCTAATATTCAGTGTCTGAGTGTCTGAGACTACAGGCAGGAGGCACTCTGACCTGCCAAAAATACTTTAATTTCACTGGAACTCAGCATTCTCTTTAATTGTATATACAACAAACAAGTACAATATGATTAGCATTATTTAGGACTTTAATAAAGAGCACAGACTTTATAGTATCACAAATTTGTGCTTGTTAATGGTTCTATTACTAGGTTTCACTAACATGCATTTCACCTTATTCATTTGAAAACACTTACGTAAGGGTTCATCAGGTTGTCATCAGAATAGAAAGGACGAGGAAGGCTAAGAATTTAATAAACTTCACCTATTACTTATTAATACCTTATTTTTTTCTCCTTAATATTATATTTTGTTCTCATATCCTGTCTGACCACAGCTCAAGTCCTTTTATCTCTTTTTCCTGAGCAAGGCCTAGCTGGGAATGTGAGCTGTTTGCTAAACAACTCCCTCCCCACCCCCAACCCCAGCTCCATGATATTTAAAACTCAGCAAACTATTTTAGATAAGAAAGCTCAATTACATCTGGGTTGATGCTTAAAAAAAAAAGGAGCCAATGTAATTTAGGATGAGGGTGAGATTTTTTTTACATACGTGTAACCTAAAATCTGGTTACTAAGTTTCTAAAAACGTCAGGTTTTTCTTTGGCTTCATGGTTCATCCTGAATCTTCAGGAAAGTTACTAAACATAGCATCACCTTCCACTTTCTTCAGAAGGACAGCAGCCAATTTAAAGTATTGGCCATCTACTGATAGAACATCAATTAGCATCAACTTGAACTTACTCTATTTGCTCCTGGCTGGGGCAAAGCTAAAACAAGCACACTGAGCACACTGTGGAGTTTGGAAGGACACTCGCCCTACTTAGGATGACATTAACAAGCAGGAGGGTTGGATGCACTTGATTCGTTAGTGGAGCTTTAATGCGATTGTATTTTTAGCTTTCCCAGTCTGAATTCCATTTTATTACTGCAGCAATGACAGTTAAATTTAAGTCTAAATAAGATTTGCGGAAGAGAAAAAACGTTGTCTTTTCCCTTGGATACCCAACCGATTTGAGGGAATGGGGGTGGTGTCATTTACTTTGAGGGTAGGGATGCTGTCACCCAACTCAGCCCACCAGCTGTCACATTGGTACCCAGTTCTCCTGCAGTTCTGCCTGTGTCATCTGAATCCCGCTGTTTCAGTTCCTGAGTCATCAGAGTGTGGAGGAGCCAAATCCAATAAAAAATCAGCCTCGAGGCTCTCAAATTTTCACCAAGCAGATTTGGAGAGACAGGCCAGAGTTAAGGACAGGCCTCAGGCGCAACCTAAGTAGGTGACGTCTGCCTCTAGAAACCCCACTTCTCTTTTTCAAGTTCTCAAAGCCTTCAGCTTACTTCTTCCTCAAGCTTTCTGTCTTAGCCCTCCTCAGTAGCTGTATACTCTTCACACACAGCTTACAGGGTGATGTGCCCTTCACAGGGGATACCTGCCAGTTGGTAGAGGCTAAGAGACAAGTGGCAAGATGAGCTTCTGGTGTCAAAGAAGGAAGGCTAGGAGCTGTTCTTCCAGACTCCTTTCACACATCCCCATTTCCAACCACAGACAAGACCCAAACTCCATTCGAACCATATCATCTTCCAACCTACACAAGCCACCATTGTAGAGGTTAACCGCTCCCCCCGACTCCCCAAACACGTAAGGTATTTCTTAGACTTCTTTCAACTCCCAACTTCTCTGCTGGTTTCACTCTTCTGAGCAATCCTGGGTGGGTTCTTTTAAGGGGAGCTAATGACATTGGACTCTTGCACCCTCTAGAGTGCCCACCCTCTTCTTGTTTATCCCAAGTTCACTTTTTTAATTACATGAATTACTTGATTTGCATGTGTGATTCATGTCTTTTTGATTATGCAGAATTAACCTGAACAGAACACAGCTGCTCCAAGGTAAACTCTGGGTGTATTTGTCTAGGTTTGAAAATGTCTGCTGCAAATGTTGTTATCCAAAAGACCCAGGTTCTAAACACTAAGATATCAGGCTCAGACCCTCCTAATACTCCCCATCTGCCCATCCCACATTCCTTTTCTTTTCTATGTCCAGACTGGGCTGTAGAATCATGCTTATTTACATCATTGTCTCTCTCCCTGACACTCTGAATTGTCTGCGTTATGAATCTTTTGCATTAGGCTGTGCTGTGAATCAATTCTTTTTTTATGTTTTTTTTCTATATTCTTTATTTTTTAAGTGTGTGGCTTTAAATTTCCAGTGGGACTTAAGAGTTTGTAATACAATTCTTCCCTTGTTGGTTCCAATTCCTGTTTTATTTTCTTTTCCTGTGCTGGTTACCTCCTTAACTTTGCATGTCTATCATTTCTTGATTTATGAACTTTACAAGAGGTCTGTTGACTTGCTGTTATGAAAGAGGAGGATTTAACTCACTTTATCCTGATTCTCATGGATGTTTTATTGCTGTAGCTCTGTTGCTTGCCTTTCGCCTGCCTCTATTTATATCAACATTTGCATGGCAGCTGCCTACTGTACTTTTTCTTTTATGTTTCATTTTTTGTCAGATATATATTTATTTGCCTTCATATTGTCATTTCACTAACTTAGTTTCTGTTCTTAAACCAAAATCAAATCTTCTAGACTTTTACTAAAGATTAATTTTAAGAGTTGAGCATTAGTAAAAAGTTTTTTAAACCTAACTGTAATCATGAAGGTATGTAAATATATATGTGTTTACATATACTATAACATAAAACAATATAATAATATTTTGATGGTTGAAGTTAGTTAAGGCATACCTGGGTCCACAGAACTGATCACATGAAGAGAGAAGGGCCACCTGTCTAGGTCAAAGAATTCTTTATACTGTTCACGTCACCAACTGATTAAACTTACTTTTAAATTTTCTTTTCTTTGATTAATTATGTATATTGTTAGCAAAATGGAGGAGAATAGAAAAGGCCAGACTCGATCCTCAACAGGCTAGGGCTGTTTATTGAGGAATGGCAAGGGGCATAGACCTTCCTGCAGGTTTGGAGGTTGTGAGAGGGACTGGATTTGGGGGTGGACTTCTATGAGGCTTAACAAGGATGCAGAAAATAAATACGGTATCTTGATGTCCTTGGCCAGGAATGTTCCTTGGTGGAATGTTCCACCTGGGGGTGAAGGACTATTGTCCCCTGGGAACCAAGGGTGGCATCCTTGGCCAGACCTAGATTGGAATAACTTGTCTGTGGGACAGGTATGTGGTCAAGCCTGTTCCTGTGAACCCTGGGTCTTGGTCTTGATCTGGGAGAATAAGGAAGGAGTCAATCCTTCATGTATGATATATATATTTTAGGTTTCCTTAATTTCTCAGTTATTTGGACTTCATTTGGTTTCCTTGAGTAAGAATAACATGGCCTTGGCCTCTAATTTCAAAGAGTCTCAAGTAATCAATGAAATAAAGGTTTCCCTGGATGGAATCCTAGCATAGGATTATTTCAAACCAAAGTATTTCTAAGTAGAGACACAGCTGTTTTAGATCTACCTGAGGTGGCGAGGGCAGCCATTGCTGGTAGGGATTCTATGTAAAACACATTTCTCAGTTCTAGGAATTAAGGGGTTCAGTAGAGCAGATGTTTAGGGGTGATTATCTGAACAGTTTTCAAATGGATGTTTTGAGTATAAGTCCATCTTCAGTGATAGAGGTTGAACATGTGATACACACCTAGCCATCAGCCTAGTTCCGTTTTCTTTACAGAAGTAGGTACAAATAACAACCTTTGGTTCTATTACAGAGGTTCATCATGTTTTAAAGTAAATTATTTGATAATTCAAAGCAATAGTGTTTACTTGGTAGGAACAGAATGTGGGCTTCTCCATGTTGTTCAATGTCATAATGCTTCATTTTTCAGGAGATTCATATATATATTCATATATATATATATATATATTAAAGATATTGTTCAGAAGTGTTACAGTTACTTGAGTAGGGTAATGAGTACATTTACTATTGAGCATTGTGGGGAGGGAAGGGATAGTAGGGGGAAAACAAAGGAGGGGGTAACAATACTCTTCAGGAGATTCTTGAAATTCCTCTGTATTACCCTTGGTAAGAAAAAAATCTCAGAAGCAAAAGCCTTAACTTTTGTTCCTAAATGAGCTAGTGGATTTCTTTCCTAAACCCAATTAAATTCTGTCATTAAGGTAGAGATGTTCCACTATTTTGATCTCAATATCACTATTTGTAAACGATCCCCAAAGCTGAAGTGAAACAGAACCGTTAATGCATTTTTGATGATTATTAAAAATTTATGAAAAAATAAAAAGTATGATAAATATTGAAAGGATTCTGGTTTGGGTTTCCATGCCTTAAAGATATTCCCTCTCTGATCCTCTTTCTCTTAGCCTACAAAGAACAACATCAAACTTCTATGCCTTTCTACATTATGGAAAGTCAATTTGAAAAGAATGTCTTTATGTCTGTAACCTGTCAGGGGTAAATTGAGTAGAAAATTATGCATACCCTGGTAAAAATCAAATGCTAATATGGAAATTCTCGTTAAATGCCTGGAAAAGCTACAGATGTTTGAGTAAATTCTACTGATTGCTTTAGCTTGACCTCTTTTCACTGACCCCTTCCACAGTCAATGGAAATACTTCAAGTGTGCTCTCTCCTCATGTTATCAGTTTCAGTCCAGAAGCTTGGTCCAGTATCAATGTCTATGGTATGAACTCATTTTTTTCTCCTATCCTGCCCACTGCACCTGCTGACACCTGCTCTATGTGCAGTTTTGTAGACTGTAACAAAGCTCTCCATTATTAAGTAGGACATCCTGTTCATTCAGGCTACTCATGCAGCTCATTTTAAATAAATTGAATCAACTTAAATCTATTAGGTGCATGTCCTTGAACTAAGTCAACATGGGATGTACAGGTATTAGTTAGAAAGGGAATTGTGGAGGTAGGAGAATTTGCTAAATATTCCAAGGCCAATATTTTATAGACCTGTACTTGAGGAGGTGTGGGGAAGGAAGCTTATATTATTCTTAATAAAGTCATACTGTTGAGCTATGTATTATGCCCTTGGAGGAAAGCATTAGGAAGTTAAAAAATTTGAGTGCATGTTTTTCAGTGCCATCAATGAAGAACCATGAATGAGGTTGACAAATACATAGTCCTACTGCCGAATGAGTGGGATGGTTCGTCCCTTCTCAGTGGATCTCTTGTCATAGAAACGCAGTTTTAATGTAATTAGCAAGTTAACTGATTCATAATGAAATATATTGTGTGAGGAACAGCAGTAAGATGTTTTTATTGAAGAAGACTTTACATTTTGGTGAAGTTAATCTTTTTTCTGCTAATAGATTGGTTCTAGAAGTACTTTTATCTTCTGAGTTTAAGTGCAGGTGATATCCTCACTCCTTCTCCTCAGTTTGCTATGATGGTGCCTCAGCCTCAGCCTGGCAAGCTTCTCCTCCTTCTGAAGCTATGGCATGATCACATTTTCCTGTGCCCTTCAGGCTCACTGTGACATGTGGCATGATTAACTAAGGAAGTGACTTTCAAATTATAACACTTAATTTTTGATAGTTGACTCCAAGTTTTGTTTTGTTTCCCTTGCAAGATGACTACAGGAGAAGTCAGCAAAGAAGGACCATATGATTGTTTACTACCAGAAAGGAGAGTTGTCCTGACTCGTGGCTAATTTAAGATAATGGAGAAATGCCTTTGTATGGTGTAAAACTACTAAAAGTTTGGTGTTGGCTCTACTATAACGATCTTACCTAATGTTATTCAAACAGCTCCATGTTTGAAAGCTCTGGATGATACCCTTTAGAGCCACTAATTATTTCCCTGTCATTTATCTTGATTATGCTTGGTGAAAACACTGCTACTTTGTTTATTTTTAATTTATTGTAAAGGTAATGAGTGGGGGTAACAGTACATAAGTGAAGAAGTGAGTACATTTTTTTTGTCAGTTGTGGGACTTGAACCCCGGGCCTGGGTGTTGTCCCTGAGCTCTTCAGCTCAAGGCTAGCATTCTACCACTTGAGCCACTTCCAGTTTCCTGATGGGTAATTGGAGATAAGAGTCTCACGGATTTTCCTGCCTGGTCTGGCTTTGAACTTCGATCCTCAGATCTCAGCTGCCTGAGTAGATAGGATTACAGGTGTGAGCCACCAGCACCCAGCTTACATTTCTTTTTAAACACTGTTAGCTCCTCCCTCATCTTCTCCCACTTACCATTCCCCACTCTCCTCCCTGGCCCAAGTTGTAAAGTTCATTTCCAACTTAGTGTCTAGTGAGTATCATTGTTGCATTAGTTCATCCTTTGTCCTATCATGTCTCTGATTCCCTTTCCCTTCCATGGATTAGATAAGCTTATATACAAAACAAAGGGTACAGAAAACTAAAATAGAAAGAAAAAAAGGTACAAGAGGTTCTTATTAAGTCCTGTATGTCATTATTTCTGAGTTACTTTATGAAATTCACTGACACTTGGAAAATTATGAGCTGGCAGGTCCAGATGTTGATCTGCCAGGAGCAGACAAGTGTATGCTCCAGGAATTTCTTTAATTAATGGAGAGGAGCCATATATAATATAATCAAAATGAGGTTTAGCACAAGGTTCTCTTGGGATTTCTGCTTTGACTGTTGAGAAAAGAATGCATCTTTTAACTAGTGTTTATTGATTGCTTTTGGACCTTCACTTCCACACTCATAAAGCTTATAAGGATAACCTTGATAGTAATGAAACCAAGGTTTAAGGCCCCAGACCCAAGCTCCTGAAGTTCCACATGTCAAGACTGGTCATCTATCCCTATATACCAAAGAAAGAGATATGATGAAAGGCAAGAAAGGAGATATATTACATGGCATGGGTAGTCCATAGGAAAAGGAAAAGTCAGCCATCTTCACAGTCCAATAGTGAGCATTAAGTTTAAATAAATAAACAACCAGAGACAGGAGGAGAGGGTTAGGTAGATCAATAACACATCCTATCAGCTAGGAGGAAGGCACAGAATCAGAGGGAAACGGGAAAATATACCTCAGAGGGGCCCATCAGCTGCACTGGACATTGGTGAAAATGGACTAAGCAACTCAAAGGCAGCGATGGGAAGGAGGAAATGAGGGGGTAAGAGGGAACAGCTTACTCTAAGCAAAAGGAAAGAAATGTACATATAACCTGGTGTGGAAGAAATAATTGTATTGTCAAAGCTCATAGAATTCACAAACATTATAGACAATGGTAATGATCATTTTCCTTGTGAAGTTTAAAATGTATTTGTGATTTTAAGTATCACTATCTCGCAATATGATGAAATCTGTGCAATTTATGTAATCACTTAATCTCAATAAAAATTATTTTAAAAAATAACTGGTCCTATCAAGTATTGCAAAGTTGATCAATATTAAGGGGTTCTGAAATTTTTATCACAATCATCACTTGAGGAGAGTAATTTTGGTCAGGATAAACAAACCCTTATTGCCTGCCAGATGGTCAATCCTGAGAAAGAATTCTACTGTCCTTTTCTTTTTGTACAAGTGTAATCAATAGAGCCTGTCCTTGGAATCCAGGATGATTGCAAAGTGACTCCAGAAAGAATGGCTTAGAGAAATGACAGATTAAACAAATGGAGATAAGGATGTCAAGATTTTCCCATTTTTAGTTACTTTGTGGACCCAAATAAGAAGTCAATGCTTTTCAGCAAAATCTGTTCAAGTACATCTTCCATAAATAGTTAATTTCATAAACTGCAGGTATGAGATCAGACTTCCAGAATATTTCTCTTCTCTTAGGAGTCTTGTGACTATGAATGGTGAATGTTGGAAAAGAAAAGGCAAATCTTTTCCTTTTTCTTCCTTCAGTTTTTATAATAGCTTTCACCTTTATCTCATGAACACATTATTTGCAGTGGTTTCCACAGCCATATGCTCCCTTATTTGACTAATTCTCCACTTAACAACAAAGTATCAATAGATATTTTGGTATCAATAGACACTTGGATATCAGTGGATTCTTTGATATTAGTAACTGTTTCTTCATGTAAGTGAAAGGAGTATATACTTTGAATAGAAAACACTCCAGAAATCAATACATATGTGCATTATCTGTGTGTTAACTATATTGCAAACAGAAATGTTTTCTAAGACAAAAAAAATAAGAAAATGAGAAATCACAATTGAAGTTTCTGGTCTATAACAGACCTAACTTCTTAGCAGACTACATCTGTGTGTGTGTGTGTGTGTGTGTGTGTGTGTGTGTGTGTGTGTGTGTGTGTGTGTGTGTGTGTGTGTGTGTGTGTGTGTGTGTGTGTGTGTGTGTGTATACACTTGTACTTAGGCTTTGCTGTACAGGACACATGAAGGCTATGGCTTGCCCTGTGACCATCTATTTTTGAATCTGTAGAACTACTTTAAAATGCTCAAAGTGTTGTGGCCCCTAAAGACAGCTGCTTGTCAAGGTCCAGAACCCGGCAAGACTGGCTGGTAGGGCTGTAGACATCACCGTCACTGCCTGGGACTGTTTCTTACTGCTGTTGCCATTTTTCTTTGGTCAGGGGTGGGTTGGTAATTCAAGCACGAAGTTAGACACAGGGCTGGAAAGGAGGATAGGCCCCACCAACCCTGTCCCTACAGGAGGTGAAACTGCTGGCCTTTCCTTGCAGCTCTGGAAAAGGCCAGGTGCTCCTGGGGTTAATACTGTCACAACAAAACCTGAATTGAGAGACTTCACATGAGACCCTGGAGGTCAAGTTCCTTAGATTATGAGGCCTTCTGAATTGCTCCTGGATGAATAACATTAAACAAGGCTTGCTCACACATGATGAGGCCTTAAAGATTCACCATCCAGTGACTCACATTCATTGCTCTTACACCTGACAGACAAGAGCTCCACCCCGCAAGGCAGAAGAGGAAAACGCAGTGTGTGGCCCTGGTCTTGTCAGGGCAGTGCTGGCATGTACAGAACTGGAGGCCTAGTTGCACACACAGCCATCAGGCCACTCGAGGAAGCCATATTGCTTTGCCCAAACATGGGTTTTAGATTTGAGGTATCAGTAGAGTCAAGCTTCCCGGCTTGAGGGTAAGATAAGGAATAATCAGTGGGATGCAAGATAGTGCTTCAGCTTTGGGCCTCTTGTGGTCTAGCGCGGCAAAACTAGACCAGCTCAGCCACTCAGGCCCCTTTCTCTGTGTCATATCTATCCCAACATGGTTAAAAGATTTTTTTTCTAAAGAACAGCAGGAACTTCCTAAATGCACTGGGGCTGAGGACTTCTTTCCTGCATTTGTTTTTTGCACAAGAATACAGGGGGAATGAGTTCCAGGAGTGTTTGCACACAGGTGCTGAGAGGTGCCAAAAAACCTCTCCCATCCTGCCTTGGTCCAAACATACAATGGTCTTGGGCCTCACCCACAGGTCACTTACAGATGGCTGTGTCATCCTTCAGCACAAGTCCTGAACGAGGTCTGTACATGGAGGCCCTGGCAAGTTCCTGGATGTGGAGCTTCACAAGTCTATCCTGGCACAGATGTGCTACTTAATGCCATCCCTCCAGCCACAGCCTGCTCTTTCCTGCCTCATAAGAGAGACCAAATCTGGCAACATGGCTCTACCAGAGGGTGGGCTTTTTTCCAGCTACCTAAATGTGTCTTCATTCCATTAGGACACCGGATCAAATTGCCATATGTGAGCCTCTCGCTGAAGGTTTTTAAATAGTGACAAAAGCCTTCAAAATCCAATTTCACCCCTGAGTTCAGTGGAGCACAGGAAACAGAGGGTGGAGACAGGTAGAAGTCAGTATTGCCGTGCAGATTAATATGGATAGACTATGACCAGGGCAAGAGCTCCATTTCCCAAGACTCAGCAGTTACAGGAAAACACCACAAAAGCCATTGCCTTATTTAGCTTTTGAGAAGCACGTGAGAGGAGCTGGTAGGGCGAGTCACACCTGTAGCCTCTCCAGTGGACAGGTTCTCCAAAGCACCCAGTGCCTCCTACTTACCTACTGGGGCCAAGCCAAGCAGAAACTCATCCCAAGTGCCCAGGTCCACGTGTTCCCTCTGGACTCTGAATATGTAATTTCATCAGTGCACAATATATACTTTTGTCCAGGAGTTAAATTTATAGCTGTCATTCTAAAAATACTATTCTTAGAAAGTATCTTTTCTTATAATTTCAAATTATAAGGCATATAAAAGCTATAATCCTATATAAGAAAAAAATCTGGATAAAATAAAGTGGTAACTTTGCCCTTCCCATTTGAGATAAAACAGTGGCTTCTGGAGTGGCCAGCACTGCCCAATGGGCAGCCCCTCCCCCTCATGGCAGGCCTGGTGCAAACAAATCTTGGATATGGAAGGAATCTGCATATGCTGTGCAGGTTTCTGTGGCTGGTGACCACTGCAGACACTGCTGCTGCTGTTCCTAAGCAGGGAGAAGTGCTCTGGACACAGTAGTGGTCCCTAGGACACTAGCAGAAGGCTGGCAGCTGACTGCATCCCAAACCACAGTATGAGCCTTTGGGGTCCCCATACACATCCACAGCTAGCTGTTTTCGAGGTCATGGGTGCCACATAGGATCCTCAACTCCTGGCCTGGCAGCCTGCAAGGGCATTGGGGTGTTGGGTAGGCCTTCAGTTATATCCTGCTGTAGGGCCTGGATTCAGACATTTACCTGCTGTGCCAAGAAAGCTCTACTTCTTATTGGCAATACTCCATTTCCTTGCTGCCAGCATGTCATAGAAGGGATCCCTTCTGATACTGGCTTTGGTGGACTTCACTTTTCCTTCTCCTCCAGGCCTGAGTCAAGTTCTAGTATTCCACATGTTTCATCTCTACCCTTTGCCTTCTGCTTCGGGTCTTGCAGGTCTTGCTGACCTGCCCTCCTGTGTCTGAGGTTGTACAGCTCAAAGCAGTTAGGTTTCCAAAGTTCTTCTGCCTTCTTGAGGCTGAGATTCTCCCATGGGATGATGCCTCTGGGCTCCTTGTCTGTTGTGTTACTTGAAGTAGTGGAGGCAGTATGGGTCAGGATGAACCATCTCAACTTCTAAGTCTTCAAATGTCTCACGGTCCTATTTAAAGAACATGTGTGTCAAGTCATTCCTGTCATCTTCCAGAACCCTTAATAGTTCATTATTCTTTGGTAATTTTCTATTATTTTCAAGCACATGTATAATGCAGTTGCCATTTAACAAAGCATCACTATTTTCAACTGTTCTCACATATCCCTCCCTTATCCACCCCTCCTCTCACTCTTCTTAATTTTGTAGGATCTATATTGCATTCTTTTTTTCTTTTTTCTTTTTCTTTTTATTGTGAGAATATCGTACAGAGGAGTTACAATTACATGGGCAAGATATTATCAGCAACTGAATTCCCTTTTGGGGTCAATGTTGCATTTCTTTCTTCCCATGGCTATTTGTTTCTTCTTGTGAGTAGTTTTCCTCTCCTCCACAGAAGTAAGATTATCAGCCTCTGACATCATTTCTGCAATTTTGTATTTTGGCCACTCAATGTCATCAATAAGTTCCTTCTTTCTTTAATGAATGTTCCAACGTTCTTTCTCTCCTAAAGAGAGGTCTTCTGACATGCTGCTGTGCTGTCGTACTGATTACCACCTTCTTTATCTATCTTGAGGCCACTCTTTCAGTTGAAGAACCCCAGACCAAGCAGGCAAGATGCTGGTCCTGGTTATCTATCCTTTCTTCTGTGAGCCCAAGTGGCATCATTTACTTGTAATGATTAACATGATCCCTCTGCTCTGACTCATGGCTTAATTTCTATCTATGAAATTTCCTATGTTCACTCAAATTTACAGTCCCTATATATATTTTTAAGTCTTTTATTTTTTTGAATGAGATGGGCTGGAGGATTGTCTGTCGGGGTTTTGCACCATAAATCCCTCCCTTAGAATAAAAAGAATCTTTAAAGTATAGCTGCAGTACAAAATCTAGTCCTCCACCGTGAAAGTTCTAGGACATTTTGTTTTCCATGACAAGGAATTCTTCCCTTTGAAGTAGATTCAGTGCCCTAAAACTTGATGCTTTTGACTTAAAGAGCAATTGGGTTGTAAAGTGGGAAGAGAGACAAAGCAGAGATGTCTTGCTAATGTTCTGTGAAGGCTAACGGAGTAAATTATCCCAAATGCAGTTTTTAATAGCGTCATTTATTCCTGATAAGTAGGAAAATGGATGCCCTGGAGGGTCTTTTGTTTTACTATTTTCTTTTTACAAAGTCCATATTATAGAGAGGGGTAAAGAATTTTACTCCTTTATTTCTTTCTTGGTTTGAATTCCTTTAGAAAGATTGATTCAAAGAGTTATAATTAACCTTTGATTTGTATCTGATTTGAAAATTACTGATATTCAGTAGGTAAAGATAACGATGATCAGTGTTGGGGGTCAGATGGGGCAAAAGTTAGAGACTCAGATCCTATTTGATCACAGTAGCTAAGCATGGGTTCATAGTGATCCCAGAACTACGAGAAGGGGATAGATAGGAGGAGGATGGTCTTAGGTTGGCCCTGGCAAAACAAAACAACAACAACAACAATCAAAAATCCCCTATAGCACTAAAGCAGAAGAAGCTAGTAGAGGGAGCGTCAGGTGGTAAAGCACTTATCCAGCAAGTACAAGGCCTTGAATTCAAACCTGAATACCACCAAAAATAAATAAATGCAATAAAAATGACTATTGAAATGACTCTGTTCTATCATTGCTGCTCTAGAGATATTACCTATGACTGATACTCATTTTTTTCAACAGTGTTTCTGCTCTCTCTATTCTGTTCTCCTTTTTTTCTTTATTTAAACAAATTTGTTGGTTGTGGGCCTTGAACTCTGGGCCTGGGCCTGTTTACCTAAAGACATTATTTTCTCTTATCTTTTCCACACTAACTAACATGAGAAGGTATCTTGAGATTTCCAGTCTATCTTAACTTATTATGAAATCTTATACCTGATAAACATTATGTTAAAATTGTCATTTTTTGTAAGTCATCCAAGGTTGAATATTAAAATATTTGCAGGGTTTCATTTTTTAATTTTCTGTGCCTAGAGATTTAAATGGAGATTTAAAGAATTGCTTAATATATGTAAATCAGTTGCTCTTTTTGCCATTGAATTTCATGTTGATTTCCTGCAAACGTGCCCATCCATAGAAAGGAGTATATAGAAAAGACAGGAAGTTCCTGTTCAGCATATAGCAATCACCACTTCCAGGTTCTACCTCAAGCCCAACATCATGGGAAAGAAAAGCAAAGGAAAAGAAGTGCTCCTACTGCAAACCAGATCTCTCTGTTCCAAGAGATTGCAGCTTCCAAATAATGAAGTAACAATAAACTCTTCCTGGTTAGGAGTTCTCTTGGGAGAAAAATAGAGTGACCAAGCAGGATTTTATACTTTATACATCAAGGAATCAGAACATATCTTGGATAGTGTAAAAGACATTCGTAAAATAATGATAAACCTCTTCTCTTTTCTCTACCTCTCACTGAATAGAATATACAAAAAAAATACAAAACCTCAAAAGAGAGCCAAACAGGATTTAGAAGAGGAACAATAAAGGGAAATGCAAATGGTGTCTACCTTTTTTTTTGGCTTTTATGCTGCTGAGTTTGTTAGTTTATTAAATCCTCACAACCCTTTTGTCATGAAGAGTTCATATAGGAGGGAGTTGAGGCTGAAATGTAGCTTGATCCAAATGAAAGAACCTAACTGGTAAACTCACAGATAGGGCTAGCTAACTCTAAAGTTTGGCTTCTTCCAGCATGATACACAACTGGCTTCATGAGTAGAAGCAGGTACTAAATTCCACACGAATATGAGAAATGAAGTATTCTGGGTAGAGGTAGGAGTCTCATCTGCTCACAAATCCCCTGACAATGTGTTCTTCTCTCATTATCCTTTCCTCTAGTAGAAAAATTAGGCAATGTCGCTAATGGTTCCTAGGGAAACAACAGGAAAGAGGAGAGTGGACAGGGTGGAACTAGTTTTTGCACAGTACAAGTACTACCCTACCACAAGCAGGTTGCAGTGGGTAGAGGATCTCAAAGGCACATGTGCCCTTTAGAAAAGAAACGCCATTTCCAAATGACCCTAATTAACAACACAAAATGTCAGAAGGGAAGAAACACGGGTTTTGAAGTCAGGGAGCTTTGTTACTTTCTATTTGTGAGATACTGAATACCAGAAAATGTAGAAGATCATACTCATTGTAAGATTTTTCTGATTTAGTACCTCAGAATATCTATCTAGCAATCTATCATGTATTCTTTTTTTTTAATTTTATTGTCAAGATGATGTACAGAGGGGTTACAGTTACATATGTAAGGTAGTGAGTACATTATTGTTGAACATTGTTACCCCCTCTCTTTTTTTCTCCCATTTCCCTTCACCTAATGTCCCCAAATTATAAATTTCATTTCCAACATAGTGTCTCGAGAGTATCACTGTTGCATTGGTTCAATCTTTGTCCTTTGTCTCACCATTTTGTTGTTCCCCTTCCCTTCCCTAATTCAGATAAACATGTATACAATACACTATTGTTTTTTCATTTGTCATTGGGCATATATTTCACGATTAAAATTTAATAGAGAAAGGAAATGTGGGACGCACACAGTTGTAACCTTCAAAGTACATATGTGAAATGGAATCTGGGGTTGAGACAGATGGGGTAATGATAGAAGGACTGACATTTACCAAAATACACTGTACTTACTAGGTAATAACAACTCATGTCTGTAATTCCAGCTACTTAGGGGGATCATTATTCAAAGCCAACCAGAGAAAGAAAGTTTGTGAGACTTATCTCTAATTTACCACCAAAAGGACAAAAGTAGAGCTGTAGCTCAAGTGGTAGAGTGTCAGCCTGAAGCATAAAAGCCAAGACAGCACAGGCCCTCAGTTAAGCCCCAGGAACACTGGGAATGGCATTAAATAAAAGAACAAAACCAATATAAAACATTGTACTCATATACTGACACATTGAATTGAAATCCCTTTGTACAAGTACTTAAATATAATTTTAAAAATGTTTGGAAACTCAAAAGGGATTTTTCCCCTTTGTTGGCTATGCATTATATTTCCTGATATTAAACATATTGAAACCAATACATATACTTACCAATTTGTTTTAAATTTATTATACTTTTGCTTTGTGTGTGTGGATAATTTATTTCTTAAGAACAGTAGCCATTAATTCCAAAAAATAGTTTAGTGAAATGATTGGCATTATTTTGCAAGTATCCAAATATCATTCATGTATGGCTTTCTATGAAACAGCCAGATATTCTCACATACCTTTGAGTTCAATCTGTTACAATGTACAATGTATAGGATTTGGGGCAAAATGTATAAAGAAAACCTACCTCCACCCAAGTTGGAGTTGAACCAGGGACATCCTCCTGTGGTCCCTAAAAGGAGACATGTGCCCCTCCCATGATTTGGGGTCAGGAAGTGAGAAGAGTCAAAAGAACATATGAGTAAAAGAAATTACCATAGTGTGGAGACACAAAGCAGGTACTCACTATGTTATATGAGAAAATGTTAACCCCAAAGTTCAGTGGACAAGTGCACCAAAGCCTGAGAGCTATATTTTGAATTCTGAGGAGAGGGAGAGATTGATCTATACACACACACACACACACACACACACACACACACACACACACACACACACACACACACACACACACACACACACACACACCAGTGAGAGTCAAATTCTCCAGGCAAGTAATTGAATCGAAGCACACTTACACAAATTGTCACTTACACAAAGGAAACTTCTAATTACCTTGTCCTCACTGAAATCATATCACGGCTGTACAAATTCTTTTGTCATTTGTTAGGTAATGGAGCTCATGAAATTATCAGAGACCTGTAACTCGCAGTGTGAAAGCCTTAAAGTCCATTCATATGCTCCTATTCTAAGGATAATAATAGTAATTAAATATTGTTTTTTTTAAATATTTCCAATCTGACAAAATTTAAAACAATAATTCATTGTTTTAGGACTGCATATTCAAACACCACTGGTAACATTAGAATTAACAAGAAAATGGAAAGTATCCTTTATTTAATTCTTTTTGATACTCTATAAACTTCCATTGAGTTAATATTAGTTTTTTTTTAATTTGACTATTCAGGAGCTTAAAACAAATATGTTTTTAATAATGGTGATTCTGTGGAGCAACTTAGTAGCATTATTACATCTTGAATTAGGTTCTTTCTTTCCTAATACAGTTTTTCTTTGTTTTATAAAAAATTTAAATAATCTTATACAGAGGGGATTCAGGTTAACAAATCAGTTTAGAAGTACAAAGCATCTTCATCAATGTCATTCATTGCTTCCAAATACAGTTTTATTGTAATGTAATTCCTATATCTTCAGATTTACTCATTCAAAGGTTACAATTCAGTGGTTTTAGTAAATTCATGGAGTGGTAAATTAACATAACTTTACCTTTCAAATATCATTTAATTTTAGAACTAAAAAGGTCATTTAATCTTGGGGTACATAGCCATTTGTCCTCATTCCAGAATATGGTCATATTTTACTCACTCTGTAGATGATGAGAGGTTCAAAATACCAAGGCTCTAATTCTCCCTAGAGTAAAACTGCCAGTGATTTATTTGGAGATTCATATGCACCTAAATTGATGGATGATAGCAAGCTTAATATATTGATAAAATTTTATTTGGACCCTAAAGGCTGGGAAGCTTATTTTAATAGCATGGTTATTGAGATAGAATTAAGTTAATTAAAAACTCTTCTTTGAGACAAGCACATGTAAAAGTGATGAAGAGAGAAGAAAAACTTCATTAGGTTGAAGAACAGCTTAATTTTTCCCTACTATTTTATTTTTATATGTCCGAGTTTTCTCAAATAATTTCATTGTGTTAAATGATTTAGGTCAAAGTTTGGTGGTACTTTATTTATATACGTCTATTCACCCTAGTTTCCATAAAAATGTTCATATATTTGTCTATTCAAAGTTAAGAGCATTGTTTTAGAAGGACCACTAAGTCGATTATACAAGAAATCTGGGAGGTAAGCAATATATGAGGTCATATTAATATATGCAGCTATGTTTTACCAACTCAAGTGTCTACTTATAGCATGTCAGAATATTGCCCTACTTTCCATAAGTATTGAAACCCTAGGGAATATGTCACATATATTCAGAGGATAAGCTTTGGGTCACAGATTCTCTCCACTTACGTTCATCACTTCCCTTCTTACTCATTTCTGCTCTGGGGTGAACTGTCTCTATCATGAATATGGCTCTGTCTGAGCAGCTTCTATCCCCTCTTTCCTCTGGAAACTGGCTTGAGAACTTATTCTTCTCACCTTGGGTTCAATTCTGCATGGACTCTTGTATCTCCCAGGCTTATTCAGATTGTCCTTTGACCAGAACCACTTTCTCTTTTGTGGTCTCATTCAGGCCACAATAATTTGGTGGGCTCCTCAGACTCCACCATTCATTCACCATTGACATTTCATCAGGATGAGTGTGCTAATGGTTGCCTAATGACACCTGCCTTATCTCCACTCTTCAGTTCCAAGTCAACCCTGTATTCCACATTTCAGCCTACTGCCCACCTCAACCCTCCAGCCCACTAGTTACAGACACTGCTGTGAGCACAGAAGGGGAAGAGCTTCTTTCTTCTGTTTTCCAAAGGGCCTCACAGCCAACACACAATGCAGTGCCTCCTTGCAAATATACTCTGAGGTAGTTTTGCCTACGTCTACACAGCACGAATGTACGAACCCCAATTTTGGCTCAGTCTGGGCCACTTTGACAAGGAGCAGAGAAGAGTTTGGGAAACATATTAGCCATGATGTACTGAGAAAGATTTAGTGGAATGTCAATGGCAGAGGCAGTCATTTCTATGTCTTTGTCTTGATCTAACACTTCCATATTGGATAGTTGTGTGTGTGTGTGTGTGTGTGTGTGTGTGTGTGTGTGTGTGTGTGTGTGTGTGTGTGTGTGTGTGTGTGTGTATAATATAAGTAGATATATAATCCTGCTTTGGCAAGTGAGACATTTGCTTACACCAGGGAGATGTGGCACTTAGGTTTGGCCATTACATTAAATATGTTTGAGGTACCCAAAAGTATTTTAATGTGAGCTGTGTCATGGGATATGGGATTCTGCCAATTTAATAATTGAATGGGGATAGTGATGTTTATTTTAAAATAATAAAATCCCTCTTCAACAAGTCTATTCTTTCCAATTAGGAGAAAAACATCCCATTAGGACACAAACTTGAAGAGGGAAATATTTTCAGCATATCACCATATCTCCAACACTACCCCTGAGGAAAGTAGCATTGTTAACACAACCTTACTTCCCAGCTCCTTCACTTATTTGGAAGTTTTGCACAACTGTCTGATTACTTGGCACCAGTTATTCTGAACCAGCAGGAACAAAAATAAATAAATACCCATGGCAGAATTAGAAGAAGGAATATACTTTTCCATATCTCATTCTCACAGAGCACATTTACAGATGAAAACAGTTTCACTGCTGATATATATTCTAACTATATTCAAAGAAGCACCTACAAATTTAACTTATTTCTATAATATTGGCATTGAATTTTAAGCAATGACATTTGAAGGTGATCTGAGTACACATACTTGTATGTTGATGCCCAATATACTTGCTCCTAAATATATGTCTATCAAAGACCTATGTGAGTGTCAAACTCTGTGCTGGCTCCTGGGGGACTCAGTAATAAACAATACAGAAGGGTCATTTTACTCGTAGGCTCAGACACATATTGTAAACATGTGATCCAATAAATTCAAACAGAATATGTCAAGTGGATTTGAGTGCCATGTACTTTAGCATCTTTTAACAGCGACTTCTCAGAAAACATCTCACATTGAATCCAAGCACTCAGTAGGCAACATATGTGGAACACGAAGAAACTTTGTAGTCTGTAGGCAGAGATCTGGAAAAGACTTCAGGGAAGTATAATAGAATTCTCTCAGGAGAAATTTCTGCAGTTTCCTGGCATCTAACCCTCCCTTCCCTCATTTTTCTCTCACCTGGAAGCAGAGCAGATGCTATAGGAATACTAGGGTGGGTGCTATTTGAGTTGTTTTTGGTTCACTATATTTGGCCTAGTCTAAAAAAGAATTTACAAAGATTCCCCCCCAAAAAATGGGAAAATTAGAAAAGGGCTTCCTGTTTCTAATCATGAATGACTCTATTCAAGAGCTAGGATAAAGTCATTGTCAATAGCTGTGTAAGTTGGCCCAACCTTGGGATGGTCTCCTTTAGCTACCCACCCACCTCAATTTCTTTGTAATCCTAATAGAATTTTCTCCTCCCACAACTGGTAGGAAGTAATTGTCTAAATTGTTTCTTCATTCTTCATGTAGTTTTCTTTCTTATAAAATCTCTAGACATATCCATACAACAGCTTGTTTCTTTATACTTCACCTACATGCTGCATTATTGAGGGTTTGTTCCAACTCTGATCCTTCAGTTCAGCTCTCACCCAAAGCAATAAGTAAAAAATGTGTCAATTAAGGAAACATTTGACACTGTATTTCCATTGTTTTCATTAACACATTAGTTGTTGAAGTTGGTTGACTATGGCCACCCCCAAAGGTACATTCGTATTCTTAGTCCTTACAACCTGTGACTATGAAGTTTTGGAAACAAAAAGGCAAGACAATTCTTAGACCCAGGTATAGTACTTCATGTTTGCAATCCCTGCACAGAGACAGGAGGACCACCCTTTTATGTTTAAGGCCAGCCTCTGGTATGCAATAAGATTCTGAACAAAACAGAAACACAGAGAGAGGAGAAACAGAAAGAGTATGGGAAGGGAGGAAAGAATGAGGGAAGGAAAGAAGACAAAAGCAAAAAAGGACGGAAAGACAGTAAAAAAGTGGAAAAAAGACAATAATGGTCTTTGTTGAAGTAATGAAGATAAAGTTTCAAGAGGAAATTACCTTGTTCATATGAGCCTTAAATCCCATGTCAGATATCCCTATAAGAGAGTCTGAGATGAGGAGGCAATGTGGCCTTGGGTTGCACAAGCACCCACAGGTCTAGGAATGTTCACAGCCCCCAGAAGTCATAGGAGGAAATGTAAAAAATAATTCCATCATCCTTGTCCACACCTTGATTTTAAACAGCTTGCCTCCAGGCCTGTGAGACTAAATGTCTCATATTTTAATCCCCAGAGATTGTTGTCATTTATTCCAGCATCTATAGGAAACAAATAGAGCCATTATAGGTACAAGCTCTATATAGACAGGGTCTCAGTGATACTTTGATGAGTGGCCTATCCACAGAAAGGGCTGAATAGGTGTGGTTTGATTGGGCCTGAGGGAGAAAAGAACTATGTTATAAAAGCAACTCTTACGAAAATATTCCTGTTTCTAGCAATTCCTGTGGCATCTTTTTTTTTTGTGGGGGGGGTCCGGTCGTGGGGCCTGAACTCTGGGCCTGGGCGCTGTCCCTCAGCTCTTCAGCTCAAGGCTAGCTCTCTACCATTTGAGCCACAGCGCTACTTCCGGCTTTTTTCTTTTTGCTTATGTGGTGCTGGGGAATCGAACCCAGGGCCTCATGCATGCAAGGCAAGCACTCTACCACTGAGCCACCTTCCCAGCCCTCCTGTGGCATCTTAAACCAGAATCATCCCTCTTTCTCAATCTGAAGAAAAGGAAAGGTAAGTTTAGGGAAGCTGTTCTGTTCAATGACAATAGACATACTCATGATGATCTGACAGCAAATCAGAAAAATAAATGAGACCAGTTTACACCTATTTTCCTTCTGCAGGATTTTCTCTTGCTGCATAGAAATGTCTTTATGTACATAAAACTCAATTTCTCACCCCAGTGCCCAGTCCATCTCAGACTGTTTATTCTGTGCAAAGATGCTGTGTGGCTTGGCTGTTTCCTTCCTACAGAAAAGCAAACAACCTTTGAACTCTCTTGCATCTGAACTGCCATAAATCTCTTGCATCTTCAGAGAGCTGCAGAGGCCAACTGCAGGGAACAGTTGTTTATTTCTCTAAAGACTGATGAAAGGCTGTTGTCTTGTGGTAATTCAGCTTTAGATTTGCTAGAGAAAAGATTCCCTCTCACCCTTCAGTAATAAAACAGGGTTGCTAGGTAGAGGCAAAGCCACTAAAAGAAACATTCATCAAGGTGTGGATGCTCTTTCAAGAAAACAAAATATGCCAAGCCAGCAACACTGTTTTGTGAGCTACTATTTGATTTTGTTCTCTCTTCTTTGAATATCATTGCCCATCATGGACAACCATGTCAGTGCAAGACAGCATCCTGGCAAGAGCTACAAAAATCATATAGAATACAGCAAGAGGGCCAATTTCCTCAGTCATTTCTTTTGGAACACAATCCAACTCTACTTTAAGTTCTTACAGGATCCAAAGGCTGCAGCTTAAGATTAGATGACGTAAAATTCCAGGGGAATGCTCTGGTGTTGTAAAACCTGTCCTCTTCTGTGGACCAGGCTCTGGTCACAGCAGCAGGAAAACAGGTTTTTAATTATCTCAGGAAATTCTGCATTTATATGATTTATTGTAAATGCTCATTGCTATCCAGACTCCTAGAATCTACTGATGAGGAAAATGGCACCAATAGATAATTTCATCCTGTCCTTCTGTTTTGTTCTCATTTGAAAGAAATCCTCTAAAAAGCTAGAACTAGTCTGCAGTCAGGCAGACTTACATGGAGATATTTCAGGATTGAATGCCATTGTTATGCTCTCTGAACAGAGCCAGCCTGGGAAGAATAGCAATTTTGAAGAGAGAGTCACATTCTCAATAACTTTTTAAACATCTGTACAGAGATTAAGAGTGTAGATCATTGGTAGACTACATACTTACCATGTTTAAGGCCTTAGGTTCAATCCCAGTACCCTTTCAATTATCAAACAAACAAAACATAAAACCATTTGGTGTTTACCTCTGAATTATTGATTCGTCATTTACCTAGAGAGACATATAATTTGAAAGACTTAGGAAAGTGTGACACAGGTTTCCATTTCCTTCAATATACAATCTACAACAAAATAAAAGGTTTCTTTTATTAAAAAGGTAACAATTGTTGACAAGAAATGTACTCATTGCCTTTCTCATGTAACTGTAACCCTTCTGTACAGCATCTTTATAATAAAATAAAACTTTTTAAAAAAGTTAAACAAAAGTTCAGCCATTAAAGCTTCCTAGTTAATTTTTTTAAATAAAATGTAGGATGGTTTGAGAGATGAAGTGAGGACAATGTGAAAAGATGATCTGGTAAATTTTAAGAAAACTGAACCTGATCCAGGCAATCTTAGTTCTAGCCTCTGTCTTTTTCTTGGCCTCTTAGTACACATGGGATGGAATCAGTGAGTCAAGACCCTCTGTGAGAAATCCAACAAGATGTCTGTCTACAGTCTAGAAAGTGAGAAGTGATATGTATACAATATCTCCCATGCAGTAAGTACTCAGATGACTTGTTACTTATTCATTATTGTTCTTCATTCCTAAGGCCACACACACTGTAAAGGCAAAGACTCAAATGTGTGAGCAGATTGGATGGATTTTCTTAAATACTGACATGTATCAGACTCCTTGGATAGCATTTTTAATTTAAATTTTATTGTAAATGTGATGTACAGAGGGGTTATGATTACAAAAGTTAGGTAATGAGTACATTTATTTTGAACAGTTACTCCCTCCTATTTTTCCTGACTTTTCCCTCTTCTGAGCCCCTATCCCCAGTTGTAAAGTTCATTTCCAACATAATATCTAGTGAGTATGACTGCTGAAATGGTTTACTCTTTCTCTCACCATTTCTGAGATTCCTTTCCCTCCACAAGTCAGATAAACTTATATACAAGACAAAGGTTCAGAAATAAATAAACAGTGGCAAAAGGGACTAAACCAAAGGAAACCAAGAAAGAAAAAATAAATAACTGAAAACAGTGCAATAAAAAAACCTCTTGTTTCCATTTCTTGGAGCTCATTTTATATGGTCATATGCACATAGCTACTGAGCCATTGTGATCCTCTCTAAGAATATCCTCCTTTGTTCTCACTGTGCAAATGGTTGTTAGAGTGCTGTTTAATTAATCATGTCCAAGTGTAGTTATTTGTAGTTTACTATCTGTTGGATTAACTTGTAGATTTATAGACATATTCTAGTTACTACAAATGAGGGAAACCACACATCCTGTTTCTTTGGGTCTAGCTTACTTTGTTTGATACAATTTTTTCCAAGTCTTTCCATTTCCTTATGAATGGTACAGTATCATTCTTTCTGATGATTGGGTAGAATTCCATTTTGTGTGTGTGTGTGTGTGTGTGTGTGTGTGTGTGTGTGTGTGTGTGTGTGTGTGTGTATTTATATATTTATATATTTATATATATATATATATATATATACATACCATATTTTCTCAATCTATTCATTCACTGAGGGGCATCTGGGTTGATTATATCTTAGCTATGGTAAATAATGCTGCAGTGAACATGGTTGTGCTGGAGGCTTTAGTGAGGCTGGTTTGTGGTCATTTAGGTAAGTGCCCAAGAGTAGGATTGCTGGGTCACAGGAACAGGAGCCAACAGTCCAGCCAGCCACAGATTGTGATTGCATTTGCGACCTGTGATTTGTGAGAAGTGAGAAACTTCTTAATAAAAAGCAGAATGTGGTAAACAGGGGGTAATGCTAAGTTAGGTGGGCCCATTTCTGGGTTAGCCATAGATCTGGTGCCATTCATCCCTGGACTCTAAATTGAAGCTTCACAAAGAGCCTTGCATGGAAAGTCACTCTCCACCAAAATATATTTAAAATATATTTAGATTCTTAATATTTTGAATGGCATTGGAGGTGAGGTACAAAAAAACCTTAAAATAAAATTAAAAATTAAAGTTAGAAAAAGTGAAAGGAATTATAGATAGGAGATGAAGGAAATACAACATTCTTCTTGGATGAAATATTAATTGTGGTAGAACATTAAATTAGCTCTAAGCTGGAACCCAGGGGAACAATAGGAGTGCACATATTATATAATTTTCATTGACTAATAAAAACACAGGGAAACACTGTGGAAAATGATTTTGAAGATTTAAAAGATGTAGCCATAAATAAATAAATTTATAAGTTGCACTCAAAAGTGTGCTTTATCTTTTAGATTCACAGATGTGGTTTCCAATTCTGCTAGTAGTAGTTGAAAATGAGGTAGGAAAATGCACACCTGGTAGATATGACCTTTATGGCGTATGACTCAGGAGGCAATCTGGGAAGATATAGATGCCTATATCTAAGAATGGAAGTAAATATGAACAGCATTAACATATAAGATAAATGGAAAATGGAAAGAAATCAAACAAGAGAAATTGTCCAGAGAATTATAAAACCATCAGGTTTGCAATACTGCAAGTCTTGAGATTGAAAGAAAAGCCAAAAACATTTTCCTGGGATGTATACCTAAATTTGGGATGCTAACATTGTTTGTTTGTTTGTTTGTTTTCAAATCACAAAGTAGGTTGCAAGGCACCGTTGGGCAGACTGGGTGAGTATAAGAAAATATGGAACACCTACTATAAATAGACAACGAAGATCTGTATTTATCCAGAAAGGCATGTTTTTCCCCATTGACCAAAGAAAGAATACTCATTCTAAACATGGAAAAGAAATGCAGAGGGCCTAGATAGAGACAGGCTTATGTTTTAATTGCTTCCTGTCATACAGATTAATTTATATTTTGACCAGTAGAAATTGTGTCTTATAAGAGTCACAAAGTCATCAGATTTTTATAAGAAAAAAAACCCTCTGTTAAAAAAGAATTTCAAAGTCAAAACCACTGAGTGATGTGCTTGCCTCATTCTTCCATTGAGTAGGAATGATAAACAAAATCTCCTCGAGTGTAAAATGGCTGACAGAGCCTTATGCTCTGGTGGCCTTGCAGGTCAACTTCTCCTTGATGTGTTCACTGTTACTCGAGTGTGAGGAAAAAGAAAATAAACCATTCAAGAAGTTTGTTTCATTCCTTCTTCTGATATTTGAGAAGTTACAAGTGGCTCAAATTAGTCTCTAGGAGTTGGGTTTTTTTTCCCTCTCATTTATGTGTCAAAATGGCAGACAGAATCAAGTAAAAAGTAAAGAATTTATTTTGGTTCATGGTTTAGAGGTTTCAGTCTGTGGTAGGTTGGCCTCGTGCTCTTGGTAGAATATCATGGCAATGGAAAAGAGCTGTTTAGTCCATTGTAGACAAGAAAGGGGAAGAAGAGAGAAGATAAAAGAGAGAGACAGAGAAGAGATTGAGAGACAGAGACAGAGTCAAAGAGACAGAGGAGAAGGGATAGAGATCATCTAAGAATACTGGAGAAAATAGAATTCACATAAAGAGTGCAATTTGTTAAAAACAGAAACAAAAACCCCACAATGGCAGATGCTAATGTGAAGATTTCTACTAGATTGCCAGTACCTTTAAAAAAGTTCCTAATAAGAACCCCTAGATTCAATATAGAATGGCCAAAACAGAGAAAAAACAAAAAGAACAACCAAAAACATGCCAAAAAACCTCCTCTCTACCTATTTAAGAGAGGATATTGAACAAAAATCAATTAGTGATTCAACATTCTAAGCGATGGAACTTTTTGTTGAGGTATGGAGCTTTGTGGTTTTCTTGCCCAGAAGAGGGTGTTGATGAATGTTGAAGAGTGTCATTGTTGTATTACCAACTTCATATTTCAAACATTCTCAAAATTGTGTTGAAGCAAGTGATGTTTCCGAAAAGGGTATCTATAAATAAGGACAACCATGGTAACAAAAAATGAATACATTGAAAAAGAAAATAGGTGATGAAAAAAGAAAAAAGAAGCAACTCTAAGAATGTACATCAAAGGAATAATTAATTTGGCAATCAGGAAAAATATGATAAATATTTATGCATTTAAAATAACATGCTTATTAGTAGGATAAAACAATATTTGACTCTAGGCTGCTAAACTTTAAAGTCTATGATTTCCTTGATCATGTAAACCTCCTAAATAAAATTCAAAAAATAGGAGGCTGAAACAAGACAGTAAATGAATGTATGAAGAAATAGAAAGCGTACAAAATCTACATAGTTGGCCCTCTGCATTTCTCTATGTCTTATCAGAAGAAAAATATTTGGAAAAGAAATGTCTAGACTAAATATATGGAGAATTTGTCTTTGTGTTATTCTCTAAATAAAGCAATATAATAGTTATTCATATAATATCTACATAATGTTAGGTATTATATGTAAAATAGAGATGATTTAACATACATGGGAAAATATGCCTATTTTATATGTAAATACATTGTTAAATATTTAAATGTATAAGAATTGGTACAGTTTGCTATCTGCAAGGGATATTGGAGCCAATCCTTTATGATTCTTGAGGTGTAGTTATATATCCAAAGGGAGGAAATATATATATGGGGTTTTTTGGTCAGTCATGGGGATTGAACGCAGGGTCTGAGAGCTATCCTTGAACTCTTGCTCAAGACTAGTGCTCTACCACTTTGAGCGATAGCACCACTTCTGGTTTTCTAGTGGTTAATTGGAGATAAGAGTCTCATTGGGACTTTTCAACCTGTGCTCTCTCTGAACCTTGATCCTTAGATCTCAGCCTCCTGAGTAGCTAAGATTACAGGCATGAACCACCAGCACCCAGCGATTATGTTGTTTTTGACAGATCCACTCAATATATGAAATACTAATCCATAAATTGGGGGGAAATAAAACACCAAACCAAACAAATGTAACTCACATTAAAAATAGAAAAGGAACTGACCAAAATCAGAAGACATTGAGAAGATTATAAAAGAATATCTTTCTGAAATATACAAATGAATTTGAAAGTGTAGTTGAAATGGGAAATAAGAATTATTACAAATTGAGACACTGGTAACTCATGCCTGTAATCCTATCTACTCAAGAGACCGAGATCTGAAGATCATGGTGTGAAGCTAGCCCAGGTAGGAAATTTAATGAGACCCTTATTTTCAATTAACTACCAAAAAATCAAAGAGTGGATCTATGTCTCAAGTGGTAGAGCATTGGTAGTGACAGTTCAAGCCTCACCTCCAGCCCCTCCGCAAAAAAGACTCATGATAAACAGAAAATAGAAACTGAAAACTCAAATAGTTCAGTAGTCAATGGCTAAATTTCATAATTTTAATATATTTTGTATAAGCAGATCACAGGTTACATCCTATAAACCTTCCCAGTTCTCCCAAATTATTACTATGAAATCCAAAGTGTTACAGTGACTCCTGTGATCTGCTAACCCCCTTATAGCTAAATGAACATATCCTCAGATCTTAGGACTTTTCACCCTCCATTGTTTTCTTTGTAAAAAAATGGAAGATTTTATTCCCTACAGATATCCGAAAGGATAATGTTCTCCTTCAAATCTGTCAAATCTCAGGATTTGTCAATGAGGCATGAAATAATCATCCCTGCTCTATGCTATCAAGCATTTACACATTTTCTGGATTTCACATCCACTGCATTGAATTATTTTTTTCTGGTACAAAGGATGGAACCCAAGCCTCACTGGCCTGCAACTTGAGATATATCCCTCGCCCTTTTATTTTTAACACATATACATCACAAAGTCAGGTAGTGTTTGGCAACTTTTACCATAAGTAAATGACTTATGGTTTGTTTTCATCTACAAGAATTGAAATAGCTGGAAAAACAGTCATTTTGATCAGTTTTACTTGCTGATATATTCCAAGTACCAAGAAATAATGTCTAGTGCATGGTAAGCTCTCAAGATGTTCATGTGTCATTTTATCAGGAATATTTTCTGAGAAATGTATACTTTCCTGATTTTTTTTATTGTATAAAAATTGTAGGTTGTACTTACGAAGGCAAGATGACTATGGCATCAACATCAATACAATCTTGTGATACCAACTTCTTATCTGATCATTATTGACCTAACCTTGTTATGCAGCTCATGACTGTACCCATTTTTAATTAGTTGATTATTTCTTTAAATTTTTTCTTATATTGTTTGTTCTTTTATTTTTTATTGTGAAAATACTGTACAGAGGGGTTACAATTACATGGGCAAGATAATGTGTACATTTCTTATCAAGCATTGTTGCCTCCTCCTTTGTTAAAGCTAGTTTTTTTGTTTAATTTTATTGTAAAGGTGATGTACAGAGGTGTTACAGTTACATGAGTCAGGTAATGAGTATATTTCCTTTTGAACAGTGTTACCCCCTTCTTCATTCTTTTCCCAGTTTTTCCCCTCCTGACTTTCTTCTCTGCAAAATTGTATGTATCACAATAAGGTCTAGTGGGTTTCACTGTTGAATTGGTTCACCCTTTGTCCCACCGTTTCTGTTTAGTTTTTCCACTTTCTAGTGTGATCCAGTAATTTTCTTAACAAAACAATTTTTGTGGCCAGGTGTGATGGATCATGTGTGTAACCCTAGCTATTTGAAAAGTGGAGATCCAGAGAATTAGAGTCTGATCTCAGCCTGGCAAAAAGTTTGTGAGCACCTAGCTCAACCAATAAAGCCAGAGGAGTGTGGCAGGGAGGCCTTTCATCCTAGCAATGTGGAAAATACAAATAGGTAAACTGCAGCTCAGACCAGCTGGACATAAATGTTTGACCCAATTTTAAAAATAACTGGAGGAGGAAGCAGAGTAGACTCAAGTGGTAGAGTGATTGCAAGGCACATGCAAGGCCCTGAATTCAAACCTTTGTATTGTAAAAACGTATTTTTCATACTTTTCTTTGTGTTTTACTTTCCAGAATTATCCTGGAACAACTTCCTCCCATAGTCTTTGAGTTTCAGTTTTTCTGCAATAATTTTTTTAATTTTCAAGAATTCTATAACATCTTTGTGTGTGTGTGTGTGTGTGTGTGTGTGTGTGTGTTGTGTGTGTGTGTGTGTGTGTGTGTGTGTGTGTGTGTGTGTGTGTGTGTGTGTGTGTGTGTGTGTTGGTTTTGGAACTTGAGCAGAGAGCCTTGAAATTGTACCTTAGTTTTTTGCTCAAAGATAGCACTCTACTACGTGAGCTACAAATATGCTTCTGGCTTTTTAGTGGTTAATGGGAGTTCAGAGTCTCACAGACTTTCATTTCTAGGCTGGCTCCAAACAGGGATTCTCAGATATTAGCCTTTTTATAGTGAGAATTACAGGCATGGGCCACCAGTACCTGTCTTGACTTTTCTTCTTAAATAGTATTTTGTTCCTCCTTTTGTGATGCCTTTCTTCCTTCTAACATTCTGAAGAATATTGTAAATATAGGATTTACTTTGAGGTTTTCCTTTTCTCTCACTTTATAATTATAGAAACACAGAAAATGAGTAATAGTGAAATCCAATTGGATGTAGAAGCTGGTGAAGTGAGAGGGTCTTTAGCTTTTTGTTTTGTGTCCTTTAATACTATTTTAATCTTTTATAATGTGCATATATTACTTTTATAATGATATTAATAATAATGAGATGGAGGAAGAGAAGATGTGGAAGGGAAGTCGTTAATTGGATGAACATTTTGACCTTTGACCAATTATACTCATGCAGCATTATAGAAAGGAATACCCTGATGTCAGCAAAGGCCCAGACAGAACTCAGGTTTCATCAAACAACTTAATGCCCCTCTGCATTCTAAAGCAGCTCTCCAATGCATAATTTAGTATCTCTGTAATGAGTTCTACTAACTGATGTGACTACCCATCCTTATATTCTCTATTGCAAAGCTGGACTGTGATGAAAGATTTAAATGTGAGCTGGACTTTACTTCATATATCATAATGCTACTTGTGTCTTCTATGACAATCCTTTTACCATACCACACAGCATCAAAAGAATAAACTTTCAGTCGCCTCACTTGGTGGTTTCTAGTTTAGCTATTGACTCCAGAAAGGATGGATTTGCTTGCATCTACTTTAAGTATTTGCTTTGTAAACATATGCTGGGAAGATGAGCTAGAATTTCAAAGAAGTCTGTAGCCTAGGCAGATAGCTTGCACTGACGCATCCAAATTTGGGGCAATTTGAGAGAAGCTCATATGTGCTCATATGTTTCACGTAGTTTGGGATAAGGAAAAACATTTTGTTGTCTAAACCAGGCTCCATTGTGACATTTTTCTTCAGCAATTGCAACCAAAGATATACCCATGATCCAATATCATGGGGTAGTTGTCCTTGAAACTCTGTTTCCATTTGAGGAATCCTGAAACATGGCTAGTCACAGTGTTGCTTGAAGGTGATTTTTTTTCATTGAAATTCCAGCGAAGAATTTCAGTCCCATTTTCTGTTCCCAGCCTTTGAATTTCTTCTTGTACTGCCCAGTACTTATTCTAAAGTAGCCTTGAATCTCTTACATTTTTGTTTTGTTTTGCTTTCTGTAGCTGTATCTGTAGTAGGTTCATTTCTTTTTTTCTTTTTATTATTACTAGTATTATTTCATCCAACCTGGAGCTTGAACTCAGGGCATGGGTACTGTCTCTGAGGGTTTTTTTGGTTGGATTTTGTGTTTTTAAAAATCAGTCTGGTGCTCTATCCTTTGAGCCACAGCTCCACTTCCAGCTTTCTTGGTGGTTAATTGATATTAGTCTCAGGAACTTTCCTGCCTGGGCTGGCTTTGAACTGTGATCCTCAAATCTCAGCCTCTTAAGTAGCTAGGATTACATACAAGAACCATCAGTGTCTGGCAGCAATTTTTATTGGATCTTATAAACAAGTGGCTGGCCCCTGCCCTGTTAAAAGCACAAGGAATTCTACTCCCTGTAGAATCACTGGAGAGATTTTGATTCTCCTTTAGCCCTGCCTCTTCCCAGACCAAACAATTTGGGAATCCTTATGAATAGGAATAGTACACAGCCAGTAGCACTTTTTCAGCTCCCAGATGACAACCCCTCTCCCAGACTTGTCAGCAGCCTGGGCAGCTGCCACAGAATCATCCCATACTATAGAGTGCCAGAGGCCTGGGCAGGGCCTGAGAGTGTGCATTTCCAGCAAGCTCCTGGGTTAGAACCTCTGCCTTTGGAGGGTTAGATTTGAGAGGGGCTGTGTGAGAAGTGAAGGCACTCAGGAAGCATGGGATGACTAAATCTTGTAATAGGTTTCTTAACACTATCCCTGCATGGTTTATATTCAGTATCACTGACAGCACAGAGAAATAGAAACTTCTCCTGTCATTCTCATACCACACTGATATCATCATCATGATAGCATGATCTCTGCTAACCATTAATTCATTAAGTAACCATTAATTATCCAACTTCTACATGCCAGGCACCTTTCTAAATACTGGGAATATATTGGAAAAAAAACCAAATTCTCTGCTGTCATATAATGTATATTCACAATAAAAAATTTTTACTAGCATGAATTACTGTTTGTGCCCAACAAAATTATCTTTAAACATAAGCTCTTAGGTCTTCAAAGAATGCCCAGGATCCTGAAGAATCAAGTCAAATAAGAACAGATTTCTAAAAAATCAATTACTATTTGCTACAGGAAAAGTGGTAATGGTAGAATAAATTTTAAAACGAGAAAGTTTTTCTTGTTAGAACATTTGTAGTGTTCTAAAACAATTTTTTAATAGTAGAATGAGCCTTGGATTTGTTATCCGAAAGTCAGAGGCTCAAATTCTGTCTCTGCTCCTTAGTGTTGCAGCATGCTTTTGGAAAATGATTTTACCACTCTGAACATTACTACTACTCACTACCTTTTATACGAAGATTCTAATGCCTCTGAAGAAAATGTAGGGAAATAATGTGTGTTGAGCACTATAGGCAAGCCTGCTTTAGCTCAGTACATGAGCATTCTTCCTGTGAAAGGGTAAAGGGTAGACACTTTCTTCAGATCCCTGGATCCTAGCAAGAAACCATGTGGTATGCAGGTCCTGATACTAACAGTAGCTATGCCAGTATCCTGGGAGAAGGCAGATCAGGAAAATCTGCCCCCATCCAGCTCTATGACTAACAGCCCGTAGTGTCAGGAAGTGAGGGGATTCATAATTTCATACCTGGTTTTCCTGATTTATGAAAACCTTTCCTGGAGCCATTTTCTTATGTAATATCTATTATTCATCCACTGAGGTTTGTTTGGAATAAAAGCATATGCTAACTTCCTGTAGGTATTTGAAACCACTAATTCTAATGTTCCCAAAACAAAAACAGAACTACTTTGGGAAAAAAAAAACAAAAACAGGGAGGGGGTGTGGGAGAGAAGCAGAGACACAGACAGGGAGGAAGAAAGAAGAAAATAAGAGAAGCTTAGAAAATTGCAGACAACCTCATTCTCAACTGTGTTAAAATGACTGAGAACATACGCATGTGTTTTGTGGACACTTAAATAATTTTTCACTACTACAAAAGTGAATTATATTCTCTTTGTTACCCTAATTCAGAGAAGAATAGCCATTAGACAAACTAAAAGGACCATTAAAATGATGGTATTGTTATTGTTTAGGGTGAGCTAAGAAGGGAGAAGACCTCTCACATAAATTTGGAGCCTCCTGAATGCATTAGTTACTGAGTTCACAGGAGGCCAGTGATGCCAAGAGCATGTTCCAAAAAACATTAGTAATTTCTTTCTTCTTTAAACATCATCAGAGGGATGTAACATCATTGAGAGGAGGAAAAAAGTATGTTTTTTGAAAAAAGCCCCAAATTTTATTTAACACTAAAAACCCACATTGAATCAGGATAATGTATTATTTGGCTTAGGATAATGAACTATGGTAATATATTGTGATTGGCTTGTAACAAGCCTCCATCTATATGATTAGACCTGCCTGAAGGAAATACTGAGACTTAGGTGAGGTAGAATTGCTCTGTTGTCAAGTTCATCACTGAGACCTCTTAAGAAGGTCAGAAGAACCAAACAACCTTTGGTAAAAAACAAAGAAGCAGGGCTTCTCTTTGCTAAGCATTATAGAAATATTTTTGAAAATGTTTACTTATCAATAAAAAGTATAGCTGCTGCTTGTCTGTAGTATATATTAAAGCAATGGAGAAAAGAAATATTAAGACCTCCGTTTAATTTCTTTTCTTGTTGTTTATATGTGTTTGGGTGCAAACAGAATGGAAAAAAGAGGGAGAGGGAAGGGAAAAAGGGAGGGAGGGAAAGAAGGAGGGAGGGAACAAGGGAGGGAGAAAGAAAGGATGGAAGGAAGGAAGGAAGGAAGGAAGGAAGGAAGGAAGGAAGGAAGGAAGGAAGGAAGGAAGGAAGGAAGGAAGGAAGGGAGGGAGTAAGGGAGGGAGGGAGGGAGGGAGGGAGGGAGGGAGGGAGGAAGGGTGGAAAGAAGGTAGGAATGAGGGAAGGAGAGAAAGGATGGAATGAGGGAGGGAAGGAAACAAAGAAAATAGAGCACCTAACAAATGATCCAAAGGAACTTTATTAAAGTCACAAGACAAAAGTGACATAGTTGCTTAGTACCTGTAAAGCTCCTACATAAAAATGTTTTTGATTTTTACAGAAATCCTATGTGTTTAATATTTTTCACAATGTTTTTGCATATTTTTGAAGATTAGGTGGTTCTCTTCAATGTGAATAATGCTATACTAATAGGAGTGGGTTGTGTTCCAATGCTATTTTCAATATTTGAACAATAAATTCAGTTACTTATTTATGAATTGTTTTCACTTGTAAAATTGTCTCTTACTAATGTATATAATTTCTTCCTAATGTATACCATTACATTTTCAATTGAGAAAATGGATGAATGATTCAGAAATATTCCATTGAAGGTGAAAGTATTAGTAAAATAAATAAGAGGATTAGTTTCAGATAATATCATGACATAAGTAGCAGGTTTCCAGTGTGAAAGTAAAATGTGAATCTATATGTTCTGACAGTTTTATTTATTATTGCTAAAAGTTAAAAAGATAAAGTAGAAATACAAACCTCATAAATAAGTTTTTATTGGATTGCTGAGGCTTTCAAAGCATGAATATTCATGCTTTGTAATCTTGTTGTTTATTCTATTCCTGGTGCTTGATCTCAGGGCTTGGGTGCTGTATCTGAGTGTTTTTGCTCAAGACTACAGCTCTACCCCTTGAACTAGACCCACTGCTAGCTTTTTGGTGGTTAATTGAAGATAAGACTCACAGACTTTCCTGTTCAAGCTGGCTTTGAACTGTGATCTTCAGATCTCAGTCTCCTGAATAGCTAAGATTCCATGTGTAAGTCACTTGTGGCCAGCCAAAACCTTGTAATCTTTAAATAGTATTTTAAAATATATAAATGAAACCTGCAAGTATTTTTATAACAAATGTAAATTGATGGGCCATAACCAAATGAAATTATCTTTAAAGGAAGGGAAGATTTAAAAATGAGAGCAGTATAATTAAAAGTTTTCCCTTTATAGTAAAAATTAATATATTTTTGCCAAAATGGTTATAAAATCACCAATAAAATTAATGACAAGTACAATACACAGAGAGAATTCTGAGCAAGCTATCACCAAAAAGGTATCATCCCTATTATTGTTGAATATTTCTTTAGAGCAATAGGATGCTATTATTAATAGTCTCAAATTACTCCAAGTTACTGTCAAAGGAATCCTATGGCACAGGTCTATAATCCCAGCACTCAAAGCTGAGGTTGGAGGATTGTGAGTTCAACAATAGCCTGGGCTATATAAGAAGAACTTGTCTCAAAAATTTGACCAAATAAAATAACTTAAAATTAACAAATGAGCTAAAGACTTAAAGAGAAACTTCTCTGAAGAGTTAATAAGAATGGCCAATAGATACATGAAGAAATATTCAACATCTGTGGCCATAAAAGAAATGCAAATCAAAACAACATGGAGATTCCACCTTACTCCAGTTAGAATGGCCACTATCAAGAAACCTAATAACGATAGATGCTAGTGGTGATGTGGCCAAAAGGGGAAACTACTACACTGTTGGTGGGAGTGTAAACTTGTTCAACTACTCTGGAAAGAAATATAGAGGTTCCGCAAAAGACTAAACATAGAACTCCTCTATGACCCAGCAATCCAACAAACAAAGCCATACTAAAGATACCAGAACAACCATGCTCATTGCAGTGTTATTTACCATAGCTAAGATATGGAACCAGTGCAGATGCTCCTCAGTAGATGAATGGAACAAGAATATGTGGTATATATACATAATGGAGTTCTATGCCTCCATCAGAAAAAAATGAAATTGTCCCATTCATAAGGAAATGGAAAGATCTGGAAAAATTTATATTAAACAAAGCAAGCCAGACCGAAAGGAATATAGGTTTTGCATGATTTCCCTCATTTGTAATAACTAGAATAGGTCTATGATATCCTTAGCAAGTAATCACAATAGCCCAATTGCTAAGTGCATAGGACCATATATAATGAAGTATATCAAAATGAACTCCAAGAATTGGAAACAAGAGGTTCTTTTTATGTCCTGTGTGAGTTATTTCTATTATTTTCTTTCTGTTTTTGTTTTCCATACCCTTTATCTTGTATATAAATTTATCTGATCTGTGGAAGGGCTTTGTAAGATCTTGAAAGCTCCTTCCTCTGTTTTTCCTTTCCGTAGCCATGTAGTAAAGTTTTGCTTGACTGCATGGTTTCACTGTAGTGTGTACCATATTAAGAAAGCAATAGCACCAACTAAAAATGAATGAACATCTCTAAGGTTGTGAGTTCGAGTGAGACATTTTCTCATCATAAGTTGATTGACTCTAGAGTTGTTCTACAGAAGCAGAAAGCTGACTAAAATGAGTCCTATCCTCATGGATGACATCTACAGCACATTTTCCATACTCATTTCTCTCCTGGCACCATGAAGTCACTATCCTATAGGAAACAGGTGATGAATTTTCCTGGATAAATTTGTTTTCACCAATTGAATCATTCTTTGGAGCTAGAGTAAATGTTAGTAGATTTTTTTCAAGTAAATTTAAATCAGATTAGATGTTTGTGATAAAAACTATGGAAATGTATATGCTTCTTTTCTTTAAAACGTTTATCTCCAAGATAAGCTGACCTTTCTTGTCCTTTGTGCTTATATTCTGAATTTTAAGCAAATGGCAATTTTCTTCACTCAGCTATGTCTGTTTGTTTTAGAATGTTCCTGAAGCACTGATCCTCTTGGTGTATTTTATTGTTCATTGCTGTCTATGCCATTCTATGTGCTCTTTTAACTATATCAAGTATGATGACAATTTTTTTCACAGTTGATTGTCTAAGATAATGCAAGTTTTGCACAGTAAGCCAATTATAAAACTCTGGTATAAGTCTAACAATAATTGTTTTACCCTGAACAATATGAAACAATTGTTTTCAAATTGAAAAATATTCATTTCCAGTGAGTTTCATTTATAAATGTGCTTTCTTTATGCTAAACTTATTAGGATTTATAAAATCCTACTCAAGATTCATGGTCATATAAACTCAGAACAATCATTAAATGGTCTATCAATGTCAAAAACATTGGTGATGACATTCTAACAAATAAGATCCAATCAAATCAAAAATAAACACAATGAAGAAGATTTAATGAACAGTCAGAATAACTGACTGTACTAATTATCACCATTCAGAAATGGAAAATATATTTTAAGTACTCAAATCTATTCATCAAAGTAACTCAAAGGAAAGCTCAGTGAATTAAATCTCAGACTCTTTCCAATCTCAGACTCTTTTCCTTCCTTCTTTCCTTCCTCCCTTCCTCCCTTTCTTCCTTCCTTCCTTCCTTCCTTCCTTCCTTCCTTCCTTCCTTCCTTCCTTCCTTCCTTCCTTCCTTTCTTGTCAGTCATGGGTCTTGAACTCTGGGCCTGGGCTCTGTTCCCTCGGCTCTTCAGCTCAAGACTAATGTTCTACCACTTGAGCCACAGAACCACTTCTGGTTTTCTGGTGGTTAATTGAAGATGAGAGTCTCATGGACTTTCTTGCCTGGGCTGGGCTTTAGCCATGATCCTCAGATCTGTCTTCTGAGTAGCTAGGATTACAGGTGTGAGCCACTGTGCCCAGCGTTCTCTCTCTCTCTCTCTCTCTCTCTCTCTCTCTCTCTCTCTCTCTCTCTCTCTCTCTCTCTCTCTCTCTCTCTCTCTCTCTCTCTCTCTCTCTCTCTCTCTCTCTCTCTCTCTCTCTCTCTTCTGTCCTGGGGCTTGAACTCAGGGCCTAGTCATTATCCTTGAGCTATTTTGCTCAGGCACTCTACCACTTGAGCTACAACACCACTTCTGGCCTTTTCTGTTTATATGGTACTAAGGGATTCAATCTAGGGCTTCATGAATGCTAGACAAGCACTCTACCATTAAGCCATATTCCCAGCCCATCTTAAATTTTTTATTATTAAATAATTGAACAAGGATGTTAGAATCCCAAAAGTCAGATTATGTATATGATGTATTTGATCAGCATCACTGTTTCCATTACTCTACCCTACTTTGCCCCTTCCATTCCTACTCTCAAATTATGTAGTTGAGGGGCTGGGAATGTGATTTAGTGGTAGAGAGCTTACCTAGTGTGCATGAAGGTCTGGGTTGAATTCCTTAGTACCACATAAACAGAAAAAGCCAGAAGTGGCAGTGTAGAGTAGTAGAATGCTTGTCTTGAGAAAACGAAGCTCAGGGACAGTGCCTAGGCCTTGAGTTCAAGCAGCAGGACTGGCAAAATAATTACATAGTTCATTTTATACACAATGCACATGGAATTTAATGACTGCAATTTACTCACCCTATTCCCTCTGTTTGTGGGTCCTCTCTCAGTGCCCTCTTCTCAAAAACAAGTTTCTGTTCCCTGATATTTATTCTGTTAATCAATTCATCAGTTGTTCAGAGGAGTTACAGCTTTGAGCTGCTCCTCTAAATATGCCATTCTTTATACCGTGTATTTGTATCTATATGCATAATATTCTATGTATGTTATCATGTATGTTTGTATTTTATGTGTAGCTCCCATATGTGGGAGAAAACATGTACTATTTGTCTTTTTGAACCTGACTTAATTCAGGGAATGGGTAGAAGTATTTAAAATGAATGCTGATCTTGACAGAAATGTCTGACTGGAGTGCTCTAAAAGAAATGTCGAAGGCTATGGTGTGGGTTACTAGGGACAGGTACAACGCAAGTTGTGCTGATGGTGAGCAAAAAGCAAAGGAATAATTGAAGGAAGAAGTAGATATCAAAAGGGAATTTCATTTAAAATTGGAGAATGAGAAGGATGTTTTTATGTAATGGAATCAAAGCTGTGAAGGGGCAGATATAGATAAACACCATAAGCAATTTTTCCCCACTGTAGTGAGGGATGACAACAAAACGATGAGGCAGTGATGAGGGGAGTATTCTTGACTTATCAGACTCCAAAGGATCTGGATTACAAAATAGCCACATGAAAGCCCCCATTTCCAGATGGCTACATCAGAGTTACCACTTCAAATATCCTGTAACCCAAAACTTTCATACATTCTGCCACTTTTCTCTTTCCAAACTCATTTGATTTCACAGGAGTGCATTCCTTTAAAAATACTATATATCCTTGAACTTTTTACATTTAAATCTTAAATTTGGGCCAGGCATAGTAACACATGCCAGTAAAACCAGCTATGCAGAAAACAGATACATAATTCTAAGACATCCCAAGACAAAGAAGTTTGACATCAAGAACTGTTTTATACAATATCCCAGCTATATAGAGGCAGAATTAGGATTGTGATCGGAGACTAGTCTGGGTAAAAACTTATAGACTCTACCTGAAAAATAAACTAAATCAGGAAAAAGGAAGTTGAGGATTTAGTTCAAGTGGCAGAGATCCCATGTATCTAGTACAAAGCTCTGAATTTAAATCCTAGTTTGACCAAAAAATTTTAAAAATTGTAAATCTAAATTCAGAATGAAGGGCTTTATTTCTCTTTAAAATAATTTTATGCTACTATGCTATTAAAATATTTTTTGAAGTCCATGGGGTTCTCTGTCAATCTATGAAGCAAGTACCAGGATGCTTATTTTGGTCCATGTTCCAAGTAGGAGGATGTGGAGACAGAGACAGTTGCCCATGGCACTTTCAGAGGATGAGGTCTCTGAAAAACATTTTCAAGAGAGTTATGAATACAGCAAGGAAAGGAAAGTGGCCAGGGAAGACATGGGTTTAACTTCTGTGCAGCGCTGAGCTGGGAATTTGACACCAAAGCAGTTTCTGTAAGACAAGGAGGTTGAGCTTTTGTTACCAACACTTTAGGCATGCATCTCCTATAGGCTGCTCTCAGTATAGCAAGATTGGAGGTTGGCCATAAAGAACAATTACCTCCAGCTGCAAGAGAGGCAGAGAGTCACACAGCGGGGGGGGGGGGGGGGGGGAGGGGGGGGAAGAGAGCACCTTTTGGCTTTTTGTTTTTATGTGAACTCAGGCTGGGTCTAGAAATTCTATTAATATGAGAGCTAATTAACAAGAAAAAAGCATAAACATTGTGTTGTGTTAGTTCTACATCTACACAGAGATCTTCACAAAAGAGTAAAGTCTGAAGAAGTGCCCCCTGTATGATGCTTTTTTATACTTGTTTGATAATAATAATTTGTGGAGGAATGACAGGACCCCAGTAGCCATCTAGCATAGCATCGTAAGTTCTCGGACTGTGACTAGGAGATAGTGGGCAGGTTGAAGCTCTTAGAAGATCAGGGTTGCTTCAAAGAGTTTGTAAACTCTGGCTCCTCTCATGTTCCTCACAAACAAAAATGACATTCCACCTAAGCCATATGTGGTGCATGGGAAGGTAGGTACTTCTGAATCCTCCAAAATGAAAACACAGCCCCGTCTACTTTGTGTTTCTACTCCCTACTTCTAACCCCTATCCCCTACCAGGGATTTTCAAAGTCTCCTCCCAGCCAGAGCCAAGAGTGGGCATGTGGTCTCTGTTATGCTAACACTCCAAACACATTATTACCCTCATTAAAAAATATTATTATTACTACAAATGCAATCCTCTACTAAAAGGAGATCTGATTAATACCACTTACCTCCATTACTGTCAGAAAGCAGACTAGAAGAAGTCAGGGCGAGTTTCATACAAAAAAGATCCTTTTGCTTGGAATAAAAACTCACTTTCTCCCAGTAATTTGTGATGCATAGCTCCTCTCACTTTTAGGGCCTAAATAATTGTGTAAACTCCCATTTGCTACATCTAAAATGTACCTGTCATTTCCTGTCGGGCAGAAAACAAGAGAAACTCCAAATTCAAGCTCATCCCTCTGATCACCTGTCAGCCTCACAGGAAGGTGCAACTTACAATTTGTCCTTGCCCAGGCACTTCATCTTCAAACAGAAACTGCATCTTAATTATAACCTCTAATGGGCTGTTTCACTCCAGGATCAATATGTCTGACAAAAACCAAGTTCCCCTAAAAGCTCATTAATTCACATCCCACTAATTCAGGATTTGTGATGATTTTGGCAGGAACTAAGCTGAAGCTTACCTTTTGTACTGCTGCATATAAAGGTTTAGTTTGGCCGATTAATTAGGAAGAACATCGTTGCCAAGGAAGTATTTACCAAGCCATCTATTTGCATGGAGATAACAAGCTGATTGTAGCTTCTAGATTGCTCAGTTCTTACCCTGCAACTACAGTTAACACTACTTCCTGTTAGCGTTCTGGACTTGAAAGTTGAAAATTGGCCTGGGTCAAAAAATTGCAAGCACATTAGCAACCTTATCTTTGCGTGGACCATCCCTTTAGCAACTTGCTTCAAGTCCCTCATATCACCTCTTATATTTATTTTTATTAACTTACAAAAAGTTTCATTATGATATCTTCATACATGTATATGTATGAAGCCTGTTTTCATACAGGCTTATAATATACATTTCTAGATAAAGTAGGTCATCTATGGTAGTGACATCTAATGCCCAACAAGGAATGATAGTATTTGCTTCCTGGTTTTATCAGGGCCATCTCTGAACTCACAGCAAATATAAGCCAACAGCATATTGATTGATATCTTTAGAAAACTGATCTCCCCCACCAGGAACTGGTGGACATGTTGATGAACACCCAGGAAGTCCATGGCCAATAGCTGTGATCTTGTTTGGGCCTTTTCTAGTTTGCTGTCTAACTCTTTTTGCTGCATAGTAGCACCTTGCAAATAAAATAGCACCTACCTATCTCAACCACTACATACATGGATGTGTGTACTTGAGATGTTAGCTAGTTTTCGTTATTCACTTGTTCTGCATAAATGCACTGCTTTCCTGTTCTTCTTGGATTTAGGACTCCTTTGGCAGGAGTACCTACCTTATGGGCAATGTCTTTGCTTTTTCCTTTCTGTCATTACAGAAGGCTTTCTCTTCTGAGTAATGTTCTTTTCTTGGAGTTTCATCATGTATTCCTCGCTCTAGTTCTGACTTCTTCATGCTAATGCCATTTTTCTGCTTTCAGCATTTTCCTTTCTTTTCTCCCATACCAGCATAAACTCTCTATCACCAGCTCCCTACTCTGTCAAAGGCCTTTTCCCTCCACACAATAACAAGGCTTTTGTTAACTAGTAAAGTAGTGTGTCAAAGGGCTCGCATGCTTTCACATCACACGGAGAACATAGTAAGTATTTCATATTCCCCTGAGAAGGTAAGAGGGTAGTTTAATCAGAAACGTGTAAATAACTAGGACCTTCTTTATTTAGAACTGAGTTTTTGAAGACAGACCAACTACTGCTTCCACCCTGAACCTGAATCATCTTAGCTTTCAAATGTCACCACGGTCTTATTCTTCCAGGGTTCTTACATTTTCTTTCTTCATATTTCATTTTCTCTTTTCTCCATTTTCTCAACTTTTGTAGTAAAAATAACACATGGGTCAGTAACAGTAAGTGTCAGTGTATCAGTGGAATTTGTAACACCTAGTGTTCCTTTCTATAATGTAGAACCTCACAATCAGTTTAGGTAGCTGCTGATCACTATAGTCAAATAAAACTCACTCTTTCTTCAATAATCACTCTCACTTTTTCTTCAATATGAACTCTGTGGCCTTTTCTATTTCCTCATATTAATAACTCCTATAACTCTCATTCCTACCAGAAAATAGGATGTTATTGTAGATACTATGTTCCTGGGTATATCTGCAGCTGCATTTCTCTCTGGGAATTCTCCTAAGCTGCGTAAAACTAATGGCTATAACATGCTATAGCTCATCATTGAGCCACAATGTGCTTAATGCCTATTTCAATGTGGGACCTCTCTGAAGGGGTCATTCCAGATTCAGAGCTCCTGCAGAACCAGCTGAGGCTTCAGTTTCAATCCACTGTGGATCAGATGCACTGTACCCAATTCTGCCTTCTTCATTTTACCCACGCACCTGTCTCCTGAGATGACTTCTAGATATAACTCCTGTAGGCAGCTCTCCATCTCAGAGCTTATTTCTAGGGAATATGACTTAAGATCGTGTCTTTATTATTCCTTTCTTATTTAATGTATCAGTATTACCCTAGTTCCTTAGACAATTAGGAATTTTTAAAACTCTTCCCTCCAGTTTTAGCTTACATATTAGAATGACAAGATTCCATTCATTTCTCATCTCCAACTTCATCATCATCTTTCCATCTCTCAGCTGGATGACAACAGTCTCCTTATTTGTGCCTGGATGGCAACCTTAATAATAAGACTCTAAAATTGAAAACTGAGATGTATCCTTTAGAGTCTCTCCTGTAAGCCTGCCTTTCAGCACAACATTCAAATTCCTTTAGACACTTACCTGACTCACTCAGTACCAACTTTCATCCTTCAAGAGTCATTTCATTGTGTTGCCAGAGGTTATCAGCTGTTCACCTTACATGGAGTAAGCCTCTCTGGTGCCATAGATATACCTTTTTATCTCAGAATCCCTATAGCCTTGCTCATGGTGTGGCATTTACTTAGGACTAGAAGGAAAGTTCCCTGCAGACATCTACTCAGTTCCCCAGAGTTGGCTATTTCTCCCTCCCACCTCGTCTAAACTCAGGAAATGAAATGGTATCATTGTTTGCTTATGTGTCTAACCTGTCACATACCTTTGCTTCTTAGGAACAACCATTTAAACTCAGAGGCATGATGATCCATTAGGAATTTGCTGGGGCGGCTGGGAAGCCAGGATTTACAGCATTCAGCTGATGTGATTCTTTTTATGCACCCTGTAAATTTTAGTTATAGCTACACTTGTCTCTGGCCAGTGTGGACAAGGCTGGCTCCTTTTTGTAATTTCATAAGCACAATAAGGTCATAAATTTAAAGCTGCCTCTTTTTTCTTGTCTTTTTTTTTGTAGCCTATTCTTCAAAGCATGACAATGGACTTTCAAAGGAAAATGTCAGCATTAATAGACATCCACTCTAAATGAGCAGGTAGCACTGTTTCAAGGTTATTTGAAGTTCATTCCTACTTTTTAACTGAAGATCCAGGATTAAAAACTTCGAAAGATTTGCTCTGTGATCAAGTGACCAAGCTGAAAGCCAAATATATACAAATATATGTATATATATATGTGTATATGCATATATATGTGTATAAATATGTATGTATATATGTGTATATACATATATGTGTGAGTGTGTGTATCTGTACTTTGGTATGACCTGAGACCCACTAGATTTTAGAACAAATATCCTAGTGGCTTGACATCATAGAATGTGCTCAGCCTTCCTGAACAATAGTAGCCATTTTATTTTTCCTTCCGCAATTGTGTGGCCCACCTCAGACTATCCTCCCGAGTCTAGGCTGACATTAAACTTGTAATCTTTCTGCCTCAGTTTCCTGAGGGCTGGAATTTGAGAGGTATGTCATTGTATCCAGTTTCATTTTGTGTGTGTCATTTTCACTTTGAAATTCTGTAATAATCACTGATGCTAAAGATCTTTCTTTGAAGGCCATCATTTGTGACCGATACATCATCTTTGGTGAGATGTCTGGTTGGATATTTTCCCCACATCCTTCCCAACTGAGGATCAAATATGCAGGTGTGAGTATCCAGATTTTGGTGTTTTCCTAAGTCTCAGCTTATAGTACTTGTAAGAAATATACAAATGAGAGACTTGCTCAGCTTTCCTAGATGATAAGTGTCTCCTTGGGATGTTTATCTGTGTTGAGTTTTACAGGTACGTAAAATCAGGTACAAAGAACCAGGGAAAACTTTCGGTTTTGTTTAACTGACTGTCCATTAGTAATCAACAGGTGCATTTGATGTTGGTTTCCCAACAGGGAAACCAATCCTCATTACGATTCTTCCTGAAAACGTTACGATACCAAAGAAAAGAAATACAGAATTACCGTGTTGGAAATGAGAACTGAAACCACACTATTTCCTTTCCCTGTGTCAGATATAATTTTTGAATTAAATAGTATTTGGAAAGCAGCACAATAAGAGCTACTTATTCCTGAACCTACTTTTCCCATGGAGATCAGATTGTAAGTAATGGAAATCACTTAAATATTATAACCGAGAGATTGCTTACTAATTTGCTTGAAATATTTTCACTTGTATTTCTTAGTAACCCCAAATCACGCCATAAATTCTTTTTTTATTGTGAAAATACTGTACAGAGGGGTTACAATTACATGGGCAAGATAGTGGGTACATTTCTTATCAAGCATTGTAGCCTCACGTCATAAATTCTTAATAGCCTCAGTTCCCACTTTCCAAAACCAGTGTTAAAACCGACTAGCCTGTCTGACCATGTCAGAAAGTTCTCCTGGGGTTGGCTAAATCCCATCTTGTTTTAAAAGTTACCATTGGAAAACTTATTGTAGTTTCTTGAATGATCTGTAATGACTTATGCCCTTTTCAGAAATACAGATTCAATAATTCTTTGCTTGAAAAACCTAAAGAGGAAGGTGACTTATGGCTGCTGTAATATATTTGAAAAATAGAGATGGCTTTTTAAAGATCTCAAGTTGATAATAAAACATTTGGGACAAAAGGTGATGTCTAGTAATGGAATATATTATGAAAATTCTGATTTTGGGTGACACTGTTCTAAAATATTATTTGAGTTCAGTGTAAATTAAGTAAGCAAATCATAGCAGTCAAACACTAGTAAAAAAGTATTTGACATCTCTACTAACTTTTTCCTCCATCACCATTTCTGAAACATACTACATAAAGAGCTGGGAAATATAATTTTATAGTCGTCTGAGACCGTATTTAAGTTAAATAAATTTTGCTATGCTACAAAATCAGTAATTCTTTCCTTCCTTCCTTCTTTCCTCTCCTCTTCTGTCTTTCTCTTCCTGCCTCCCTTCCTTCTTTCATTCATTCCTTCTTTCCCAATTCCCTTTCTCCCTCTTTTCCTTCCTGCTTTTCTTTTCTTTTCTTTTCTTTCTTTCTTTCTGACTTGTGGAAACGTCCACTATTTAGACAAATGGAAGAAATCATCATCATGAGGTTGAGATATTGGTCATATTACCTAAAAATTTTGGGAGAAACAATCAGAATCAGTATTTAAAGCTCTAAACCTGTTAAGATACCAAACTGCATGACCTGGCCAGTGTTTTAAGTATTCCTGTTCTGGCTTGTGGAAAAGGCCACTATTTAGATGAATGGAAGAAACAATCATCTTGTGGTTGAAAATTGTTCCGTACGAAGAACTGGACTTTCAAAGTATAATCAACAGGGAGCACAATTGAAATCATGACACGTCAATCAGGAAGTCACCATATTTAAAGTATTAATAGTTGTTCAGAAGATTTCTGTTTCAACAAACTGAAAACATGCTTCTGGTGAAATTATATGTCTGATCCCTTTCTATACTATACCAAATTGACATCTAACTCAATTTAAGCTTTTTCCCAAACTGATGACCTGGTCTAAGTCTATGTGCAAATCTATAGATTTGCACTCAGATTTGTGACAACTTGTCTTATCCGCATAGCTAGCTCCATAATCTTCCACGTCTTCCCCTTCATGAGTTATCTGCCTTGTAACTCTCTATGTTGCCATTTTATGCATTGCTAATGTGTCTGCTTGTTTTTGCAGGACGCCAATTGTCTGTTGAGTCACAGCCATCGACTTAGTACCCTGTTCTGTCCTGATGACTTTCATTCATATATGAAGTCAATCTCACAGCATCCTTTCCACAGCACCCTCTGCCCTGTTCCTCTCACTATATTTCAGTTTTCCCAGCTTGATCTTTGCAACTGTATGGAGCTATTTACTATTAGGTATGTGTTGATTATTTCACTAGAAAAATAAATGTATAAACAAAAGGACCTTGTTTATCTTTCTTTCTCCTATATTACTACTGCAACTGTAACATCAACTAATAATTGTACTGAAAGAAAAGCAAACAAAGCAAAACAAAATGAAAATATGGTCTGCTTTACAACTTCCTAGATGCCTGTTCATCCTATCATTAGTTGCAAAGAGAGTAGCTGAACTTCCATATCATATCCAGGTACCTCTCAAGCAAGGCCCATCACAAACCCAATAAGATTAGTCTCTGCCTCTGTCTCTCTCTCTCTCTTTCTGTCTCCATTTTTCAGAAAGGACACACTGACATATCCCAATGTTCTTTTTAATCATATTATAGAGAACTCTTTCCAGTAAGTAGATTTAATTCATCACCTTACACAAAAAGGGGAAAACCATTTGTTTAAGACTATTTTGCTCTGCCTGTTACCTCAGTACTCTATTGCTGCTCATCAAGAAAAAAACCCTCATATTTGAAATCCTTCAGAAATCCTGAGTTGCTACATGTCCCAATTTGAGTTTGTGTTATGACAACCAAAAGAATAGAAAAATATTTCTATTCTTTATAAAAAGCTTAGGTCAAAACCCTCACTATATCTTTATTTCAATAAAAACAAAAAACAACACAAAACACCCTTTTTCCCAGTCTTCTTTAGGTTTCAGATAAATACATTGTTGCACCAGAATTCTAAATTCTTCCACCACAAATATATCACTGCAACTATTGGCATATACTGAATGGAGATAGATCCTTCCATTCCCTTTATCATATTGCTACTTTCCCATCAAAAGTTAGCATTTCAGTGTCCATGCTTTATATTATTTTATCTATCTATCTATCTATCTATCTATCTATCTATCTATCTATCTATCTATCTATCTATCTATCTAATCTATCATCTCCACAATTATACATCACTCCTAGTTTAATTATCTTAAAACAATGGGCTAAACATACAATGCACTGGGGAGGATACTACATGATTCCTAACAAGCAAAACCTCAAACATTTTAAAATACCTGTCTGCTATTGCTCAAAAGTGTCAGTCATAAAAAGTAAGGACTGCAAATATTTCATAGATTGAAGGAGATTAAAGAACAAAAATCAAATATAATGTAGAACCCTGGACTGGATCCTGGAACAGGAAAGAAGACAATAATATAAAAACATATATACATAAAATAAATGAGAAACAAGTCTGATTTGGAGAGATTTTAGCTACTAGCATTGTATCAGTATGTGATATATAAGAACTTCTTTTAAACTTTAGGGAAATCTAAAATTATGTTCAAGGGGAAACTTTAAAGACCTATGATAATTCATTATTTTTCACGCTTCTATGCCATCCCTTATTAACTCTTCTGTGTTTCACCTGGGCATTTACATGCCATTTTCAGTGCCATTTCCACAGTGGGTTGTTCAGTTATTGGTTTGGCTGGAACATGGGACCACTGGAAATGTCTCTGGCTAGGCTTTCTATTCTGGGTTTCCTCTACATAAGATAGTCTCACAAAAGAGGTCCAAAAGGTAAAAACACAAGCTGGAAACCTTAAATATCTGTCTTATCTATTGTACAATATCAGTCCTACTTGATTCCATGTAGAGAAAAAACAAATGCTAGAGCTATAACACATTTAAAAGATAAGGGGAAAAGCCAGTTATTGAGAGGAGGACTAACAGACACTTATTACAAAGGAATGTGGACCTCGGTAAGTGTAATAGTTTGATTGAGCTACTACAACAAAATAGCATGACATAGATATTATTTTTAATTTTTTTTGTGAACATGCTGTACAGAGGGGTTACAATTACATGGGCAGGATAATGCGTACATTTCTTATCCAACATTGCAGCCTCCTCCTTTGTTTACCCTTCACATATGACATAGATATTATATAAGCAACATTTATTCTATATATTTGGTCTTCAAAGTTTTGGAGAACTAGGTAATTGATGAAGGCCACAGTTAATAGAGAGTATATTCTCTCTACATTTCCAAATAATTAGATGAGCTAATTAGCTTCCTAAACTTTCCTTTATAAAGGCACAAATACTGTCTGCGAGGACTATAGCATACAAATGATATAACACCATCCTCACCTTTTAATGTTATTAGTGTAGGGGATAGAGTTTCAACAGATTATTGAAAGCGGTCATTCATTTTGAAATCATAGTGGGAATTGAAATTCATTTGGGATTCTTTTCATAAAATCTGTAATTAGCCATATGAGTAGTACCACATTGATGATTATGATCTGACTATCTCTATCACAACTAAGTCATCGTCAGCTTCCTGTAGTCCTCACTGATACATCTCATTGAGGAATGTAAGTGACTTATGTGTGGAGTTCAGCATTTGGTGTTTTTTTTTAATTTAATTTAATTTAATTTGTGAACATACTGTACAAAGGGGTTACAATTACATAGGCAGGATAATGCATACATTTCTTATCAAGCATTGCAGCCTCCTCCTTTGTTTACCCTTCACATCCCTTCCCAGCTTCCCCCCTCCCCCCCAATCCCAATCCTTCTCCTTCCCCCCCCTTCCCTCTCCCCCCCCCACCCCCGCACCGAAGTTGTAAAGCTCGTTTTGGACATGACAACTTGTACTTCTATTGTTCCAACAGGTCCACCTGTATCCTTAAACAACTGGTTTTTCCCCATCTCCTCCACAAGTTATACTGACATCAAATATAGTGAAAGCAGGGGTTATACTGTGGGGGAGGGACATACAAAGCAACAAAGAGATAATCTTATAAATGCGTTAGAAACACATGCATGAAAGAAAAAAACATTAAAATACATATCTAAGGGTTCATTTTCCTGACATCACATTATCTGACCTTTTCCGCTTGACTCATACATATACTAGATATTGCAAATAAGGGAAACCATGGGACCTGTGTTTCTTTGGGCCTGGCTTACTTCACTTAATATAATTTTTTCCAAGTTTTTCCATTTCCTAACAAATGGGGCAATGTCATTCTTTCTGATGGAGGCATAGAATTCCATTGTGTATATATACCACATTTTCTTGATCCATTCATCTACTGAGGGGCATCTGGGTTGGTTCCATATCTTAGCTATGGTAAATAATGATGCAATAAACATTGTTGTGCTGGTACCTTTAGTGTGGTCTTGTTTGTAAACATTTGGGTAAATGCCCAAAAGTGGGATTGCTGGGTCATAGGAGAGTTCTATGTGAAGTCTTTTGAGGAACCTCCATACTGCTTTCCAAAGTGGTTGAACAAGTTTACATTCCCACCAACAATGAAGTAAGGTTCTTTTCTGTCCACATCCCCTCCAGCATCTGTTGTTGTTAGAGTTCTTGATTTTTGCCGTTCTAACTGGGGTGAGGTGATATCTCAATGTTGTTTTGATTTGCATTTCTTTTATGGCTAGGGATGTTGAACATTTCTTCATGTGTCTATTGGCCATCCTTCTTTCTTCTTCAGAGAAGTTTCTCTTTAAGTCTTTCACCCACTTATTTATTGGGCAGTTGTTTCTTTGAGGATTTGTTGTTGGGGGTTTAATTTTTTGAGTTCCAAGTATATTTTAGATATGAGACCCTTGTCCGTTGTATGGCTAGTAAAGATCTTCTCCCAATCCGTGGGCTTTCTATTGACCTTGCTAGCTATGTCATTTGCCCTGCAGAAGCTCTGCAACTTCAGCATTTGGTTTTTGTTTACTGTTTTTGTGGTAGCAAGCCTTATTTTCTCACCATTAGTTTAACTTCTGTCTTCCAATCCTTGATTCTATGTTGATTGAAACACAGATGTTTTTCTGAAAGTAACTAATAATAATGGTTCAGAATAGTGGGTTGAGGGTAGAGGTGTTAAGAATGACATTCATTATTCTATTAGATTTCTCATGATAGATCGTTATAGATAATTCAGAGATCGTCTGAAATTCATGAGTTATAGTGTCTCTTACATTTTCTATTTCATAAGTTTCTGTTGTGTTAGAGTCAGAAAAAGTTTCACTAAGCAAAATTAAATGAAGGATAAAATCAAACTAGTAGCTGAACAAGGAAAAAGAGGGCAAGAGTTCTCTATAGAACAAAGAGGAAATCAATAAATATTGGAAGGAGAACTTATTATCTGCTTTTGTAGTAATTAGAATTGAGAAGTTTTGTCATTGGTAAAATGACAAGGGCAAACTAATGTGTCTTACAGTTGAGGTTATTATTTATGGTTTGATACTTGAAAAGTTTTACATCTATTTCTTATTTATTTATTTATTTATTTATTTTGTCGGTCGTGGGGCTTGAACTCTGGGCCTGGGTGCTGTCCCTCAGCTCTTCAGCTCAAGGCGAGCACTCTACCACTTGAGCTACAGCGCCACTTCCGGTTTTCTGGTGGTTTATTGGAGATAGGAGTCTCACGGTCTCTCCTGCCCGGGCTGGCTTTGAACCGCGATCCTCAGATCTCAGCCTCCTGAGTAGCTAGGATTACAGGCATGAGCCACCAGCGCCCGGCTTACATCTATTTCTTATTATAGGACCCAATCAAAAGTGGCGTCTTCACATACTTCGTTTTAATTGAATTTGGTATTTAAATAGAAGCTACAAATGAACTCTATCAAACGTCCCAGAGTTTTTGTTGGATCAAGCCAAATATAATGTGAATTTCATTTTCTTTTTTAAAAAAATAATTTTTAGTGATATGTAAAAAAAAAAGAAATGTATTTCTTCACTTTTGTGGTAATGAAACAGTAGTTTCTTTTTTGTTCTAAGTCTTCCCAGGAGTTAAATTGTCAGGAATTTCATGTATTCATGCTTGGCCACATCTGTCTTCTAGACAGTGCTGAAAAGTGAACTCTCAGCGCTCAATAGATCCCCATGCAGGTTTATATTCATAACTTTCAAAATTTTTGAAATCAGGGTAACCTTTCCAAGGAAAAGTATTTTGTAAGTGATGTTAACATTTCTCTTAGGTACTATAATTCATTTATGTCCTTAGCCTGAAAAAATGATAAAGGAAATGGGAAAAGTATTCTACATTATTTTTCCAGCAACTAAAGGATGAAGAACATGTCAATGTTGTTAACTGCTTACATCATGAAAGGTTACTGTATAAATTATTTTTAACAAAATAAAACTCCAGTGACTGGATATACAGATTCTGATATATTCATAAATATGTAATCTCTATATATAATAATATGTTCATACATATGCATATATCCTAATTTTAATATATTACTTTTTCAGGATATGGCATTGTGTAAAAGACAGCACCAGATGTACTAATTGAATATGATTGGTGGTTGAAGTATAAAAAGGGCCAATAGTTAGTGTTCCTCTCCACAGATAGATTGGTTTGCAAATATGAATTTATTTACATCATTCATAGCAATAAATACTCAAGAATCCTGTGTTTCTGGTCCCTGTCTCTTTATAGTAGTCAACTATTTATTCTGCACCTAGAACTAGTACAGGTTGACTGTGTAAAGCCACATTTCAACTCAAGAGAAGATGTTCCACACAATGTTAGCATCCTCATCTACAAATTCTCATTTCAGTTTTTCTAAAATTTGGAGTTTTGGGTAAAGCAAATTTAGTTGTTATGTTTCTCTTGGTTGTTTTATGGTATTGGGAATCAAACCCAGTGTCTCTTGAGCACTAAACAGGCACTCTAACATTAAGCTCTATCCTCCAGGCCAAGTTTATAAGGCTTTGTCTTACCTTTAATTTAGATTAAGACCTGACATGAGAATTTGTAGGTGAGGATGCTAACATTCTGTGGAACATCTGATCTTGAAACGTGGCTTCACACAGTCAACGAGTGCTTAACAGTAGTTCTAGGTACAGAATAAATACTTGACTGCTATAGGGAGACAGAGACCAGAAACAAAGGGTTCTTGACCTCAAAAATCATATTAAACAAAATAGTAGTACTAAAGCACCAGTAGAAAACAATTAAACAAATCAAATACATTAAAGGCCACCTATTAAAAATTTTTGAGAAATAAAAAATGTATGGTTTCTGGAAAAACATACATGCACATGTACATGAAGATAAATGCAACAGGATAAGCTACATCTTGTAAAGGAACAAAAAAGAAGGGAGGGAAAGAGGGAGAGAAGGAAAGAAGGAAGGAAGGAAGAGGAAGGAAATAAAGAAAGGGAAGGAAGGAAGGAAGGAAGGAAGGAAGGAAGGAAGGAAGGAAGGAAGGAAGGAAGGAAGAAAGGAAGAAAGGAAGGAAGGAAGGAAGGAAAGAAGGACCGTCAGTTGTCTTACAAATAATAGGCTATTTCTGTGTCACAGTTGCTTTACTCCACGTAGTCAATCATGGATTCAGGTTCTTACTGCCTATTTTGTTTATGTTCCCCTTTGAAGTCTTGAAGATTTTACCATTCACATGAATAATTGGGAAAGAGAGAGGGAATGCAAGATCCTAGAAAGTGTTTTCCATGTGTCCTACTGGGGATATAACACAAATCTTTTCTTCCAGGTTGCACTGGCCAGCACCTAGTGCCAATATCACACCAATGATCTTTGCCTCCTATGTTTGTATCCTTGTTTAGTCCCCTTTCACAATGCATATAACAGATGTGATGGTACAATTTCTGAGTAGGTTATAAAATATTTCTCTTTCCATCTTGGCCTTGCTCTCCTGGACAGGCATCCTGTGAAAAGCCAGCTGTTGTGAGCAATTGTGTGAAGACAACCCACAAGTTGAGGACATTACAGTCACATTCAGCAAAAGAATAACAAACTCCATGAGAGTGAATGATCTTAGAAGTCAATTCTCCAATCCCAGGGGAACCTTGAGAGGGCTGCCAATGGCCCCAGCCAACAGCCTGACTACAATTCGTTAGGAGACTGGGAGCCAGAACCACTGAGCTAATCCATGTTTGATTCCTGATCCTTAGGAACTGTGTGAGATAATGACTGGGTGGTGATTTAAGTTGCTATGGTTTGGGATAATTAATTATATAGAAAGAGATAACTGAACACATGACCTCATCTGACTGGAAGGGAGACTGAGAAATGGTATCTGGTTGTATATCAAAGAGGAAAGGATGTGATTAAGTGTTGCACAGCTGCCTCCACCAAACTCAAAAGCACAAGTCAAAGTTGGTGAGACACAGTGATGTCTCCTGAGCACTTCCTGTGAACACAGCAGCCCCAGCGGCATCATCCAAGTTCTCCACATGCTCTTGGTCTTTCTCATAGCCTTCTAACTATGCAGCTAGCAACTCTAGAAAAATGCCAAAGTGAATAGTACTTTGTGTTCCCAAATCTCAAATCTGACTTCCTGATTAGAAGTGATCTTTTCCAAGTGAATGTCACAGTATTTGATTCCAGTGTCTTGCATCATGTATATACATTTTTCTAATTTGGGGAGGGGAAGGGAAATAACAAAATGTTGAAATAAGGATACAGGATGACCCATTGTAACAATAAGATGTACAAGAGAGTATGTTGAAAACGAACTTCACAAATTTGTGGGGGGGGGAGTGGAGGAGGAGAGGGAGGAGTTGGGGAGATGGGGAGGAAATGGATGGTAGGGGAAAATCAAAGAAGGGTGTAACAATTCTGGATAGGAAATGGAATCATTACCTTGCTCATGTAACGTAACCCCTCTGTACAGTATCTTCACAATAATATATATATATATATATATAGAACAAAAAAAAGAAATGTACTCATTACCTTATTTATGTAGCTGTAACCCCTCTGTATAGCACCTGTACAACAAAATAAAATAAAATTCAAAAATGCTTTAAAAAAAAAGAACACAAAGATCTCCAGACAGGAGGAAATGCCTATGTCTGAATTCTCATTCTAATTAAGTGTGTAAGACATCATCCTAGACATTTTGCGTGTCATTCATGGGGCTATTGGTGTTTCTGTCATTTCTATCTAAACTATGATAGAACTCAGTTTTTCCTGAGATCTGATATCAATTGTTTATATTTTAGTAAAAGTGGATTTACTTACTGTATATGAATTTTACTTTTAGATGGTTCTGTAAATGGATCTTCAAAAAGTTTACATCTTGTCAAAAAATTTAGTGGGTACTTTTAGGATTCTACCTAGATCCTTTTTCCAGAAATGTGGCTTGGGGCATTGTAGCTGCTGTGCGTATTGGATATCAACAGATCTCAACTATTTTCTTCTCTAGAGGGCTACCTCCAGTACTCTGGAACCAAGTTGTCTAGGTGATTAAAACTGTTGGTCCCAGGGCTAACCAGTAGCCAATGACCCACCAAACTGTAGTCTGGAATCTATGCTCCATGACTCTGTAGTCCCTGCTATGACTTCAGAGCTCCCTATCACATCAAACTTAAGCTAGATATCAGTGGAAGTACTTTCTTGCCATTTCCTCACTTTTTTCTTCTATGTTTCTATCCTGTTTTCCCTCACTCCTTATAGAGATTTCTTCCTCAACAAATTATGTGTACAAAACCCCCAACTCGATCTTTCATTCTGGAATACCTGACTTCGGCAGGGATTTTTAGATATTATTCAACAGAAAAACCAATTAATGCAAAGGGAGGAAATTCTCTGAAAGGTACAATGAACATGATTTCACAATAAATTAGCTGTAAGTGTGGAGGGAATTGTCACTATCCACCATTGAGGAAAATGAACTAATGAGATGAAAACTGAAACCAACAAAAACTGCGGAACTCCTCTTCTAATGGGAAGACCAATTCTTAATCAAGCAGAAGCAAGAGGATTGCCAGGTGAATAACAGCAGAAAAGGTAGAGCAAGAAGACTTCGTTCTAATTTTATAACCTGAGGATGTTAACTTTACAAGGCTTATTTCTGTTTCTGTAAATGGAAAAGAGATTAATCTATATTTTATAATGGAGAATCAAATAAATATATATGTGAGCTGGTGCGTATTATAACTTTCCCAGCAAAAGTTGAACTTGCCAATTTATTAAAAACTAATGTCATTTATCATTGGACATCACTAATTTCTTAATAGCCTTTTTGGTCTCACATATTCTTCATTTCGTTATGGATTTTCTTCCACGAAGATTATATAAAAATGTTTACTTCAGAACCTAGCTATATGAATGCACATTAAAGTTGAAACAAATACACATATTATTTTTTAAAAATCCTAACTAGTAACAGTTTGAACATTTCTTTTTTGTTTCTGGGGGGGGGGTGAGTTTGTTTGTTGTTGTTGTTGTTTTGACAAAGGGCCTACAGACGTAACCCAGGCTAGTCTTGAACTCACTATCCTTTTGTGTCAGCATCCAGAGTGCTGGTATTATAAGAGCATATCACACAGGCTGGCCAAAATTTGATCTTCTTAACAAAGACCCAGTCTTGAAATAAACATTGATTGAGGGTCTATTGCATTACTATAGACATGCCAGGAGTAAGATGTGTTTCTTTAAATCAAATAGTTTTATTTTTGATTAATATTTATTCATTGAAAGTAAATTTGATTTTTTTTTCCGTGAAATGAAGCAGTCACAAAGAACAGAGCCTGTTGAGGAATGTTGAGACCAGAGGTATGTAATAACAACTTCATATAAAAAATAAGCTTATGAGAGGAGTGCAGTAGGAAATTGATTTTTCTCATGGGGCTGGTAACTGTAATCCAAAGTCAATTCCAGACTAAGGGAAAACTAATATTTATTGAATACTTAGTATACCCCAGTAGTTATTTTCAACTATCATACTAGTGAATTGTTTCAAAAGCCAATTATCTATAATCGCTGATAATCATCAGTGAATTTTCTTTAACTCTGTTGCTGGGAAATAGCAGATGCTGATTCAATCTTAATTCCTCCAATGTAAAAGTCAAAGACTATGTTCTTTCAGTTATCATACTTGCAGATACCTACAGATTTTGAAAGTTTCATGGGCAATGGAATATTGCATATATATGTATATATATATATGGATATGGATAGATAGATAGATAGATAGATAATCTTGCCAATGAAATCCCTTGAAAATAAGGAGATGAGGAAGCATATTAACTCTAAATAAGTTCAGAATTATTTACCAAAGAACACCATTTGTCTTGATAAGTGCACCCTTGCAGTAAGAATAATAGCATTACAACCAAAGACAGAAAATTCTAGTTAAAAAAAGACAAGATGAGATTTACAGTAGATTTCCTGATGAAAACCACTAGACAGTAGCTCTGAGGTGATGGGATCATGAACTCTAAAACACCTTAAACCTGTGCTTGTGTGTCATCTTAACAATCTGAGTTTTACAGTAGCCAAAGCTCTTACCCAAAGCAACAGTAACCTGTAAACCCTATTTGACTCAGAGAGTTTCTGAAGAGTAAAAACAAAATTCCTCAGAAAGGTAATTGGTTTCTTTGTACTCTTACAGCGTTTTTACCACTGAAACTCAATCAACGGGCTTCCACGCCAGGTCTTTTTCTTTTACATGAGTGTGTTCAGATTCAGCATTGACGCCATGGTTTGACAGGCCATAACTGATGAATTATGCAGATGTTTGACTTGAACGCTTATCAAAATCCTTACAGATACAAAAAAATTAGTCAGCCAAACAGCATTAGGATTAGACTTTGCCATTGATTGGAGCAGTTTTCCTACAGGAAATGAGTTTCATTAATCATTTTTGGCCAAAGTCAAAGATAACTGTACTGTCTCCTTGTCACATTTATTTAATAAGCAGCATTGTTGGGCTTTGTACTCACTGGTAAATCTAAGTACCATCTGTAAGTCCATCATGCATGTCTTCCCTCTATGTATCATTATGCTACTCTTGTTTGAATTTTAGATTATAAAATACTGGCCCACTGGAGTCTAGAACAGGATTGGTGTGTGTCTTGGCATTGAGCCTGCAGCCACCAATCAGCAAACTTTTTGATTCTATCAGCAAACTTTTTGGTTATGTCTGTGTCAAGAATGTCACAGTCTGGCAAGCAAGATGATTAGAAACCAGTTGGGATTAAAATGGTAAAAGCCACAATTTATTATAAATTCACTACATAAATTCCCACATTTAATCCAATACAACTATGAAGAGAACATTACTATTGATAAGAAATGTGCTCAATACCTTACATATGTAACCATAACGCCTTTGTACATCACCTTAACAATAAAATAAAGTTAAAAAAAGACAGATAAATCAATCAATATGTGTAATACCATGACAAAGAAAAGAGGTTTACAAAAGGTGAGAAGTTTACAAACATCACACAATTAGGTAGCAATGAATGCAAGACCTGAACTTGTCTGTGCCCATTATAAATATTCATTTTTCTGTGTAACATATTTTATTACCAATATAAGCCAAAACAACATAATCATAAAGCATAAAAGGAAATAATATGAATAAAGGAAATAAATATCAATTTGGCACCCTAGAACACATAAAATAAGACCACATTACTGTGCCAGGTATGTGGACAACAATGATGCTGTTTGCATCTTGAGAGATGCTGTGATTCAGACTCTGAAGACAAGGGTATGGTGATTTTTAGAAGACTTTTCCTATTCCTAAATATAATACTAGTTTGTTTTTGCCACATTTTTTTCCTATTGAGTTTCTAAAAATTTTTTTAAGGTGAATGAAATGATTTAATGTTCTTTCAACAAATTGCAACTTATGGGAGCACAATCATTGGTTTTCCTTCATGCAAGATCTTGCCATTAACCTAAAAATAGTCCACTTTAGACCCTTTTTATGTTTCCTTATTCTGAGGACCTGGTCCAGATTATGGAACCCTGACCATCTTAAAAGCTAGCACTTACTGAACCTTCCTGAGTGCCACGTTTCTCACAAATGTCATTCCAGTGAATGCTCTTGATGGTCCATCATAGTTATTTTCCAAATAAAGAAAATAAAGGATAAAAAACTGGAACCACCTATTGGGTGCTTAGACGTTTAAGAAAGGGTTGAAATATTTTCTCTGCTGCCACCATAGATGTATCCTTCCTTTGGTCTTAGAAATGAGCTGGGTATGCCTTGCTCATGGTACCTGCAAGAGATAACTTGCTCACTTCTAATGTCCTTAAGTGAGGCAGTTCCCTTTCTTCTCATTGGATTTTCTAGGGGAAAAAGAGAAAGACCCTTGGCATGGTTCCCACAGATAAAACACTGGCCAATCATGTATTGATTTGAGGCAAAGCAGTGAAAACTCTTGCTGTATTTTCCCTCCAGTTTCAATTCCCCTTGTAAATGTGATTATAGTTACATTGCCTTTATGCTTCCCCAAGCTCCAGAAAAGCCTCCTGTCATCCTGGGTTTCTTCAGGCAGAGAATGTGTCATCAATTTTGTTTCTTTTAACTTCTATTTATCCACATAACCTAAATAACTGTGAAATAAACTTGGTAGTACAATACTTCTCCTTCCTGTCATGAGCACTTACAATTATTTAACAAAGTTAAAGGTTTTCATTTCTAGTGACAATTACGACATAAAGAAAAAATGGTTAATGATTATAGCAAAATTCATGGAATCTCTTATCTTTAAGAGAAAGAAGAAAACTTCCATTGACAAAGGACACAGTTTTTGAGGGACTGTAGCATTTTAACTTTTATTCATGTAGTAAGTTTATAAGTACCCAATTACTAAAGATTCCTTAACCAAGAGCTACGCTGTATGCCTTAAGACTCCATGAAATATGCACAGATGTATAAAGGTACATAAAAATACATAATTGAAAGAAAAATAAAGCTAGCACTAATGTAAGCATCTAACCACTTGCACTAATACAAGATTAAAATGGAAAAGGAAAAAGAAAAAAAATAAGGTCAAATGGCTCAAGATGAAATAATAATATAGCTTAAGTTGCAGACTTCCCACACATGATATTTTCTTATAAGAGCAAGAAGAGACACCAAAAAGATAAGAAACATCATTAATAATAAGATTGAAAGCCCACTTATTAATTGGATTGTTGTTTGAGGGTTTATTTGGGGAAGAAAGGGTTTAATTTTTTGAGCTCTAATGATACTTTGGATATTAGGTCCTTCTCTGATGTATGGCTGGTAAAAATCATCTCCCATTCTGTGGGCTTCTATTCAGCTTGTTTTCTATGTCCTTTGCCATGAAGAAACATTTAAGTTTAATGCAATCCATTTATTCAGGCTTTTTTGATTTGTTGTGGTTCTGGATCTTTACTTACAAAGTTTCAACGTGTGCCTAGGAGGCCTAGTATCCCCCCTATCTCTTCCTATAGTATTTTCATGGCTTAAGGCATTACATCGAGATCTTTGATCTAGTTTAAACCGACTCTGGTGCAAAGTGATGTATAAGAATCTAGCTTCAATAAAACATTGGCCAATAAACACATGGAGAAATGTGAGAAATCTCTGGCCATGAAAGAAATGCAAATGAAAATATTGAAATCAACTCACTCCTGTAATCCTAGCTACTCCAGAGGCTGAGATCTGGGGATCATGGTTCAAAGCCAGCCTGGGCAGGAAAGTTCATGAGACTCTTATCTCCAATTAACTACCAGAAAACTGGATGTGACGATTTTGCTCCAGTGGTAGAGCACTCAATGATAGTGCCCAAGCCCAGGGTTTAAGACCCACAACCAACAAATAAAAAACAACAACAACATATTAAGATTCCATCTCACCCCACTTAGAATGACCAATATCAAGAAAACTCACAATAACAAATACTGGCATAGATATGGTCAAAATAGAACTCTTTCCCTGTTGGTGGGAATGTTCAACCACTCTGGAAAGCATTATAGAAGTTCTTCAAAAGATTAAACAGGGCTGGGAAGGTGGCTCAGTGGTAGAGTGATTGCCTTGCATGCAGGAGTCCCTGGGTTCGATTCCTCAGCACCACATAAGCAGAAAAAAGCCAGAAGTAACACTGTAGCTCAAATGGTAGAGCTCTAGCTTTGAGCTGAAGAGCTGAGGGACAGCGCCCAGGCCCATAGTTCAGGCCCCAAGACTGACAAAAACAAAAAACACAGAGCTACCCTATGACTCAGCAATTCTACTCCTGGTCATTTATCCACTAGAACACAAAGAAGGTCACACTAAAGCTATCAGCACACCCATGTCTATTGTAGCATTATTTACCATATCCAAGATATAGAATCAGCCCAATGCCCCTCAGTGGATGAATGCATCAAGAAAATGTTATATAAGTCAAGTAAGCAAATAAGCTAGATCCAGAAAAAAATAGGATGATGGTTTCCCTTATTTGTAGAAACTAGAATGTGTCTATAAATCTACACTTGTTAGATGGTATTAATAAATCTATTGATTACAAGTGAGAAAATACATAACTTCCATATTAATATTATAGTTATGAATAAAGTTGTAGCCTCACTTAAAGAAAAAGACAAGGAGTTCAATCTTGAAACATGTAACAAAAGAATCACTGATATATCGATCATCTTAAAAGGTTACAATATTTATAAATCACAAATGATATATCCCCATAGATTAGTGGAATGTTGGTTGATACTATTACCAAATGACATTGATTAACTGTGGTGCCTTGACATTTGTTTCTTTGTTCTTCTCTATGAATTATTTTATATGACAGACTGTATCCATGAAGATCTGTGCTTTGGAATAAGTCAGAATATAAAGCTGTCCTGTAGTAATAAAATACCTACCCTAATTTTATGAATGAATCCTTCTTGGCAAATGAGATTTCTGAATGGAATGATCCTTTACTTGGAAAGTAAATCAAAATTGAGCAGTTTTCAATAGTTGATCATGATCTATGATGGGGAGAGTATCATTATCCCTTATGCACAATTTGTTTTATTTTTCCTGTGTTTTCCATTCAGAAGTCCAATAAAATGGAAACATAGAATTAACCTGATTGTAGCAGAAAGTATTCTGGAGTGAAAACCTCTCATTCTCCTGGTCTGTCTTAATGGGGGAATCAAATGTGATTTGGGTTGTTTGCAGATGATTGTGGATGGGTAATTATTCTAAAATATCTCTTTTCAAATGCTTTGCATGGCAATCAAGAAAGAATGTGAGAGGTTAGACATTACATTATGAAGGTTATCAGCAGCATATAATTCCTTAATTATGCATAAAAATGAATAGCAAATACCTGCCAAAGGAATTTCTGGATTTCTTTTGTGAAAAAAAACTCTGAGGTATGCATGGGCCTCTTACTCTTCTTAGAGAACATTGTAAATGGATCTGTGGCTCAAGTGGGAGAGCGCTAGCTAGCTTTGAGCAAAAAAGCTCAGGGACAGCACCCAGGCCCTGAGGTCAAGCTTTAAGGCTAGCACACACACACACACACACACACACACACACACACACACACACACACACACACACATTTCTCTCTCTCTCTCTCTCTTTTTCTCTCTCTCTCTCTCTTTCTCTCTCTCTCTTTCTCTCTCTCTCTCTCTCTCTCTCTCTCTCTCTCTCTCTCTCTCTCTCTCTCTCTCTCTCTCTCTCCTAATAACTATGTAACTGAACCTTACTTCTCTCTCTCTCTCCCCTAATAACTATGTAACTGAACCTTACTTCTCTTACCTCTAAATTGGTAATAATAACACTCAGGGTATTTTCATAGATGTTGCAGTGGTTACATTATAACAACCATTGGTAGTTTTTAATATTAATAATATGGCTTCTTAAGCATTGCCTCACCAAATTCAGGGTATTAATAAGTTCAATTGAGACATATATCACAAGGACATTTTGTTTTGCAGGTAAACCATGCCGTGGAGTCAAAAACTGGCACTGGTCATTAAGGATCATAATACTCAAGAAGAGAGAGTCTATCTTTTCCTAATAGAATCTTTTTTGTTTGACCTGTGCTAAATTATTCCTCTGTTTCCTTCAGAATACCATGTGCTATTTGCAAGTGGCAACCAGCTTTAAATAAATTAACATGTTTATTTGCACATTCCAACTCTACATTCTCTAATTCTGGAGGGAAAGGATGTACATTTCTCGATCTATTATGAAGGCTATGAATTGTTACTATTTGTGTTATTTTTTCTCCAAGGAAGAAGACAGTATTTAAACATTCTGCCTCTTTCCTTAATTGTTACCAAGTAGAGCAGGTTGTTGAAGGAACTTTCAGTTGTCAGACAGCTCTTTGGATGCCCAGTGGCATATCTCCAGAAGTGGTATTGCATTTGAGGGCAGTTCATCTGCATGTAATAGTGCTCTGTCTGGGGATGAGGTTAATATAGATTGGAATCTAATTTCCCTCTCTCTCTGGCCTCTCTGCCTCTCTACCTCTCTGCCTCTCTGCCTCTCTGTCTCTGCCTCTCTGTCTCTCTCTGGCTCTGCCTCTCTGTCTCTCTGTCTCTCTGTCTCTCTGTCTCTCTGTCTCTCTGTCTCTCTGTCTCTCTGTCTCTCTGTCTCTGTCTCTCTCTCTCTCTCTCTCTCTCTGCATAGCCCACCTATGCTATATGCTACCTGGAATCAATTGTCAGTCCAGTTTTCTAGGTCTTGGTTTGCATCTGTTGTTTACTATAAATAAACACCCAGGGGCTGATGCTTACCAAGTTACCAAAAAGATACAACTATTTCGATCTATCTTTCTGTCTAGCTGTTTATCAATATAAATGATAAGTCAATAAGTAGCACACAAATAAATATAAATAAATAAATAGTTGTGATGTTACATGGTGTTGGAGATTGAACTCTCAACTCCTAGGTAGGTTCTACCACTTAAGCATGTTCCTAGAGTTTTTTTCCTTTGTTTTTCTTTAATTTTTCCCTATTTATTTTATTTTATGTTATCTCTTATTTTATCTGGAGCCAAATCAGACCTTGATCCTCCCATTTAAGCTCCCAAGTAGGTGCATGTTTGAGCTCAAGAACTTTTTTACTTACTCCGTTTTCTCATTCACAGATGGCACTCTACCACTTGAGCCATGTCCCCAGTTTTGTTTTTTCAGATTAATTAAAATGTTAATTAACAGATAAGTTAGTTGATAGTAAAAGATAAGAGTTACTCAGAGTTGTCTGTCAGGCTGGCTTCAAAGGGTGATCCTCAGATTTCAGCCTCCTGAGAAACTGGTGGCTCATAAAAAAAGAAAGTACCCAAGGCATCTGTTCTCCACTGAGAGGACACTTTGCTTATTTCAGAATAGAAAGAAAGAGAGTAAAAGGGAAGCAAAGCCCAGATAGTGATTTAGTGACGATGTCATGGCAGCACTGTGATTAATCTAAGATTTCACACAGAGAAAGAGTTGAGCCCTGAAAGATTATCTGCTTCATGATTTTTGACAACCAGAAAGTTATTCTTCCTAAGTAATATGATTTCATACTATATGTCACTCTGGAAACATAGTGCATGTTAATTAATGCAATTAATATTAAGAAGATGAAGTGAGTGTTTAGCAACATGGAAAAACAAAATTGTGCTTATGAAATTAAATTTTGTCTAGTCCAATAAAACACATTATAATACAGATATTTTTATTTAAATATAAATTGACAAGAGTATTATTTAGGAACACTCGAACACTCAAGTCCAGTACAAATTATAGCAAAATTAATGCATGATGGATAATGATGGATTGGTACCTTATTATCTTCTGGGTAAAGAAATAGTTTGGTGACTTCAGAGATCAGACTGTTAGACTCCTACAGCATCCTAAATTTCTGCAGCTCTCCACATCCAGAAGAAAAAATATAGTTTTGGATTTAAATAGTTCATAAACTTGAGACACAGTGAAAATCTCAATCCCATTGAGAAATTTTCTAACATTTTTTTTGAGTGGTATCCGAAAGCCATTTGTTCATTTATTCCACATGTGGGATTTCAACTTATTTTTTTTTTCTTCCTTTCAATTTTCTCCTGTTTTTATATTGCTTTGTGTAGGTCAAGGTCAAAAGAAAGGTCACGGTAATCCTCTGTATCTATTGAAACTCAGCAAATTGAAGATATTTGGAAACATTGTTTCTGAGTGTTAGAAAAGAATGGTGTCATGTGTACCTGCTCTCATATCTACTCTGGGAAAAGGTGACTCTGTGAGGCATTGGTGCAAAATGAGTAGACAAAGTGACACCATCTTTTCCTTTTGCAGTCACGAGTGCAAACTTTTATTTCATCTTTTGGCAAGGTCTTCAGGACTGAAAAAATAGGGAGCACCTGCAATTTTCAGAGCTATTTTAATCACTTGGCTTTATTTTTTTCAAGAATAAGTTTTTCCTCTATCATAGAATTTAGGACAAAAATCTTTCAGCACTTGATTCAACAAGTTCACAGGTTCATACTGCTGTTCATACCACTGTTTCAATTAATTCAGCCCATTCATAGGACCATGATTCTTGTAACTTTTGAAAATGTACACATCTTCAGCTTTACATACGACTATGCAGAAAGATGTTGGTGTGATGGTAGTTTAGGTGCTTCTGTTTAGCAAAGAGCTCATGCTTTTTCTTTAGGGCAGTGATATGATTACATCATCCTGTTCCCTGATATATGTCTCATAGTTAAATTGGTCCTTCCCAACTATAGCAGAAATTTCATTTTCTACTTCTAGTATACCAATTGTACCTCCATGTCCTTTCCCTTCCTTTTCAGTTTTTTACTTTGGAGCTACAGGAGTATCCATTTTCATCAATGGTATCTGGTAAACATGATTTTCATTACTATTTCTGAGGTGGCCCCGTAGTTACTGTTGGTTAGCAGCTCTGGTGAGAGCAGCAATGGAAAGGAGGCTATAAAGCATGTATAGTCTTTAGGGCACATGTATCTGTGATGCTAGTGCATACTACATTTGTATGTAATGGGAGATATTGGCTTGGGCAACCAGCTTGACCAATAGGTGCCTTCCACGGGCATCTGAATACACTAAGGGCCTTCCTCAGCACTACCTTCACAGGAGCTAAGAACTTCAAAAACACCAAGCACTCACTCAGTGTTTGACTCAGTAAGTACACATTATAAAAAATCCACTTTTCTTCATTTTCTTTCTCATTCTATGGTGGTTATTGCTATCTTCAGCATCCGTGACAGGATGCACAAAACAATGCCATATTTGATGCTTCTGTTCAGAATTGCTTCCATCCATCCTTTGATTGCTGTGATGGGAATGATGCAAAGTTTCACAGTGATGAAAATGTGTTGTACTCACAAAATGACATGTTGAATTGAAACCCCTTTGTACAACTATTTAAACAAAATAAAATATAATTAATTAATTAAATTTAAATATATAACTTTTATAATTCCAAGATAATCCATTTTCTCAATTGGTCCTTGGGGGGTGGGAATTACATATGGAAAGGACAGGAAGAGGAAATATTCATCACTCCTTATTAATGTAAGAGAGTGCCATTAGAGATTGGCACTTGTTTCAGTTACCACTCACACACACGCACACACACACACATACACATACACCCCACTTACAACTACTATCATTAATTAGACTGCTACAACTGCTACAACACCACGACTAGTTTTAATTGCTCTCAGCCAGATTCTGTTTCTAGCACTTCATGTTGAAGCAAAGCTTAATTGAGTCTCTAGCTACACCATTAAGCAACATGTTGAAAACCTTCTTCTCTTGTGGACCTCATGCCTCTTCCTCCTTTAACATCCCTATTTTGGACATTTGAAACCTGAAGCTAAGCTCAGGAAAACACAGAAAATCCTCAATACTTCTATTGATTTCAGTAGAGATAGGAATAAAGATTTATTTAGTCCGTGGAATGTTGGTAGCCATAGCTTGAGAAACAGGTGGTCTTTTGCAGGTAGCAATTAACACCCAGAAGCCAAAAATCTAAACAAAGTCCTATGTGTTGCTCAGTCTGAGGTGTTACGTTTGCTGTACATGTTCCTGGTATGCAGTGCAGGGCATCAGGCCAGTATCAGTGGCTGAACTTGGCAGGAGGCTGAGGGAAACTCAGAATCCTGAATGATTTGTTCACAAATGTGGAATGATGAGATTGGATAGTTCAGACTACAATTGCTGTTAGTATAGCAAGGGTATTTCACATTAGCTGGAAGTCTAGATTATAATGAACACTCTCTTTGAAAGATAATATCCAGATTTGCAATCATGTAAAAAAGTGAGCTTTGGAACCTATATGACTTGCAGCCTGAAGGTTTTAGCAAGCTGACACACGGGAGAGTTGGTCATACAGTTCAGCTTTTGGTTCAACTCTACAATTCAACTTGTTGATGTTAGGGTTCTTCCTGGGGCATTGATCGCCTCTCTTCTGCTATGTCAGAGGCTACATGGTAGCTGGGAGGATGTATTTTCAAGATTAGCTACAGAAACTTAACATGTTTTCAGGATTCTCCTGCTTCAAGCACACATTGGAATTATACAGTGAGCTCATTAAAACAGATTTCTGGGTCCCATTAATAGAAGTAAAGTTGTGTGAGCTTTAGGATAGAGCCTGACATTTGGTACTTTTTTCTTTTCAAATTACTTGGGATTAAACTCAGTGTGTCTTGCCTACTTGTGATCCCGAACTTGTTTTCTAGGTTTTGTTTTTATTTTGCTTTCCAGACCAGAACTTACTAACTTTAGCCAGGCTTGCTTTGAACCTTTGATCCTTCTAACTTCTGCTTTCTGAGTAGCTGGGATTACAGGTAGGCCTAACCAAACCTGGCAGATATTTTTAAGTTCCCTTGTCTCCCATCACCTCCATGTGATGCTAATGATTTTGTTCTTTGAACTACAGTTTGAGAAACAGTCTTCTAGAGTACTTCTCTATTATGAAATATTCATGAACATGTTCTGGATATTCTAGCTTCACTTCTAATCTATTGTTTGTCTAGCAATGTTTAACGCATTACACTTAGTAAGACTCTCTGGCAGCTCTTGAGCCCTAAATTACAAAGACCTGAGAGGCATGTGAATACGACCTCAGAACAAGCTTACTCTACAGCCTGGAGAGTAGGAGGGAAAGGAGATGTGTCTAGAATACCAAGGCATGGGAATAGTTAATTGTGTTTTTCACAAGGCACAAAGGAATCAAATTTAAAGCCTTGATCTCACACTATAATTTCATTCTGTTTTACAAGATTAGTCATGCATATTGTTAGAAGGGAGATGAGACAAGGTTAAATTAAAGCTATATATAATCAGGAAAAATTTCAGATCTGCCTTGTAATTCAACCATAGCCTTACTGACTTACACCCTTATTCTGGGTCTGGCTTTGTTAGATTACTAAGCTAAGCATTTGTGGAACAGAATAGGGTAGGGTGGGTGTGAGAGTCAGAAGAGGTTTGTATCAGGATCCAGGTTCTCTGAACTCCTGTTTCTTTATCAAGAAAAAAGAACCACAGAGATTGAGGGTTGCAGGTAGACATGAATAGAAATAGGTGGTATGATCTCTAGAACATAATGATATTAAATTAATATTAGTCTGCACATTTTACTTACTATTGTCTTCCTATACCACCTCTATGGAGAACATGGAGACTGGAAAGGCAAAGCATACATTAGCTGCTTAGAAACTGCTCATAGTTCATCTCCAGGTATATAGCTGAGTTAGATATATTCTATTTTTATCATCATGTTAGTGAGAAATTCAGTGACTGGCCTTAAAATCTGGTAGTGGATAAAATAATCTGTGTTTTCAGAGTAGAAAAGACACATCTCAGATGTTAAAGATAACAAGGAATAGATGTTATTCACACAGAATATTTAGTATGCTCCTAGAAACCCATATCAAGGTGTCTATTATACATAATTGAGTAACTGGGAATCTGACATAATAAGGCATATGGGAAAAGAATGGAACCTGGACTTGGGTTTTAATTGTAATTTTACCCCTAAGAAGGCTCTGGATAAGTTATTTAACTTGCTCCTATGTATAGAAGTCCACAAATATAAGTGCACATGTATGTACACAGACACACAGACCAGCTAAAGTGACTTCTATTTTATAAATATGTTTTGTTCAAACATATCGACTATACTTTGCACAATAAATATTTACATATAGTGATGTGCTTCAAAGTCATAAAAATGGCTTTGTATTTGCTGATTTGGACTACAGGCAACTATATTAAAGACAGTTTTCCCTTTTTCACTGATTGCTACAATACTTTGCTCATAGCTACACATGAGTAGATGAGTGAATCACTATTCCTTCAAGGAGGTCATAAATCCCCCTGTATTGGAACCATGAAACTGGGGCTTGATTTGTCTGTTTCCTGCCATACTTCACCGTTGGTACCATGCCGGCCTTGTAGTAAGAACTCAACAAATATTTGGAGACTGACTAAAGAAGTAGATGAATGTCAAATAACTCAGGTGATCCAGTCCCACAACTGTTATTCCTGAGAGCTTATACAAATCAAATTGTTAAAATTTCTACCTTATCTGATTCTTTGTAGGCACAGCCCAATTTCTGCAAGGGCCTGAAGGATAATTACAATAATCATTCATGTCTCCATGCAGAAATAAGGTATAACATTCATACTCTCCCAAAGTATATTATAGTACATACTTCATTTTAGAGAGATTGATGTGGAAAATTAGCATCTCTATTTTAAGGTTGATGAGGCTAATGGGAAATATAGATAAAGTTGAAGAAATGTACATGAAGACATTTCTTTCCCAGCAAGATAAAGCAAAAATTTTCAGGAGAAGGCCAGCTATGGGGCCACACTTCAGGCCAAATATTCCCTATCACCACACCTATTTCAAAGGCTTTTTTCCTGTTATTCAATCTATTAAAATAGATGTCAATGGATTTAATTTATTTAAAAATAAGTTTAGACACTATGTTAAAATCAAACTATACAATTTATGTGGGTAGAGATGAGAGGGAAAACCTGGGAGAGCACAAAAGAAGGGGTGACATTGTCCAAAAGGAAAAGTACTCTTTACCTGACTTATGTAATTCTCACCCCTCTGTACAGCATCTTTATAATAGCACCAAAAATAAATAAATAAACACAAATAAATTTAGAGCTGAAAGTGGTGGTGTATGCCTATGGCGTAGACATGAAGATTATGAGTTTGAGGCAGTTTAGGGTATACACTGAGACTCAATCTCAAAATCATAGATTTTAGATGAAAACTGTGTGTATGGTACGACGATCAAATAGGTAAGTAGCAGACAATGCATTTTCTATTATGACATAAACACAAATGTATATGTCCATTGAGTGTCTGTGGTGCTTGTATGAAGCAGTAAGAAGCCTAATAACGAAGGTTTCCGAAATTCACAAGTAAAGAATAAAGAGGCAGGCAATTATTTCTACTTTTTTTTTCTTTCTGTATCCTTTGTCTTGTGTATAAGCATATCTGATCTGTGGGAGGGAATGGGAACCACAGAAACAGCAGGACAAGGGATGAACTAATGCAACAATGATAATCACAAGATACTATGGTGGAAATGAACTTTACAACTTGGGGGACAGGGAGTAGGGAGGAGTAAGTGGGAGAAAATAAGGGTGGGATAACAGTGTTTATAAAGAAATGTACTCATTACCTTACTTACGTAACTGTAACCCTATGCTCATTATCTTTACAATAAATTTTTAAAAATAAAAAAGAACAAAGAGGCAGGATGGTATATAGAGAAAGCATAGAGAGGAAGTCTGCATATTATAATAAAATATTCAATTTGAGGTAAAACACAGGTGAAAATCTGGAGAGTCATCAGTCTGTGAGACAGGGTGACAAAACATAGAGAGATGTGGCACAATAATGGTAAGAGCTATGAACTCCAGAAGTGTTCAATTGAACAAAACCAGCTCTGAATCTTGGCATACAACTTAACTTCAGTCAAGTCTGTGATCTTTAGCTTATCAATATGTCAATATTTTATAGGTATCTCTATAAGAAGAATGCTGAGAGAACCAACTAGTATAGCATGTAAAATAAGAAACATGTGGCCAAGGCACAAGGCATAAAGTAAACCTTATCATGATATAATACATCAAGCTTATAAAGGATTCTAAAATGAAAGCACAAGGCCATTGTTTAAGTTGTGAGAAGTCTGACTGTCTGGCCAATGTGTTTGGCTGACCCAGTTTCCATATGGTTCACTGAGGTCTGAGACTGTAGTATGAAGGATCACCAGAAAGCCAAATTACCTAGATGTCTTTACCTGTCCTGTTTCATCCTGCATACATAATATGAAATGTTTACCTTCTGTTGAACAGTTAACTTGCTCATTGTAGAAAATTGAATCTGATAATGAAGCTTTTGCTATTTTTATTTCCAGGATCAATTTGGTTTGGGTAGAGACATGAAGAAATGAGCAAACAATTGCCAAATTTCCACTTAGCTTATTGAAAATACAGACTCAAATCCTATGGGTGGGTGAGGGTGAACCTGGTAAATGGGACCTTGTTAAAGAATGAGAAAGTTTCTTGAGGAAGAGGTAGCATTGCTCTCAAGTTGTACTGTTCATAGGGAAATTTCAGCATGCACAGTCAGGAAAATGTTTAAATTTGTCTACACTCCCAAGTTAAGTCATTACTGATTTCACACATAATTCCGTGGATTCAGTTCTCCCTTACAATTGACTTCTGAACTTGGCTCACAGTCTTCTTTACCATCTGATAATAATGCTAGCAACATCAACCCACCAAAATACTCGGTTTCACAGTTTACAAAACATTTTCAATTAATTATTCATTTGAGTCCCGTAAGAGCCATGAGAGGTTGGTGTTGCTATTTTTACTTTACAAACAAGAAAAGAGGTTTAAAAGGGTTGGGGAAAAGAAGAAAAAGGGGAAATATGTAAGGCAAGAAGAGGAAGAGGAGGAAAGGCTGCATATCTGAGGAATAATATAGAAAGTAACTGTAAAATGTAAGATTTATCTAAATGGCCATCAGTTATGGATTCTGAAGTTGGGGCCTATTTTTATTTTCTTGGGAGACCATGATCAACTCAGCATCTTTCCTCCAGAATTTACTTGGCTAAAAAACAAAGGAGGGAGTAACAATGCTTGATAGGAAATGGACTCATTACCTTGCTCATGTAGGTGTAACACCTCTGTACAGTATCTTATATATATATATAATATTTAATATCATATCTATATATATATGAATTGGGCTGGGAAGTTGACTCAGTGGTAAGAGTGCTTGCTTTGCATGCATGAGGCCCTGGGTTCCATTCCTCCACACCACATAAGCAGAAAAAGATGGAAGCTATGCTGTAGCTGAAGAGCTGAAGAGCTGAAGAGCTGAGGGACAGTGCCCAGGCCCAGAGTTCAATCCCAGGACTGTCAAAAAAAAAGAATTTACATGGCTAGTAAGTAGAGCCATCTTAGGTATTACAGTATACCATCTCCCCACCCAATACTAACTTCCTGTCATATATTAGAGTGAGAACTATCTTTTTCAAAGTATGCCCTTTGGATATGAGAAGAACAAGGGTGGTACATGACAGAAACATTCTAATTGTTGGGAAAGAATCATAGCAACAAACAAAAACAAGATGAAAGTGAAGTGGTGGGATTCAACAAATAAAATACCAGCCATTGATCAGATGACAATTTATTGCTATCCATATTTGTGCATCCTATGAACAAATACGTTGCAATGTGTATTCTGGTTTCACACATCTCTGTGTTCAGCCACCTGGAAGCCTTTCTTAAGTTCTTTTCTTCTAAAATCTTCACAGTGTTTAAGAAATTTGTTATCTTCCTATAAATATAAAGAACAGATGGGTTCCTAGAAATTGCTGACTGAGCGTGAGATAAAGTATGTAAATAGTAACCTGGAGCTGCTGCTCTTTCATTTTTTGTTGTATTATTATTCACAGCATAATACTTATCTTCCAGCTCCTGCTTTTCTCTAAGAATATTAAATTCGGATGAAGAACATTTTCTTTTGAATTCTGTCCATCTTTGGCCACTGCCACCCTTACCTACAAGGTACAACTTAAGACAAATAGGGGAAGCCATCCTATAGATCTGCCTGGCAGAGTTGTTTGTATCATCCAAAGGCAAAGATCAATGCAAGTCTGTGAAATAACCTTTCCAGAATATCTATCTCAAATCCCCAAAGCACAAGTGGCCTATTGCTCATTCCCCCTATTCTTTCCATTTTCAGAATCTTGCTACATCTTGCTAAATCTTGTATCTACCAAAGGCTCCATCACATTTTTTCAACCTGAAATAATCCATAGGTGGTTGTTAATGTATGGCAACCTAAAGAGTCATTCTGAAGTAAATGGAGGAAGACGTGGTCTCAAGCAGAAGAGGAGAAACTTTTCTGGATAGATCTATTTGAATATTTATTATAATAAATTCTGAGCTATACAAAATTACCAATAGAGGAAGATGGCTGTGGGCAGCTGATGAGAAACATACAAGAAACATACCTATTGTCTTGTTATATACCAAATGAATTAGTGCCTATGTGGCCTATACCTGCTTGAAAACACAAGAGCTTCAAAGCTTCAACTGAGAGTTGAAAATTAGTCACATAGTTGAGCCTTGGTGAAAAACCAATCTATTCTTAAGGGAAGAAAGTGGAAAAAGTACTAGAAGGATACAGAGGTAGTGAGTTTATGAAGAAGCCTTTTCCTTAGGCTAGAGTTGGAAGCTGGAATCTCACTGGCTATTGTATCAAACAACATTCATTCTTCAATAAATCATTGAAGAAGTCACATGAGCAAAAGTATTTTGCCAGTGGAGAAGACAGGGAGTAGAGACTTGTTAAGATTTACAAGATACTCAATCAAGAGGAGAACTATACCTATATGTAAACTAAAAGTATTGGAGATTTTACAGCTATTTCAATTATTAATTCAGTTAATTCAATTATTACTTATTTTGTGCACCGATTTTGGGGCTTAAACGCAGGGACTTAGCACTGGACAGCTTTGTTTAGCTTAAGGCTAATGCTTTACCACATGAGCCACAGATCCACTCCTAGCTTTTTGTTTGGTTTAGTAATCTAACTGGAAGTAAGTATCTCAAGAACTTTCTTGCCTGGGCTGGCTTCAAATCACAATTCCCATATCTCATCCTCCTAGATTACAGGTATGCATCACTGGCACTGGGCTCTACCATTTATTTTTATTAGCATTGCTTTCATTAAAATTTCAGATAACACTAAGTACTTTTTTCTGATATGCAGCTCTCTGATTTCTAACTTGTATTATTATGAGGCAAAACATGGAGAAAATGTGTCCTAGTTAGTAGTCCATTGTATAAATAAATGCCCAGGAGTGGCATTGCTGGGTCATTGGGAAGCTCTATGTTTAGTCCATCAGGCCACACCAAAGCCACCAGCACAACCATGTTCATTGCAGTACAACCATGTTCATTGCAGTATTGTTTACCATAGCTAAGATATGGAAATAACCGAGATGTACCTGAGTGGATGAATGTTATCTATAAAATGTGCATATATTCACAATGGAGTTCTACTCATCCATCAGAAAGAAAGATATTGAACCACTTGTAAGGAAATGGGAAGACTTGGGAAAAAATATTAGTCAAAGAAAGACAGATTCAAAGCAATATAAACTGCATGGTTTTCCTCATTTATGGTAACTAGAATATGCCTATAAAGTAAACACACTGATTGATTTAAAATATTTGTATCGATATCTATAGATCTATCTATCTACCTATTTATCTATCTAGCTGCACACAGAATGGAATATGATAAATTATATAGTACTCTAGACATTGACACACTGAGGCCAAAGAAAAAGATGTGTAGGAGTGGTTGACAAAGGCTCAATAACCATGTGTTTATGATCATATAAAATAATATCTTATGAAATAAACTCCAAGTAAAGGAAAAAAGAGGTATTTTTAGTTTTTGTTTTCTTTTCCTTTTGTCTCATTTGCTAGTTTGTTTGTATTTGGGAGGGTTAAGGGGGACACATAAAGGTGGAACAAAGGTGAACAAATATAACAATGGTACTCCTAGCTACTATGTGGAAGATAAACTGTACATCTTGTGGGTAGTGATGAAAGGGAAAAATGTGATGGAAAGGGTGACACAGTTCAAAAAGAATTGTACTAATTACTTATTACCTGATTCATGTACCTGTAACCCCTCTGTATATCAACTCTACAATAACAAATAATGGAAAGTACAAAAAAATAAAGTGGAGAAAATACATGATAAGATTTTAGTTTTTGTTTCTCTGTGGTTATATGAATTACTGAACTCAAAATCCTTTCTTTATTGAGCAAAGTGATGCCTGTAATATGAGTACTTGGAAGGCAAGGAGTTGTGAGTGTGAGGCCAGCTAGAGTTTCATAGCAAGATGCTGAATTAAACAATTTTTAAAAAGGAAAAAGAAGTCTTCCTTTATTCACTTATCTTTGGAGTGATAATTTTGTTGATGTTAGAAAGTAAATGGAGTGTAGCAAGAGAAAAGAATTCTGGAAGCACGTAGTCATTATGCACTCTTGTATTTGTGTTCCAATTCTACCACATCACAGTCATCAGCATGACAAGACATCCTTAAAATACCAACATTCATTATTTAACAACTTTTCTAGTATGCATGGCTCTATTTTGGGCAAGCAATTAAATTTTTGATCATTTATGTACTCATGGAAGCCCGGAAGTAATCTTTCTAAGTGCCAGTTCTTGTAAAATACTGTGATAATAAGTAAAGGGAAGGCAGGATGTAGGCTGTGCGTATATGCCTCATCAGGCAAAGACATTTGATTTGCTTTGTTTTCACACAAAATATCTTTGTTCCATATTATTGAGTCATTTCTACAGTTCATTTTCCTGAAATAGAAGAAAACAAATTTGGAATGAGAATTTTAGATTGTTGAATTTTATCTAAAGTAGTTTTAAATATGGCATGTTTCTTTGAAATTCCTTTTCTATGTATTTTTATCAATCATGATTTTTATTATAAAATGTAGGGGCCACAGTGTGTGATCATTCAAATCATGTATATGGTATGTAATGATCAGACCAGGGTAGTTAATATTTCTCCTTGATTTAAAATAGTTGTTTATAGCTTTCCACCAATTCCTCTGATCACTTCTTGTATGGACAACACTATTGTTTAGATTTTTTTCCTACTCCTCTGGCTATGTTTTTGCTCCATCATCTTATTTGTCCAACCTTGAATGCAGGAAGGTTTCAATCACTTCAGAATACTTTCATTGTTAATGATCCATTTTTTAGTCCTCTCAATTTTATTGCTTTTTTTTTCTTTTTTCTTTTTTTTTGGTCTGTCATGGGGCTTGAATTCTGGGCCTGGGCGCTGTCTCTTCACTCTTCAGTTCAAGGCTAGCACTCTACCGCTTGAGCCACAATGCCACTTTTGGTTTTCTAGTGTTTTATTGGAGATAAGAGTCTCACAGACTTTCCTGCCGAGGCTGGCTTTGAACCACAATCCTCAGATCTCAGCCTCCTGAGTAGCTAGGATTACAGGCGTAAGTCACCGGCACCTGGCTTCTCATTGGTTTTTAATGGTTATTAAAATCATATCTTCAGCTTTAACTCCAAGAGAAGAAGAGAAAAAAATGTAAATAAATAAATAAATAAATAAAACAAATGAACTGGTTATTTCTTATTGTTATCAACTGAAAACAAAATTGTCCTATAAAGAGATTTTAAAAACCATGAAAAACATATCTAAAAGGCAGTGGTGGTATAAGGCTCAGCCTCATGCAGGAGGCTGAGGCCAGAGTATTGTGTTTGAAACTAGCCTAGCTGTAACTGTCATATACCCACAAAATGAAGTGACACTCAGTGGAAAACCAGGAGAGTGTGCATGGAACAAAATTATTATTCACAAAATTATCATTCTTCTGTCAAGAAGTGGGCTGCCATTTTGAGATTAAAAAGAGTCCACTCAGAATTGTCATAGCACCAGTATTCCCACTGGGATCCTCTTGAGAAGGCTGGACCCAGTACATCTATTTTTTTAAATAAGTTTTTTATTGAGAAAATATTGTATAGAGGGGTTACAGTTACATGAGCAAGGTGATGAGCACACTTCTTATCCAGCATTGTTGCCTCTTCCTCTGTTTTTCCCCTACCATCCCTTCCCTCCCACCTCCTCAACTATACCCCCTACCCACCCCCTCACCCCCCTGCCTAAATTGTAAAATTCGTTTTTTGACATAGTATCTTGTACATCTCATTGTTACAATCTATTCTTGTAACTTAACATCTAAAAGTAAATGAGATGGGAAGGGAGCTAGCTGGTTTGATTTTTCAGTTTCTACTCCCTAGTTTTAAGGTCCACGTCTTTCAATATTTATTAATTTTAATTTCCACAACTACACATTGATTTATCCTGCTTCAACAGGAACCAAAAAGCCATTTCATAGTACAGGTACTGTTGTAATATGATGATAAATTCACTATGTGTTCAACAAATGATTCTGTGTCAGTTGGATGTCCACATGAAAAACAATCATGGGTCTTTTCTCACACTATACATCAAGAAATCAATTCCAGGTAGATCATAAACCTAAATGAGAAAGGTAGACTAGTAAGGTGAAACAATTTTGTCCAATTGAAATAAAATATATCCCACCGTTTTTAAAAAAATAAAGCAGTTTTATTGATATATAATTCTCTTGCTATGAAATCCATTTATTTAGAATATTCAATTTAAAGTTTTTTTGTTATATTCCCACTGTAATGCAACTCTTACAATTAATTTTATTATATTTCAATTTTCATTTTCTTTTAAATTTCACATGTATTTCACTTCTAATTGTTAGTAGAAGATTCAGTTTTGCCCTAAAGCTCGCCCTAACTCTAACCTAAACTAAAAATCTAACCCTAACCTTAACCTTACTGATCATGGAATGCTAAAAGCATCACATATACTCTCATTTTCTTTCATCCTGAACTTGAATCAACTCATACTTGTTAAAACAGCCTGCAGTTTTACCCAATATATTGTCCATTTTCTATCCCTAACCCTAACTGGAACACAGAGACTAACCCTAACCCTCATGGTACCGGTATCCTAAAATTAAATAGCAAGACTCTATTTCACATTCTCCCTAACTCTTACTGGGCTTATACTTCTAAACGTTAATTTCAATTTGATCCTAAATTTTCCATTTCAATAATCCTAACACTAACCTTCGCCAGAAACCTCACCCTAACCTTGAACCCTATGGTAGCCCACTCAATTTCACCAAAAATACTCTAGTTTCTATTTCTCCTAAGTGAAACTCCTCTGGTGCTTCTTGAAATAAGTTGCAGTTTGCCTAAAATCCTACAGATTGCCTGACCATCATTCTAAGATAACTTGATCCCTAACATAAAACCTTCCATCTATTGACTGGCAAAATATAAATATACATATATATATGTGATATTATGGAAAAGAGTTTCCATTGATAATAATTATTCCTGAATTTCTAGACCCTAAGTAATTTTCAGATTTAATTAACAATTGTTTTGCTTATCCTGACCCTAATTCCTAAACCTCATTGGAAACACTGCCCTACTTGACCACAAATATTAAAGTCAGGAACATATTGTAGTTGCTTTTAAATTTCATATATATTTTACTTCTAATTGTTAGTAGTGAGCTCCATTTTACCCTAAAGCTTACCCTTCCATAGCCCTAATCCTAAACTGAACTATAAAATGAACACTAACCCTCTCCTTAAAGCCCATTGAATGGAAAACAACACAAACACACTGGTTTTCTTTCAATCTGACCTTGAATCAACTGATTTTTGTTAAAAATAGGTTGCAGGTTTCACCCAATATCTTAACTTTTTCTAACCTGATCATAACCCTTAGTGGAATACTAAGGCTAAACCTAACCCCCATAGTACCCAAATCCTAATATTACTAGTAACAATCTCATTTACATTCATCCTAACTCTTCCTACTCAGCTTGTAGTTCTCAAATTTACTCTCAGGTTTCCGGCTGCGGAGCCCCTGGGCTCCACAATAGTTTGGAGGCTAAGCCCACAGAATCCTGAGCCGAACACTGAGGCTACCCTACCCAATTCCTCTTCGGTCCCCACCCTTTCCTAAGTGGCAGCTGAGCCTCCACTACCTTCTCACTTTATAGCAGCTGGGCCTCATCCCCTACTCAACTTAAATCAGCTGGGCCTCCCAGTTGGCCTCCATCCCCTCCTCAATTTAACTCAACTGAAGCTTCAATTCCTCCTCAACAAAACAACTGGGGCTTCAATGCCTCCTCAACTTAAAGCTACTGGGCCTCCAACACCACTTCAATTTAAAGCAACTGGGCCTCCAGAGCTTTCTCAACTTAAAAAGCAGCTGTGTCTTTCAACCAGACTTCATCACCTCCTCAACTTAAGGCAACTGGGCCTCCATTGCCTTCTCAATTTAATGTCACTGGGCCTCTATCACCTCCTAAACTTGAAGCAACGGGGTCCCTTCTCAAAGATTACAGGCTTCATGATCCCTAAAATGCCACCAACGGGGCTGGTATTTATACACCCGAAGATTTCATCTTGCTGATCCCTGGAGATGAATGCCATCAATTCCTGCCCATGACTCATACCAGAAAGCTCTTAGGACCCCCTTCCTTCTTAACGACCCCTGTCTGTCCAAAGCAAGGTGGGCCACTCCTTCAGCTGGTGCAGACCTCCAAGTGCAGAGACCACTCAGGTGGGCTTTGAACCATCTCCTCTCCTGAGGAGAGGCATCTTTCAACCACCCCCCTCCAGCCTATCCTCAGGGAATCTATCATGACTTGTGATTTGTGGCAGGAGCCACAGATCCCAGGGACCCCACTAAGTGATTCATGGAATCCAAGGAGCTGGATTACCCCAGGATATCTGGACTTCCTGTTGACAATCTGCTTTTTCCTTGGCAGTGTTTCCAGGGACTGGAGCATCTGGTGGCTCTATTGAGCAGCTCTTTCTCAGAGTCAGAGTTCACAGGTAAATTCGCAGAGTGGGAGCTTACATTTTTGCCTTTTGCTTTTCCTCCTAGAATTTTTTTTTCTTTTTCCCTCCCATGCTGCCTCCTTTGGGGATGGAAAAACCTAGTAGGCTATAGGTGGAGATGAAGTCATTGGCTGTCACCCCAGACTCTCAGAGTGAAGAACACACACAGTCCCTGAGACTGATTGAAAGCTTCTGAACACAAGAGGCAGCCCCTGAGACCCTTCTAGAAGTGCCAGACCTTGTTCTCTAACATAAACCCTTCTATCCATTGACCTACAACCTTGATACTATGAAAAAGAGTTTCTGCTGACAATAACTATTCTTGAACTTCTAGACACTAGAATTACTTAACATCTCACGCTTTGCCAACCATATCGCTACCTCTATCTCTACCTTTAACCTTAACTGCAACCTCACTTAACCCCAGTAAAGGTAAGGAAAATACTACAATTTCTTTTCAATTTCCTATGTATTTTACTTCTGATTGTTAATAGAAAACTCAATTTTACCCTAAACCTTACCCTTTCGAAACCCTAATCCTAACCTGAACTAGAAAACTAACCCTAACCCTATCCCTAGTGACCATCGAATGCTGAAAAGAACACAGAGACACTAGTTGTCTCTCATGCTAACTTTGAATCAACTGATACTTGTTAAAAATAGCTTGCAATTTTAACCAATATCATACCTTTTATCTTTTTAAATTTTTATTTTTTAGGTCATTTTTAAATTTTATTTATTTATTATTGTGAAAATACTGTACAGAGGGGTTACAATTACATGGGCAAGATAATGAGTACATTTCTTATCGAGCATTGTAGCCTCCTCCTTTGTTTCCCCTTCCCATCCCATCCTCCCCACCCCCTCATCATACCTTTTTTCTAGCCCTAACCCTAACTGGAACACTAAGGCTAACCTTAACTTAAATGTTACATAAACCCTAATATGGGGGAGATTGTGAAATGGTCTTGTTATTAATATTATGATTCAGTTATAATTCCATTTGTATGGATCAGAAGAAGAAGGAGATAGATCTATGGTGATGGCAATTGAGTAATGAATATCTTGTGCAGGCAGTAAATGGGAAGGCATAAGAAGAAACCTTTCAAGTTGCTGTCAGTCTCTGACATCCTAATCCATATGGTGATTGCACGAGGTAGGCATATGTAAACTTTTATCAGATGATGCATTTAAGATTTGTACATCTTAGCTGCACATTATACCTCTATGCAATTTTTTAATACTCTAAAAGTATAATATGCAGCAATGAAAGTTTCCCTTAGGTCAAACAACCCAGGAGTGACAGAAATAAAAATGTAATGGTGTGAAAGATAAGTCTTTTCAAGGAAATAAAGATTGCCTGGACTAAAGCCCCGATGCAGACTTAATCTCAGCTGTTCTACACATCATTTTAGTCGATTTGGTTTGAATTTAAATTATTTTTATATTATGGCACTTTTGATAGCTAAATCTCTCTTACGATTTGAAATCTCCAGAAAAATTTAAGGGCAGGTGGAAAATAATTGCTATAATGAGTGAAAAAAATTCTTTCTGCCTCAAGCTTACAAAGATAAGAAGGTATTTAATGGAGCTTTTCCTGTAACTTTAAAAGCACCCTGTGTGGGGAAATCTTCTTTCCATGTAATTAAATGAGCCGGGAAGAGTTTTCTTGAATGCAAACTAAATGATGCATATAGGCTCAGAAAGGAAGCTGAAAGAGTAAGCAGACAGCATATAGCCGATGAGAAAGCAAACCCAATAGCTTTTGTCCCATGAAAGTTGGGCTAATCAAAAAACCTGAAAATGAAGTTTAGGTACAGAGCAGCAAAATGAGATAGTATTCATTAGTATGAGAAGCAGCTTATTAAAACACTCACTGACTCTAATATATGACCAGACAGTGAAGGGAAGAAAAGAAGTAGGTCAGATGATTTACACAAAAAAAAGATATGTGGTTAGTTCTGTATTCCCTGAGTCAATCATTTATCCTTTGGGTTACATAGAACAGCATCTTATGACAAAAGGCAAACTGCCCTCAGACAAGCAATACCATCTTCTCATCATCTTGAAACACAAAAGGAAATTGTCCCCAAAAGAACTGAACAGCCAAAAGCTACAGCCTCTTCTCTGGGCAATAGTGACTGACTTTGTTCCTCCTCCCAAGTGAAGAAGTAATAATAGATAGCCACTTCTTAGCACTCCTCTAAGACAAAAATAGAGATAATGAACAACCAGATTATTACCAGGACTGGTACAGTTTGATCAGTATGAATACCTTTCTTACACCCTGACTCCCTATTTAATCTAATGCTAATAGTTGCACCCGCCCCCCAAAAAAGTATCCAAAGCTCTAGTGAAGTGTCGTCGTGTAATTAATAACTCTTCTCTCTCTCTCTCTCTCTCTCTCTCTCTCTCTCTCTCTCTCTCTCTCTCTCTCTCTCTCTCTCTCTCTCTCTCTCTCTCTCTCACACACACACACACACACACACACACACATCATGTGACATCATTGGGCATATAGGACAGAATAGCTGGATCTGACATATGGAATCCTTGGGATTTGGGTCTTAGATATGAAACTCCAGTTTCACTCTCACCTCAAAGCATGATTGTGATGACAGGGGCTACCACAATGAAAAATAAATATTTGCATTTGATAATAACTCTTAAAGTCATAATTTGAAGTATATGTCAACTACTATTTGTATTAACTAAAGGGGAAATCACTATCACGCATTCTCACAGTTAAATATAACTTTTGTATGTAGCAGAGTTCTCCAGGGATATTCTACTGAAGACCTCAGTTTTAACATTTGAGGTAAGAAAATCATGCACTGATCAGTAGGATCTAACAAGAGAAGATGATGCAAGTATTAGAATCAGTATGACTAAGAGAGTTGGAGGAAGAATTCTGATGGCAAAGAAAAGTTCAAAATCTAGCTCAGATATTCCAATTCCCAATGACCATGTCAGGTGGGATCTGAGGATCTAGAATCCAAGCTAGCCCAGGCAAGAAAATCTATGACTCATCTTCAATTAATCACCAAAAAGTCAGAAGTGGAGCTGTAGCTCAGATGGGAGAGCACTATCCCTGAGCAAAACAAGCTCATGTACAGAACTCCAGTCTACACACACACACACACACACACACACACACACACACACACACACACACACACACACACACACACACACACACACACACACACACACACACACACACACACACACACACACACACACACACACACACACAGAGGAAAGTTTGGAATTTACGAAAACAGAGACATATCAGTGAGTAGAAAACATACCTTACTCTCAATAGTTTATGACAAAATAACTGAAACTCCTGATGGTCAAATGGAAATCTTTTTTATATTTTTTTTACTGTAAAGATACTGTACAGAGGGGTTACAGTTACATGAGTAAGGTAATGAGTACATTTCCTATCAAGCATTCTTACCCCCTCCTTTGTTTTTCACCTACCATCCCTTCCCTCCTCCACTTCCTAACTCTTCCCTCCTCAACCAAAGTTGTAAAGTTCATTTTCAACATAGGGTCGTGTACATCTCATTGTTACCATGGGTCAACCTGTATCTTTATTTAAGCATTTTGTTATTTTCCTTCCCCTCCCCAAATAATAAAAATGTATATACAAGATGCAGGGCACCAGAATCAAATACAGGGTTATACCATGGGAGAACACAAAAGAAACAAAAAAATCACATAGCACATTATAAATATGTTAAAAAAACAATAGCAAGGGAAAAAAACAGTTGTGTCCCTATCTTGGAATTCATTTCACTTAACTTCATCTGATATGGTCATGTGTACATAGCTTTTGAATTTCCTGCTTGTCCTAAACATATATTACTTATTGAAAACAGGGGAAACCATAGGACATATGTTTCTTTGGGCCTGGCTTACTTCATTTATTATAATTTTTTTCCTGAGTCTTTCCATTTCCTGACAAATGAGGCAATGTCATTCTTTCTGATGGAGGCATAGAATTTTATTGTTTATGTATATATACCACATTTTTGATCCATTCATGTATTGGGGGCATCTGGGTTGGTTCCATATCTTAGCTATGGTAAATAATGCTGCAGTAAACATCATTGTGCTGGTAACTTTAATATAACCTTGTTTGTGATCGTTTAGGTAAATGCCCAAAAGTGAGATTGCTGGGAATTATAGGGAAGGTCAATGTGGAGTCTTTTGAGGAACCTCTATACTGCTTTCCAAAGTAGTTGAACAAGTTTACACTTCCACCAACAATGCAGTAGGGTTCATTTTTGGCCACATCCCCTCCAGCATCTGTTGTTATTAGAGTTCTTGATTATGGCCATTCTAACTGGGGTGAGGGGGAATCTCAATGTTGTTTTGATTTGTATTTCTTTTATGGCTAGAGAAGTTGAGCATTTCTTCATGTGTCTATTGGCCATTCTTATTTCCTCTTCAGAGAAGGTTCTTTTTAAGTCTTTAGCCCACTTATTTATTGGGCAGTTGTTTCTTTGAAGATTTGTTATTGGGGGATTTAATTTCTTGAGTTCTAAGTATATTTTAGATATGAGACCCTTGTCTGTTGTATGGCTAATGACGATCCTCTACCAATCCATGGGCTTTCTATTGATCTTGCTAGCTATGTCCTTTGCCATGCAGAAGTTCTGAAGTTTCATGCAATCCCATTTGTCCAACCTTTGTTTGATTTGTTGTGTTTCTGGGTCTTTATTAAGAAAATTTCGGCCTGTGCCAAAGAGCCCTATTCCTTCCTGTAATATTTTCAGGGTGCCTGCTTTGACTTTGAGGTCATTGATACATTTGGAGTTGATTCTGGTACAGGTTGATATATAAGGATCTAGCTTTAGTTTTCTAAAGGAGTTTAACCAATTTTGCCAGCACCATTTACTGAAGAGGCTGTCTTTCTTCCATTCTATTTTTTTAGCTACCTTATCAATGATTAGGTGGCTAAAGGTCTGTGGGTTCATTTCTGGGTCTTCTGTTCTACTGCATTGGTCCTCAGGTCTGTTCTTGTGCCAGTACCAAGCTGTTTTGATTACTATGGCTTTGTAATAAAGTTTGAAGTTTGGTATTGATATTCCTCCAGCACTGTTCTTTCTATTAAGGATCATTTTTGCTATTCGGGGTCTATTATTGTTCCATGTGAAACTTCGGGTTGCTTCTTCTATTTCATTGAAGAATGAGGTTGGAATATAGGTATCACATTGAATTTGTAGATAGCCTTTGGAAGTATTGCCATGTTAATTCTCCCAATCTAGGAGCATTCAAATGGAAATCTTTTTATCAAATGATTCTGGGTCAACTAGATGTTTGCATATATTGAAAAAATATGAATCTTGACTATTACCTGATACTCTACAAAAAATATCTCAATTGTCAATTGTCAATTGTTGCTGTTCACATGAGATCCAGGAACACGGTGTTTGGTAGGTAGAAGGGGACCATACCATGAGGTATAGACAAAATTTATTAAACCATCATATGCTTATGTAGGGCATAGGGATAGAGAAGGTAAGTCTGTAGTCAGAGGACAGAAAGTTGACCTTAAACAATTCTTGGGGAATGTGGACAATTAGCAACCTTTAATCAGTGATAGGTAATAAAAGAGAAAACAAGGTCCTTGTGGGGCTCCATTAAAAACACAAAAGGAATCTCGAGGCATAGTTCTACACAATTAACTAGGAGGAGCACAAATGGCACTTCCGTAAAACCATCACCTGTGCCTGGCACCAGGCACAGGACCTTTGGACCCCCGCATGGAGAAAAGGGCATCCCCCTCCTCCCCCAGAGGGAATGCATGCCAGCATGTACCTCACAGCACACAGGACCTCAGATGGGGCTTTGCCAAGTCCATACCTCTGACAGTCAAGCACAAAATTTAAAATTTTCAAGGAAAAAATCATTAAATATTTTGGTGATTGTGTAAGCCAAAGTTTCTTAATGACATAAAGCAATAAAATATGAATTATAAAAGAAAAAATAAGGAAACTGAAATGCATTTAAAAGAAACTACAGCTATTATTAAGAAAATGAAATGGTAAGACATCCAGAAAGTACTATTTGTAACACACACACACTCAAGACACCAGAAAAAGGACTTTCTATCTGGAATGTACAAAGCATAAAATAACTCTTACAAATCAGTGAAGATATACAATAAAAGCTAAGAAAATATGGCTAAACATGTGAGTAAGAACTTCACTAAAGACAATATTTTGGTGAAGCATAAATATGAGAAAAGATGCTTATAATCATTAATCATTCAGAAAATGCAAACTCAAATCCCAAAGAATTACCAATACTTACTACTAGGCAAAGAAAATTCAGTGTCTTGATTTAACTTTGAGAGACATTTTCCTTGTATGTCAATAGCAGATCGTTCTAATTTTCATGAGCAATTAGAAGCAGGAAACATTAACAACTCAACCCAATTTAAAAAAATGATAATATTAACTATGCTATTTTTTTTGCCAGAGCAACAAGGCAAGAGCCAAATCTAAAGGCGATCCAGTAGGTAAAGAAGTAAAACTTCCTCTTTGCAGATGGCATGATCCTGTATTTAAAGAATCCCATAGACTCTTCTCCCAAGTTACTGGAACTGATTCAAAACTTTGGCAAAGTAGCAGGGTAAAAAATTAACCCACAAAAAGAAGTAGCTTTTCTATATTCCAACAATGAAAAGAGCAAGGGTGAAATCAGGAAAACAACTGCTTATGTACTAGCCTAGAAAAGAAAAATAAAATACCAAGGAATTAACTTAACCAAAGATATGAAGAATCTCTATGGTGAAAACTTAATAAACCTGAAAAAAGAAATTAAAGCAGATCTAAAGAAGTCAAAAAACCTCCCATGTTCATGGATTGGGAGGATTAACATCATGACAATGGCAATATTAACCAAAGCTATCTACAGATTCAATGCAGTGCCCATCAATAGACCAAAAACATTCTTTAATGAAACAGAATAAGCAATCCAAAAGTTCATATGGAGTAATAGAAGACCCTGACTAGCAAAAACAATCCTTAGAAGATAGAAAAGTGCTGGAGGAATATCAATACGAAACTTCAAATTCTATTATAAAGCTGTAGTTATAAAATCAGCTGGTACTGACATAGGGATAGGCCTGAAGACCAAGGGAATAGAATTGAGAATCCAGAAGTGATTCCACAGACCAATGACCACTTAATCTTTGATAAGGGAGACAAAATGACCAGTTGGAAGAAAGACAGCTTCTTCAACAAATGGTGCTGGCAGAATTGGCTATACATGTGTAGAAAACTGAAGTTAGAGCCTTTTATATCACCCTGCACCACATACCCTGAAATATTGCAGGAAGGAATAGGAATAGGATACACCAGGGCTCCTTGGCACAAGTCAAAACTTCCTAAATAAAGATCTAGAAACAACAAATCAATGAAAGCCTGGATAAATGGGATTGCATTAAACAGCAGAGCTTCTGCATGGCAAAGGACATAGCTAGCAAGATAAATAAAAAACCTACAATTGGGAGATTTTCACTAGCTATACAACAGACAAGGTCCTCATATCAAAAATATGCCTAGATAAGACAAAGGATGGGGTAGGGGGCGGAACCAATGCAACAGTGACATTCACAAGACAATATGTTGAAAATGATATATACAACTTGGGGATGGGTGGGTGGGTGGAGGGAAAGTATGAGAAAAATGAGGGAAGGGGTAACAAGTTTGACAAGAAATGTACTTAATACCTTACTAATGTACCTAAAACCTCTCTATACATCACCTTGACAATAAAAAAAGAGAAAACAATCATATATAGCTAGAGCTTACAAAACTAACCCCCCCAATAACAAATCCTCAAAGAAACAACCACCACCATTAATAAGTGGGCTAAAGAATTTTTTAAAAAGCCAGGCGCCGGTGACTCACCCCTGTAATCCTAGCTACTCAGGAGGCTGAGATCTGAGGATCACAGTTCAAAGCCAGCCAGGGCAGGAAAGGCCTTGAAACTCTTATCTCCAATAATCCCTCAGAACAATGGAAGTGGTGCTGTGGCTCAAGTGGTAGAATGCTAGCCTTGAGCGGAAGAGCTGAGGGACAGAGCCCAGGCCCAGAGTTCAAGTCCCACAACTGACACACACAAAAAAAAAGAATTAAAAAGAGACTTCGTGTCTTATGGCTATAATCCTAGTGACTCAGGAGGCTGAGATCTGAGGATTGCGGTTCAAAGCCAGCCCGGGCAGGAAACTCCGTGAGACTTTTATCTCTAATAAACCACTAAGAAACCAGAAGAAGTGGTGCTGTGGCTCAAGCTGTAGAGTGCTTGCCTTGAGCTGAAGAGCACAGGGACAGCGCCCAGGCCCAGAGTTCAAGCCCCATGACCTACCAAAAAAAAAAAAAAAAGAGAGAGAGAAAGAGAGAGAGAGAGATTCTTCTTTGGAGAGGAAATAAGAATAGTCAATAGGCAGACAAAGAAATGTTAAGCATCTCTGGTCATAAAAGAAATGCAAATCAAAACTTTATTGAGACTTTACCTCACCCCAGTTAGAATGGCCATTATCAAGAAAACAAATAATAACAGGTGCTGGTGGGGATGTGGCCAAAAGAAGGCTACAACACTATTGGTAGGGATGGAAACTGGTTTAGCCACTCTGCAAAGCAGTATGGAGGTTCCTCAAAAAACTAAAAGTAGAGCTCCCCTATGACCCAGCAATGCCAATCCTGGGCATTTATCCAAATGATCACAAACAAGGCCATACTAAAGCTACCAGCACAACTATGTTCATCACAGCATTATTTACCATAGCTAAGATATGAAACAAACCCAGATACCCCTCAGCAGATGAATAGATCAAGAAAATGTGATATATATATATATATACATATATATACATATACTATGATGTATATAATGGAATTCTATGCCACCATCAAAAAGAATGACACTGTGCCCATTCATAAGGAAATGGAAAGACTTGGAAAAAGTCATATCAAGTGAAGTAAGCTAGACCCAGAAAATATGGTTTCCCTCTTTTTTAATAATTAGTATCTGTCTAGGATAGTCACAATAGCCCAATAGCTATGTACATATGACCATAAAAAATGATGCTAATCAAAATGATCTCCATGATCTGGAAACAAGAGGTGTTTTGTTTTGTTTTTTAATTTGATGGTCATTTTGTTTTTCTTTCTTCTTTTCTTTCTTTTTTATAAGTGTACTGTTAGCAGTTATTTCTTTTGTCTTTTTTTTTCTCCTTTGGTTTATCTCCCACCCACCGCAAGCCTTTGATCACTGTTTCTGATTTTGGTACCCTGTGTTGTACATAAATTTATCTGATTTGGGGAAGGGAAGAGGAATCACAGAAACAGTGGGACAAAAGGTGAACCAATGCAACAGTGATACTCACCAGACACTGTTGGAAATGAACTTTAGAACTTGGGGTGTGTGGGGGAAGGGAGTTGAGGAGGGAGGCTAAGTGGGAGAAAATAAGGGAGAGGTCACACTGTTCTATAAGAAATATACTCACTACTTTACTTATATAACTGTAACCCTATTGTACTTCGTTGCAACAAAATAAAATTTAAAATAAAAAATAAAGATGCTATTTTTCATCTCTTTCATAAGGAATTTGGAAGGCACAGGGTACTCAGCTATGTTTAAAGTTTTATTGTCATAAGGGTGATGTATAGAGGCCTTGCAGTTACATAAGTCAGATAAAGAATGCATTTCTTTTTGGACAATGTCACCTCTTCCCTCCCTCTCTCCCAGTTGCTGCTCAGTTTTGAGTGTCATCTCAGGCTGAGATAATGGGTTCCCCCAGGTCCTGCCTCAGTGATGCCCTCTTATTCTCTGTCAGGGAAACAAATAACACCAACTCACATCCTGGCTGTCATACCATCTCTGAAGATGCTTTTAGGCAGGTGATGCGGGGTACAGGAAATTTAAGTGCAGTCGAACCAATAATTGTCTCAGAGAAGTAGGGTATTTAGATGCTGGGCTATGAAGCTGGAAGGGGAAAGGGAATAAAGGGTATTACCAAATAAATGTCCTGCTTTTGCTACTGAGACAGATACATCATCATCCAAGCTGTCACCAGTCACCACTAAATGAGAGTGCGTTTGTCATGCTTCATTTAGCAGGCTTTCAGGACTGGCTAGACTTGAGTCTGGCCAGGATTATAGACTGTTTAAAGTCTCTAAACCAGAGTTCATAATAAATCCCACCACAAAGCCAGGGCCAGGAGTGTAGGGAGCCAGGTTATTGCAGGGCTTTTTGAAAGGGATAAAGGTAGGATCAATAACACAGGAAAGAGCTGGGAAAAGGAAAGAAGAAAGGCAGACATTTCTAAAGATTAATCTGCATGGATTTTCTGTTTTTGTGTGGGTTTCACAAGCTGCAGGCAAATCACTATCATCACTCCCATAATCATCATCAAGAAAAACCACAAAAGTTAATAGAAGCTGTATAAGAGATTTTTTTTGTGGGGAGGGATTTGGGCAGAAAGTAGAAGAGTCAATACTGAGTCCTGGCATTATAATAACCTTCTAGTTTCCAATTGGCCCTAAATATATAATGGTTAAAATAATGATTCTCTTTTTTAAAATCTTTTGACCATTGAAAAAGCAGTATCATTCAGTAGAAACTGTTGTTTAAACTTTGAATTTTCTCATATTTTTCTCGGCTATCAATATGTGGGAAGATTTTCTCAGTGTTGTAGAACAGCAGTGGGTGAACAGTCAGCAATAAGATGATGAGGGGAAACACCTGATACCGATGGTATGCTGTATTCAATAAGTTACATGAAATATTTAGCAATTTATTAGGAAATAGCCTTTATATTAGAAATTTTGGCCTAACCATAGACTCCTGCTCATGCTTCAAGTAGGCAAAACTAAGCCATGAAATTCAGAAGGTAAAATTCACTACATTCAATTTCAACTCAAAATACTTTCAACTTATGAGGAGTTTATCAGATATCATCTCACTGGAAGTTAAAGAGTATCTATATATGAAGTCAATGAGAAAAGGCTGTTGCCTGGGACAAGTGTGATTATATCTCACATTCAATAAGAATGTTTTGCCATTGAGTGCATAAGTACCTATTTAAAAAGTTAGAAAAGTAGGTGAACCGGGGCTAGGAAGGTGGCTCAGTGGTAGAGCACTTGCCTTGCATGCATGAGGCCCTGGGTTCGATTCCTCAGCACCACATAAGCAAAAAGAAAAAAGCCGGAAGTGGCACTGTGGCTCAAGTGATAGAGCGCTAGACTTGAGCTGAAGAGCTGAGGGACAGCGCCCAGGCCCAGAGTTCAGGCTCCATCACTGGACCCCCCCCCAAAAAAAATTTTTTTTTTTTAAATCAAACTATGTGAACCAAGCAGTTGATCTCATACTCAGTGACTTACAGAGAAATCTGAATTAGGAGAAACCTTCATTTGCCTTGTTGTTTCTCCTCTTTCTTGTGAGATGAATGTCGATACCAATAAAATGCATAGGGAGCAAGGGAGGGAAATCTTCAAGATGCTTTCTATTCAGATCCTATCTGTACAACAGGAGAGGAGTTGATATGTAGCTATTAACTATACAGTGTAGCAGGGACTAGAAGAAAGCTAAGCATAGAGGATTGCCCAAACCAGGTCTCAGAGAAGCTAAGCCAAAGAGATGTATGAAAAATGGCTGGGTCATAAAATTCCAGGAAGAGATTTGGTGTAGCCTGGAGAGCCTGACAAACACCATATCATAGAAAAGATTGCTACCTTAGCCTCTTGCTGAGTCTTAAGCTGTTTGAAGATCTTGAGTGTTTTAAGGAGCTGATAGCTGTTTGTACTTACAATGTGGAGAATGGATTAGAGGGAAATAAAAATAAAGACCTATTGAGGGGATGGGTGGGGCTGTTACAAAAGTAAAAGGATTGAATAAGATAGGACTGATGTGGATTTGTGACCAACTGACTTGTTACTGTGTTTTCTTCCTTTACTATTTGAACTTTGACTGACAATGTAATATCTCTGCCTCAACTTGCTCACATGCATGACAAATCCAATACTTCTTATCAATGCCTCTATAATAGTCTCTTTTCCAGTGCTATGAGAAAATACTTATGTATATATGACCATATAAGATGATGTTGAGTGAAATGAACCCAAGATATGGACACAAGAGATTTTTTTCTTTGTTGCTGTTGTTTTTAGTGTACTATGATATTTTTTGTTGTTGTTTCTTTTTCATGTCCTTTCCTCTATGGTATAACCCCTGTGGCCACTGTATTTGATTCTGGTGCCCTGCATCTTGTATATACATTTTTCTAATTTGGGGAAGAGAAGGGAAATAACAAAATGTTGAAACAAGGATACAGGTTGACCCATTGTAACAAGGAGGAGACACTATGTTGAAAAAGAACTTTACAAATTCAGGAGTTGGGGAGGAGGGGAGTGAAGGGATAGTAGGGGAAAAACACAGGAGTGGGTAACAATCCTGGATAGGAAATGTACTCATTACCTTACTCATGTAGCTGTAACCCCTCTGTATAGTATATTTACAATAAAAAAAAAAAGAAGAAAAAAGAAAATACCTGTGGCAGGAAAGTGTTTAAAGTTCCATTTGGTTCAAGCAGTGAATTTTATGATCATGATATTAGAATCTGTGCAGCTCTAGTGAACAGTTCATGTTAGACGTTATGCCAATGTTGGTAGAGTACTAAAGGGATTCAGGGATGAGCCTCACATTAAAAAAATAAATAATCCATTCCTGTGGGAAATCAAGCAGGGACCCATAAAGACTACCTTAATATCTCCTGCAGATGGTGCCTCCAATGGTCTAATTACTTCCCACTATGTTGTAGCTAACCATCTCTCAGTATGGCCTTGGTAATTGTATAGTAATCTGCTCCATCGAATGCCATGAATCCTTAAGAAATATCCTTATCCATCTTTCCAATGTATTATGTAGGAAGCTGGGTCATTCAGAACACAAGGACTTACTATCTAGTACTGGAGTAGCAGTACTAGATAACTCCGATGTAGAGAAAATCTAGTCAAGCAAGGTTGTCCTGTCTCCATGGTTGTAGCTATTGACAACACCATGCAATTCATCATTATAGTCGCAGCAATCTGAGCTTTTATGCTGTCCTCACAAACATTTATGAAACTACAGTTATTTTCTAAGACTTTTTCTAGCCTCAGTAGTAATTTTTTCAGAGATATATCTAGCAAAATATCTCCGGGCTTGTAATATTTAATTTAATTAGATAAGACTATATTGTCCCTCCATTGTTTAAGAGAAGCCCATAAATGAGGATGGAAGAGTATATTCTCTGTAATTCTTTGAAGCCAGAGCCACCATTTTTAAACAAAATACAAGCAAATACTTCAATAGTAGTATATCTTTTTAGCTAGAGCATGTCAATACATCCAATCACTCCATCTCAGGAAGCAAACTCATGGCCAAGTTCTTATCTCAGTATTCCTACTTCTACCATTGCTTAGTTCTACAGACTGCTTAGTTCTACAGACTTGGGCATGTTGTTTAAAGTTTTCAACAATGTATTTATCTTCAAAATGAAGAGAATCATCAAATCTTGCTTAAAGGTTTGCATAAGATTCATTATGTGCATGAAATCCTTAGAGTACCAAAATTTAAGCATCTACAAACAGTGAGCTTCTATCATTGACTTTGTTCTATGTATTTTTCTTATTAAGGCATAATTCATAAAACAAAAAATTCTGATTTCAAAATGAACTTTCAGTGGTTTTTAATATTTTCATGAAGATATGCAATGATTTCTTTTTAAAAAATTTTATTGTAAAGATGCTGTACATAGGGGTTAAAGTTACATGACTAAGGTACATTTCTGTTTTTTTACCCACTCCATTGTTGATCTCCCACTATCCCTTCCTTTCTAGCACTAATCCCCCTGCTGAAGTTGTAACGCTCATTTCTGACATAGTGTCTTGTGAGTATCATTGTTGCAATAGGTCATCCTTTGTACTTCTTTCAAGATTTGGTACTTCCCTTCCCTTCCCCAGATAAGATGAATGCATATACAAGATGGATGGTACCAGAATTAAAGACAGAGATTGCCAGAAATTAACCAATGGAAAAAGAAAAATGAAATAAAATAAGAAGAAAGAAATACATATAATATATTGGCAACATCAAGGTTGACAACTGAAAAAAATGGACCTATTGTTTCCATGTCTTGGAGTTCATTTAAATTAGCATCATTTTGTATGATCATACATACATAGCTCTTGAGCTATTATGATTCTCATCAGGACTATCCTATGCATATACTAATTATTACAAATGAGGGAAACCATAGAGCCTGTGTTTTTTTGGGTCTGGCTTACTTCATTTAATATAATTTTTTCCAAGTCTTTCATTTCCCTATGAAAGGGGCGATATCATTCTTTCTGATAGAAGTATAAAATTCCATTGTTTATATATACCACATTTTATTTATCCATTCATCTATTGAGGGGCATCTGAGTTGGTTCCATAGCTTAGCTATGGTAAATAATACTGCAATGAGCATAATTGTACTGGTTGCTTTAGTGTGGCCTAGCTTGAGATCATTTAGATAAATGCCCAGGAGTGGGACTGTTGGATCATAGGGGAATTCTATGTTTAGTCTTTTGAGGAACATCCATACTGCCTTCCAAAGTGTTTGAACCAGCTCACATTCCTACCAACAGTGTAGTAATGTTCCCACACATCCCCACCAGCACCTGTTATTATGTGTTTTCTTGATAATCACCATTCTAACAGAGGTGAGGTAGAATCTCAATGTGGTTTTGATTTGGATTAAAGATATGAAACTATTTCTGTATCTAGCTTCAGAATATTATTATGTCTCACACATTACTTCCAAATGCTGACATTCCTCATTCTTACCTCCCCAAATCCCTGGCATGTATTAATTAAATTTCTGAATATATGCATTTTCTAAAATTTGAAAAACTCCATTGAAATGTAATGATATAATCTATGGCCTTTTGTATATGGCTTCTTTCCCCTAACATTTCGTTCTTAAATGTTACCCATATTGTGCTCTATATCAGTGCATTATTCCGTTATAATATGGTTCCACATTCTTCTAGTGAATTCTAGTGATTTTGTTTACCCATTCTCTTAATCATGGGTGTTCAGATCATCAGTACTTAATAGATTTTTTAATGAATAATTCTGTTATGAATGCTACTGTATGCATTTTGTGTGAATGAGTTTTCTTTTTAATCTTTAGGATAGATATGAAAGAGCAGAATTCTGGGTCCTATGGTGATGTCATGCTAAATATCTTAAAACACTGATAAACATTTTCTAAGTTACCTGATCCATTTCCCATTTTACCTAGTGATATATGACAATCTCTTCCACACATATTTTTATCTGTTGTTTTGATTGTAGGCACGAAAGAGTGTATGAAGCATTATCACATGATGACTTAGTTTGCATAATTTTTTTCTATCATTGGATGATTGAACATATTTTCAGGTCCTGACTCTTTACCCATTTCAAACTAGGTTTACCTGTATTTTATTGTAGGCTTGTAAGCATTCCATACATCATCATCATCATCATCATCATCATCATCATTATTATGATCATCATCATCATCAACATCGTCGTCATCGTCATGATCATCATCATCATCATATCATTATTATTATTAGTTTCTCTCAGCCAAGAGTCAGTCCCAGAGCTTTGGACACAATAAGAGAACTTTTGACAAAACCTTGTTTTGGTGAATTTATATTCCAGCAGAGGAACAGATAGCAAAAGCAAGCAAATAAATAAGAGAAAAATGTCCATGAACACTAAGCATAACACAGGAAAATATTAGCGCAGGAGCAATGGAATCAACATATAAAGTGATGACCAACAAAGAGTATACTGTACGTTTTGCAAGTAACATAGAACACAAACACACAAAAAAGTACCAGGCTTTTAGTAGTATAAGAGCAAAGAAAGCTTATACTCAAAAGTGTAATTATAATTGAAAGAGCCCTTTTCTGCCTAATGAGTGATGTCACTCAGAAAATTTCTCTTCAATTTAGCCCTGAATGGAGATACAGAACATTTTCACAGGATTGCTTTCATATGTTATTCAGTGAGGCCAATTTTAGCTTGATGTATTTTGAACAAAAAAATATTGTACCTTTTAAATCCAGGGTCCATACAATACTTTTTCACAATTTATGGCTATGTGCATATTGATTGAGTACATATAATTCAGGACTTGTCTTTAACAGTTTATAGTAATGAGTTCAAAGGACAAGGCATAACTTTATTCTTTCCATTAGGAAACTAGATGTCAAGGGGGAAAACCAGGCATCAACACTGTTGGAGCTAAGTTCTACGCTCCTAACATTGAACTTCTTTTAAAATCATTTTCCAAAGCAAATCTATAAAATATGAAGTGACCATGTTTCCTATTTGCAAACAATGCATAAAACATAAAGTAACAGGCACAATACTCACATTTTAAAAATGCAATTTGGAAAGTAATGCTCGCTTGCTTGTTTTGAAGCCAGCTGCCAGAGGATATGAATAACAAGATCAGAAAAATCCAATAAAGGCTAAGTGTGCTGGTGGGTAATTTCCCCTTCATTTGAGTGCAGTTCCACTATGCTGAAGGGCAGATACCTTAAACCACTATATATATATATATATATATATATATATATATATATATATATATATATATATATATATCTGGACTTTAGGCTAAATAAAAATGGCCCTATGTTCAGAAATCCAATCTAATGCAACTTGACCTATTCAACTGAGCATTCAGCAACACCTTATAATGAAGGCTTAAGCTTCCATTAAATTGATTAAATATTTAAAATTTTAATTTAATTTAAAATTTAACAAAAACTCCTCAGAAATAACTAAAATATGAAAATTGTTGCCCATTATTGAGAACTGTTAAATGTTGACTTTTTAAAAAGCTATGTATTCCATAACTATCACATATTAGGTACCACTTGCAGCAAAGATGAGTGAAAAATATTATGTTCTTTTTTTTTTGTCAGTCATGGGGCTTGAACTTGGGCCTGAACGCTGTCCCTCAGCTCTGTAGATCAAGGCAAGTGCTCTACTACTTGAACCACAGTACCACTTCTGGTTTTCTGCGTGGCTTATTGAAGATAAGAGTCTCATGGAATTTCCTGCCCAGGCTGGCTTTGAACCTCAATCCTCAGATCTCAGCATCCTGAGTAGCTAGGATTAGAGGTGTGAGCCACTGGCACCCGGCTCAGATATCATGATCTTAATATTTACACTTTAGTAGGGGACACATAATAAATATATATAGAGATGAAAATTGTGGAATATATGTCTCAGAAGATAAGAAATGGGGTACAAAGCAGAGAAGTTTAGTGGCAGCAAAGTGAGGTAAGATAATTAGAGATGACCATGAAATCATAAAAATTTAATTCAAGATATAAAAGGCTATGCTGCAGTGTATTTCATTTTGTACTTTTGTGTTTCTATTATGTATGCATGTTTAACTTTTGGTGCTAATCAAGAATGGACTCCAGCTTGTGTTGTTCCCACTATTTTTTGGACAATTTTCATATTAAAAAGCACTAATTACTAATATTGGGAAACCATTAGCATAATAAAACAACTTCTTCATTTGATTATTCCTAGTAGTCGATAAAAACAAAAATGTATTACAGACAATGCTATCTTGTTCTGATGTTTAAAGGATTTACTTGCTGACTTCCTACATGAATCAGCTAATGCCGTAATAGTGCCTATGTAACAAACACTCCAAAAAACAGTTGCTAAAATAGTGAACTATTCTAGCCCATGTATCTGTGGTAATGTGATAAAAAACTGGCTCCAAACGGACAGCTGCATACTAGATACAGATCTAACCCTTCTGTTTCTCATCCTCCTTTAACCAGTAGCTGTTTTCTCCGCATAAGAAGAGATAGAATCACAATCACATGTCTGTTTGCATCACTTGTATTACTATCTCATTTGGTAAAGCAAGCCCAAAGTCAAGCAGCAGGTTCTATGAGATGGCTAGCCTATCACATGACCCAAGCAAGTCTCATGGGCAGAGCCCCACATCATTTTTTTTTCTATTGAGGACAAAGGGAAGAAGCACATGCTTGCTGGAGCAGGGTCACATCTTTTATTCTCCAGCTGAATAGTAAGCATGTAGTATCTTCAAGACATCTCACTATATACTGTGTGGTGAAAAAATAGAAGCATTACAATAAATATGGATTCACTTATGGATGCTTTTTAACACAGGTGAGAAAGGTATTTTCACATGATTACGTAAAAAAGGTTTCAATCATTCAGGGAGGGAGGAAACTACAGCACTATGTATCTTACATTGTCCTTCCACATAAATTTGTGCATTTCTTTGAGTGCTAAGTTGAATTTATACTTTCCCAGGTTTATAGAAGATAGTCAGTGGCATATCTATGTTCCCTTAACACTCACCTTTTTTGTAGCTATAAATGAATTATCTCTGCAATATGCTGCTGTTCTTATTCTATTAAAACACATTCTTGGCCTGTGTGTGGGACTGGCTGCAAGGGTCATACACTGAAAATCCTGGGAGCTGCCCTCAATGAGTGATGGCCCATAATTGATGGAAAAATCTCTTCAAGTCCCTTCTTCTTGTTCATTCAATATTCCTTAGCAAGATGCAGACCTAGTCACTCACAGTGGCACTCTGTTTATGAGAAAACCCTCTAATAACCATCTCTTCTTCCCCTATATCACATCCTCAGCCCTCTGACATTGTGCTTTGTGGGTTCACCACCACATTAATTAATGAGTGTTTGCACTTGAATTCTTGTCTCAGAGCCCACTTCTGGGTAACTCAAAGATCATGAAAAAAATGGAAATAACTCAAATGGTGTGAGGATTAATTGGAGACAGAAATAGTGGTCCAAAAAAATTTTTTTAAAGTATTTGGTTTTGTGCTTTTCGTCTGAGATCAGTTTCTGTATAAAAAGCAGAAGTTTCCATCTCCATGGAAGATATCAACTGCCATATCTAACAAAGCACATCAACTTCAGTTTGTATCACTAAGAAAGCTTATACACACCCAACTGAAGAGACTGATGATAGAATCTTACATAAACAGCCCATTATTCATGAGGAACCGATAAAGCCAGAGACATGCAGCTAAAGTCAGATAATTTTCTTCCCAACACCATTAATTCTACAAAAATTTAGGGAAAATTTATTCTGTAAGAGATATCCCTCTACTTTCTTGAGATGAAACATTAGATTTAGGTTTGTTTCCTTCCCTTTATGAACTGATGATCGGGTTAAGAATTGGGGAGAAAAAAGAAGACAATGAAAACCCATCAAAATGTAAACTATACTAATCTCCGTATTTTTTTTAAATGAATAAGCTGGTCTCTCTAATTGTCTTACTTCACCCAAAAATGGAAATTGCTAACAATATACTCTCAGATAAATAAGATTGATGGCTTGAATTGACTTTTTTAAGGAAAAGGCAAGGCCACTCTTCCCTGGCCTTCCCTTAGATCTGAGAATTAGCAGACAGCATATCCCCAAGCTTCTTAGCCAGTGATCATTCAGTAAAGGATCATGATCTCCAGGCCATCAAGCATGAGGGCAAGACTTTTCTTTTCTTCAGCCTTCATATTTTATTCCAGTCTTCTCAGAAATATCTATAAGTAGAACATGAAAAGACACATGATCCATGGTTGACCTAAAGTGCCCACTAAATTTGCATAATAACAGATTTTCACCATCTTCCACCCCAAGAAAAGCAAGGACATTTATTTAGTAAGCACAAACTCAAGTAGACACTATTATCTAGCCCCCAAATCACTCCTTTCTCATTTTTAAGACTTTTTTCAGTTTTATTAGTAATCATCAGAGAGAAGAGAGAAATATATTTTATTGATGTGTGGAACTGTACCTGAACTTCATTACAAACAATAGAATTCCAGTTTGGCTTCAGGGTGACCCTTGTTAAACTTTGTGTGTAAGTCTTAGAGTATTTTGGCAGTATTCTCGCAAAACCTGGTTGAAGCCAAGGCCTTGCTACTTCCACTGGGGCAGGCCTACTTTTTTTTTTTAATCATCTTTTAATCTTGCTGTTTTTATTTATTTATTTATTTATTTATTTATTTATTTATTTACTATCAGAGTCATTATTGCAGAATCATCAATTTACAAAACTCATTTTGGACTAAACTTCTTTTTAAATTTTTACAGGTTGATTTTTTTTTTAACTTTCTGTCCCAAATAGTTGTCTCTTCCTTACACCTTCTGAATGTAACCTCTTCAAGTTCAGGAGTCTGCAGAATCTTTGAATATGCTCACCTATTTTCCCCTCTTGGTGGTATTTTTGAGGATTCAGCATAGATTCACTTGAATAAACTGTACTGCCTATAAGTACCAAACATAATTATAGTTCTTCAGGAAGTATACAACGTAGTGATTACATGGCCTGAATATCAATTTTAGACTCTCACGCTAAACAAACATTTATTGTACCTGAGTCATGAAATGTGAATGCTCTTGGGAAGGCCAAGTATAACATACAGTTGTTAACTATAAAAAAAGCTTATAGCATAATGTCAGGATTAGATATGTAGATACATTTGGCAAAATGCTTAGCTAAACATTTATAACAGCCTGCAGAACTGTAATGGGAAAAAGTCAAAGTGATCTTGGCAATCATGGAAAACTAAACAGAACGAGAAACCAAAGAAATTTTGAAAAGTCATAGGAAAAATTCTACGTTCTCAATTATATTTATTTAAGTTAGTAAGTTCATTTCTCTCTATATAAATATGTCAAAATAAAAGAAGATATATGTTTTTAATAAATGTATGTTTTCAAATTCATCTTATTTTATATTACACTAGAAGTAAAATGGAAGAAACATCTGGGTACTGGTAGCTAATGCCTATAATCCCAGTTATTTAGAAAGCTGAGATCCAATGATTGAGATTCAAAGCCAGCCAAGGCAGAAAAGTCCACAAGACTCTACCTCCAATTAAACAACAAAACATGAGGTTGGAGAAAGAGGAGAAGGGAAGGGAAGGGGAAGGGAGGGAGGGAAGGGAAGAAGGAGGGAGACCATAAAATATGCAAAATGTATAAAATATACTACATATGTATCCTATTTTATGATATGAATAACAATATGAACTTGAAAATCGCAAATATACATTTTAAAGTCTTCCTTGCCAATACTTCTTTTTGTTTTTATCATTCAACAATCAGTTTATGAGTACCATGAGCACAATGAAGTTTTATCAATGTTACCCCTTTCATCATTCTCTCCATCGACCCAACCTAGTTCATTTGTTTGTCAGTCCTAGGGCTTTAACTCTGGGTCTTGTGTTGCCCCTGGACTCCTTTTTGATAAAAGCTAACACTCTACCATTTGAGCCATAACATCACTTCCAGCTTTTTCTGTGATTAATTAGAAATGAGTCATATGGAGTTTCCTGCCTGGACTGTCCTGGAAACACTATCTTCAGATCTCTGTCTCCTGAGTAGGTAGGATTACAGGCATGAGCCACCAGCATTGGGCTACAATCAATTTATTTTTAATTGAAAAATAAGATTGCACTCATTCATTGTGATATTTGAAATATATTTATATTATTTATATTTATATATAAATACATTTACATTTTTATATATATATTATTTATATATGTGATAGAATTGTCAAAACGGAAGGAAAAATAAAATTGTATCATTTGCAGGAAAATGGATAAAACTCAAGGTCATTATATTTGACAAAATGAGCCAGATTGAGAAAGGTAAGTGTCACATGTCATCTCTCATTGTGGCATCTAGTCCCCCAAACTGAATGACATTTTGAGGTTTGTTCATAAACAGTATGGGACTTTTTCTCACATCTATATACTTAAAGGGCCTATACTTCTCACACAGCAGAAACTGGACACTCCAAAAATGCACTCTATCTCTACCTTAACTTGGTTAGAAAGTATTACCTGCTTTTTTTACATAGTTATACAAAAGGACTTCAATTAACAAGTCAGTTTATGAGTGCATCTTGATCAATGTACATTTGAAATACAAATATTCAAAGTTCTATTATCAATATAGTTTTTCCAAGTTCACATGGTATAATGTACCTTTTCATAAATACAAGTCAATTCCTACAAGTTTTCTAAAGGAAGAACTTACCATAATTGTAGTGGTCTTCATAGTTAGCAACTGTGGCTACAGAGATAAAATTCCAAATATTGAGCAAGAGTTCTATAAATAACTTATTGATCCCAGTCCTCTTACTTTCTGAACTGGGGGTTTTGAGAGGGCTGGAAGAGGATCAAGCAGCATCGGCAAATATTTTTTTTATCTTCCCTGGGTCACCCTTACATGTTTCCCTAACAACTGAGAGTAGGAAATTATTATTAGGTAATTAGATAACTCTAAACTATCAAGAGCACAAAAATGTGCATTTTCTTATTAAGTACAGTGAATATAACTGGAGAAGTTTACATGGCACCTTTAGCTCTTTAATGAGTACTTTCCTTGATTGTTCTTAGATGATTAAATCCAACATCATATTCTCTAATTTATTCAACCTACTTTTACTAGAAAAACAAAAGTATTTAGAAATAGCTTGTTTTAACATGCATTCTCCAGTTCATTTTTTAAAATTACCTATTTTTATCACTTTTTAAGCACTGATTCAACCTGGAACATGGATGGCAATAGGTGAGAATGGAAATCCATGCAGAGCCACAGAAAGGGCATTTGCTGAGACCAAGTAGGTCAATAATTTCTTTCTATCCCAACTTGGCAGTTGATATGGTTCAAATGTTGGGCCTAAAAAATTCTGAATTATAATATGTAAGAGTACTTCAGGAAAACTCATGCATAAACAGAATTATATATGAAACTTATAAATAGTATCTGTGAATTATAATTATAAGTAGTACTTGTGAATGCCATTCTCCTTGGTTTCCTGTGGTAACTAAGCAGAGTGTAGGTAGGGTCTGGAACCAGGTAGCCCATGTGTGAACCACACTCTACCAATTACTAAAATAAGGGACCTTGAGAAATCTCCCTTCTTTTCTTTCCTTCCACAAAAATAACAACAGTATATGTATCCTATTTGGATTAAACAAGATAATTCATGTGTAGGACATAAAAGAGTATTTGGCTTATGATAAGCACTCAATGCTGGTTTATTATTTCTACCCATTAATTACCCCCTTTCTAGCTCACCCTTGGGTTAAATATTATTTACATGATTTTCTAATGGTTATTTCCAAAGCATTTTATCATGCAAAATAGATCAAATGAGTTTGATTTAATGATGTAATTAATTAATCATTTGGAATTAAGTTCCAGATATTTTCATCTAAGAGATAACTCATTTCTTTGGCCTTTTCCTAAGCTCTTGTGAAGAAAAGATGTTTAAATGAAGCACACCCTTTCTCCTCACCCCTATTTATCTGGAATAAATGCTTTGTGAAATGACATTGCTGTCAGGCAATTCAAAAGTTTTAAAAACAAACAAACAAGCAAACTCCACTCAGGCCAGTTAAATTGTACATGAAAATTAAACGGGTTTGAGTGACCTTTTATAGAGATAGGGCTTAGCTTTAGCACTTTTGACGTCTTTAATATCCATCTCAGATTTTAAGGAGCTTTCAATTAATTTGGACAGTTGTTTTCAAACACCAAGAAATGAACAAGAAGAATAAGAACCTGTAGAGAACCAAAAGGTTTTTGTGCTTTGGGAGTGGTGGATGCAATCTTTTCCTTTCCATTATTTTTTTTTCCTTTTGGTAGGGAATCCAGAACATTTTATTATAAGTTGCCAAAATTCTGTGTTTTAACCTGGGAAAGTAACACAATGTAACAGAAATAATGTTCAGATCTACTATCAGTCATAATGGTATTTTGAAAATCAGAAGGATTTGTTTCAAATTCTCTCTTTCTTTTAAAAAACAACAAAGGGAGATTTTTTCATCCCTTTAATTTTCTAGACTGTATGCTTCAACTTTCATCTTATTACATGAAACAACTTCACTGTAATAAGCCTTGTTTAAAAGCATATTTGTCATAAGGATTTATCTTGAGGGAGACAATCGAGAAGGCTAATTTCCATTTCTTTGGTTTTAGAATGAAAGAGGTTTTAGTTGCTATTGCTGCTTCAACCTTCCCAAGATATATTTTTTTAATTTCAAAACCATTCTCCTGGATGAGATATTCAAATAATTTTATAAAACAGAGAGAAATTTGGATGTACGTGTAGGAAGGATATTAAGAGAAAAGAACACAAGAAAACAAAAGAGATTTTTTTCTACAAAAAACACTGGAAGTGGGTGGTAGATGACAGACGTTCATTGCAAAATATTACATATTTTCTCTTGTTCTAAAGGGTTGACTTTTATGTACTACAAAATTCCTTATAGGGGGCGGGAAACCTCAAGTATCTATAGTTTACAATATATCTCATCAAGTATAAATAATCTTCTATATTTCAGAGTGGCTTCTGACCTTACACTGTTAAGTAAAAAGAAAGAAAAATTCCTCAACGGTACTATTCCTGTTAATTTGGAGATGAAATCATTGATTTCTGATTAATGTCAGGCCTTTTGATCTCCTTAAAACATACTATTAATATATTTCTAAACAGAATTCATTGCAGATGAGGTTAAACTGGCAAATACCTGTTTATTTTTAGGGTATTTCAAGCAATTATTTATATCAGAAAGGCAAAGCCTGACCATGCAGATCTCATAGGTAAATGAATTGGGATCCACAGAAATTAAATGGTTTATAACAGATCCTTCCTCTTATTATAGATGATGTCATGGGCTACATTAAAAACTAATGTGAAGCCAGGAGCTAGTGGCTCACACCTGTAATCCTAGCTACTCAGGAGGCTGAGATCTGAGGATCACAGTTCAGCCAGCACAGAAAAATCCCTGTGGGACTTCTATCTCCAATTAACAACTCAGAAAATGGAAGTGGTTCTGTGGCTCAAGTGGTAGGATGCTAGGCTTGAACCGAAAGAGGCTCAGAGACAGCACCCAGGCCCTGAGTTCAAGGCCCACAACACACACACACACACACACACACACACACACAAAGAGATGTGAGAAGGCTGATTTTTCTGACACTCTTCTTCAACATATAGTTGTTAAAAATGACACAATACATTTTCTCTTCTTACTCTTTGTGCCAATAATCCCTTTCATAGCAGTTCTTTACAATTATTCCCATTGTCTTATATGGAGCTTCTCATTGGGCTAAGGATTTTCCTTGCATTTTTAAGATTCTAATAGATTCTTTAATGTATTTTATATTTCCTTGATTACTTGACACATTTCCTTATGTATAGTTGGTTCTAGTATGAGGGTTTTTTATTTTTGAATTTAGAGAGATGAGTATGACAGAGGATTGCTGGGTAGTTTTTGGTTCACATTGTATTTCCATATCATTCTACTGGTGTGCTGTCATTTGGTGCTGGTGACTTACGTAAGTGAGCCTCCAGGTCAATATAGGGTAAATGGTTATTCTACATTGATCAATATGCCTAGAAATAGACCAATATTTTTCACTTTCTCAACTCTGTGAACTTTATCATCTTTTTGTCCTCAATAATTTCTCAGAGATTAAGTCAATCAAATGTGTTATATGTTGGATAAAATGAGGAGATGTACAAATCAAAGTATGTTTTGGGATACAGAAATACAAGCCAAATATGGTTCTTAAGGAAACTTAAGTCACCACTACTGGAGGTATAAATTGATTTTCACTGTACTGCCTACAGCTTCTTGATAGACTGGCAATAAAGAAAACAAAAAGGAAAAATCACACATATTCTTTTCCTTCCCTCTCTATGAAATTATCCTCTTTGAGTTAAATGTTACTGTTTTGTAATGAGAAACATATGGGAAAACTGGTGAGGAAGAGCATATAAATTTTTTGGGAATTCCCCAAAGAGCTAATCACCATGGTTGATTATTAACTAACTTGTCTCATGAGGAACTAAACAGTTTTGGCTCTGATTTATGGAGCTCATTGGAAAGATATTTTCAGTACTAGGTTTAGTACATTTTGAATGACAATTTTTTCCAAGTTGCTCATTTTGATTTGGAATATAACACCTCATACAAAAAGTGCTTTATTTTCATTGAGATATTCCTTTATACAGGTACAGATCTTATTCACAATGTGTTTAACATGCCCTAACAAATAGATAAATCATCCCCAGCCAGACTGCTAATGTTAGGTTGCAAGGATCTTTACCCTGAGTGCTAAAATTCTGGCATTTTCAGGGTTGTTAGCCCATAATGTTATTTTACTGAAGAAATAACAGCACTTTTTCCTATCTTTTAGAAAGATCTTCTGGCATTTTCCAGGGCATTAATCATAAAATCTGTGCTTAATAGAAGTGGAAATGGAAAATATCAAAAGAATGAATTTGATTCAAAACAGCATGGAGGGAACAATGTGAATGAACAAAATGAATGCTGAGCGGTGAATATGTTGGACTTTTGATCATCTTAAATATGAATGCCTAAATTATGTGATATTTCTCTATTGCTTCAAGTGAGGAAATGTTGAACAAAGCAAGTAACATATATTCCATTTTCATTTTTAGCTTTTTGTGGTGTATCATAGTCATTTTCCTTAAATTATGCCTTTAAAGACCCAATATAAGTAGTTAAAATGGAACTGGGATGGGTTAAGAAAAGTCATTGGGAGGTAGTAAACAAGACTTAATTCACATAAATGGAGGAAAAATATTCAATTATCACTGTTTCCACTGCCTAAATTTCTACATATGTGAGTAGTTTAGTACCAGTAAGGATGGAAGCAAATCATAATGAGTATTATATTATGAAAAATGTTGATATTTTGGAGCTCTGCCTTTGTCACACTAAATAGAAATGTAAAAGTCACTAGAGATCATTTTTTATTAGAGTAGCTCAAATAGAAATGTTCAGTGCAATGATAATACAAAGCATACTAGATGAACTTTTACAAGATCTATCTCTTCTTTTTGCTCCACTATTTACTAAAGTCTAGGGTAACAGAAATAAATTTTTAACATTCTATCAATCTTCTCAATTCCAAAATGGTAATAGTGTTATATCAGCAGAAAACAGACTAAGACCAGGAGACACAAAGGGCTTTAGATGACCCATCATCCTGGCTCAGGTCTGTACTGAAATGATCGTATAGGGAAGAATGGAAATTTAGTAAGCATACAATTAAAGCAAAATGAATGATTACTTCATAACTGTTGCAACACTGCCACTACTTTTTCCTCTACAGTTTCTATTACAAAGTTCTCATTATTAAATAAAGTTTGTCATAATAAAAATAATTACCTATTAGAAAAAATATTGAAATACATTCACAATAATTTATCTACACAAGTTATTTTAAAATATGAGAATGATGGAAAAACAGAAAACAATTGAATCACAATCAAAATACTCTATAATATTCATGGGACAAAATTCAGCATGTGCTATAGGAAAATTCATAATTTAAATGCATTTTAATGAATGAGCTAAGTAAAAATTATTTTTAAAAATTAGTCATCAAAAATTAGCAGCAAATTCTCTCAACTGTCTTGTTCACAGATGTTGTTCTATCACTTGAGCCATACCTCTTGGCTTTTTTGCTGGTTAATTGAAGATATTCTCTTAGACTTTTCTGCCCAGGCTTACTTTGAACCACAATCTTCCAGTTTCACCCTCCTGACTACATTCATGGGCTACCAAGGCGCAGCTAAAAATCTGTGTTTGAGAATACTAATTAGAGAAAGTCCACACTGAAGTATGATCAGTGGAAAAAAATGAAAAAAGCAAGATAAAAATGAATAAAACTGCATTGTTGGTGGGAGTGTAAACTTGTTCAACCACTTTAGAAAGTAGTATGGAGGTTCCTCAAAAGACTCCACATAGAGCTCCCCCATGACCCAGCAATCCCACTTTGGGGCATTTACCCAAATGTTCACAAACAAGACCACACTAATGCTACCAGCACAAGTATGTTTATTGCAGCATTATTTACCATAGCTAAGGTATGGAACCAACCCAGATGCCCCTCAGTAGATGAATGGATCAAGAAAATGTGGTATATATACACAATGGAATTCTATGCCTCCATCAGAAAGAATGGCATTGCCCCATTTGTTAGGAAATGGAAAGGCTTGGAAAAAATTATATTAAGTGTAGTAAGCCAGGCCCAAAGAAGCATAGGTCCCATGGTTTCCCTTATTTTTAATATCTAGTATATGTCTGAGTCAAACAGAAAAGGTCAGATAAGGTGATGTTAGGGAAATGAACCCTAAGATATGTATTCAAATGTTTTTTTTTCTTTCATGCCATTGTTTCTAACACATTTATAAGATTATTTCTTTGTTGCTTTGTATGTCCCTCCCCCACAGTATAACCCATGCTTTCACTGTATTTGATGTCGGTATAATTTGTGGAGGGGAAGGGGAAAAACAAATCTTTTAAATAGGGATACAGGTGGACCCATTGCAACAATGAGCTGTACAAGTCGTTATGTCGAAAACTAACTTTACAACTTTGGTGGGGGGGGGGAGAGGGAGCAGGAGGATTGGGTAGGGGAGGGGGGGAGGATGGGAAGGGATGGGAAGGGGAAACAAAGGAGAAGGCTACAATGCTTGATAAGAAATGTACTCATTATCTTGCCCATGTAATGGTAACCCCTCTGTACATATTTTCACAATAAAAAGAACTAAAAAATTGAATAAAATTGTTATAAAATAGATTTCAAAAAGACATTTTAAATTAGCACAACATTTTAATGTGTTTTATACAAAACTATCTGAAAACATTCAAGAACGTTTTGGGAAGAATGTTATGGGAAGGATCTTACTATTGAAATTGATTGCTAACCTGTACTTTTTTTTCCAAAGAAAGACTTGTCTTAGAAATGAATATATCTAACTAAATAAGTTGAAATCTGACATTGTAAATAGAAACGTAATGAATATATAATATTACATTTCCAAACTAGATTTATATACAATGATGCAACTACATCTCAAAAACATGGCTTTACATAAACAAAATTGCACTGTGATGTGTATGTTCATTTCAAAAGCACAAGATGATATCGGTTTGGATGCATATTTAGATTAATATATAAGATAACTGGGCACCGGTGGCTCATGCCAGCAATCCTAGCTACTCAGGAGGCTGAGAACTGAGGACTGTGGTTCAAAGCCAGCCCAGGCAGGAAAGTCTGTGAGACTCTTAACTCCATTAAACCACCAGAAAACCAGAAGTGGCTCTGTGGCTCAAGTGGCAGAACTCTTGCCTTGAGCTGAAGAGCTGAGGGACAGCACCCAGGGCCAGAGTTCAAGCCCCATAACTGACAAACAAAACAAAACAAAACAAAAATTTGAGACATAGGTAAGAAATGTTCACCAAATTCTACTTTGTGGCAAACTCTAAATAGGGAAGATGGAAAATAGGAAGGGATATGCCTGAGGATTCAACAGTTTTGGTAATATTTCATGTTTATGCAAAAAAGAAAGAACTCCACCCTCATTCTTCAAGGAAATAGAGGAGGCAATCCAAAAATTCATATGGAACAATAAAAGACCCCGAATAGCAAAAACGCTCCTCAACGGAAAGAACACTGCTGGAGGAATATCAATACCAAATTTCAAACTCTACTATAAAGCCATAGTAATCAAAACAGCTTGGTATTGGCATAAGAACAGACCTCAGGACCAATGGAATAGAATTGAAAACCCAGAAATGAACCTACAGACCTATAGCCACCTAATCTTCGATAAGGAAGCTAAAACAATAGAATGGAAGAAAGACAGCCTCTTCAGTAAATGGTGCTGGCAAAATTGGTTAACTACATGTAGAAAACTAAAGCTAGATCCTTATATATCACCCTGCACCAGAATCAACTCCAAATGGATCAAAGACCTTGAACTCAAAGCAGACACTCTGAAAACATTACAGGATGGAATAGGAGAAACCCTAGGTCTCCTTGGCTCAGGTCGAAATTTTCTGAATAGAGACCCGGAAGCACAACAAATCAAAGAAAGGTTGGACAAATGGGATTGCATAAGATTGCAGAGCTTCTGCAGGGCAAATGACATAGCTGGCAAGATCAATAGAAAACCCACCGATTGGGAGAAGATCTTTACTAGCCATACAACGGACAAGGGTCTCATATCTAAAATATACTTGGAACTCAAAAAATTAAACCACCCAACAACAAATCCTCAAAGAAACAACTGCCCAATAAATAAGTGGGCGAAAGACTTAAAGAGAAGCTTCTCTGAAGAAGAAAGAAGGATGGCCAATAGACACATGAAGAAATGTTCAACATCCCTAGCCATAAAAGAAATGCAAATCAAAACAACATTGAGATATCACCTCACTCCAGTTAGAACAGCAAAAATCAAGAACTCCAATAACAACAGATGCTGGAGGGGATGTGGACAGAAAGGAACCCTACTTCATTGTTGGTGGGAATGTAAACTTGTTCAACCACTTTGGAAAGCAGTATGGAGGTTCCTCAAAAGACTTCACATAGATCTCCCCTATGATCCAGCAATCCCACTTTTGGGCATTTACCCAAATGTTTACAAACAAGACCACACTAAAGCTACCAGCACAACTATGTTTATTGCAGCATTATTTACCATAGCTAAGATATGGAACCAACCCAGATGCCCCTCAGTAGATGAATGGATCAAGAAAATGTGGTATATATACACAATGGAATTCTATGCCTCCATCAGAAAGAATGACATTTCCCCATTTGTTAGGAAATGGAAAGGTTTGGAAAAAATTATATTAAGTGAAGTAAGCCAGGCCCAAAGAAGCATAGGTCCCATGGTTTCCCTTATTTGCAATATCTAGTATAGGTATGAGTCAAGCGGAAAAGGTCAGATAATGTGATGCTAGGAAAATGAACCCTTAAATATGTATTTTAATGTTTTCGTTTCTTTCATGCATGTATTTCTAATGCATTTATAAGATTATTTCTTTGTTGCTTTGTATGTCCCTCCCTCACAGTGTAACCCCCGTTTTCACTATATTTGATGTCAGTATAACATGTGGAGTAGATGGGGACAAACAAGTCGTTTAAGGATTCAGGTGGACCTGTTGCAACAATGAGAAGTACAAAATGTCATGTCAAAACCAGCTTTACAATGCCGGTGGGGGGGGGGGGAGGGGGGTATAATTGGGTGGGGGGAGGGGGGTAAAATTGGGTGGGGGGAGGGGGGAGGCAGGGAAGGGAAGTGAAGGGTAAACAAAGGAGGAGGCTGCAATGCTTGGTAAGAAATGTATCCATTATCCTGCCCATGTAATTGTAGCCCCTTTGTACAGTATGTTCTCAAATAAAATAAAATACAATTTAAAAAAAAAAAAAAAGAAAAGAAAGAAAGAACTTTGAAGCAAATGTAGTAAAATGATTAATTCAGGGTAGAAAGTACATAGTTATTAGTTGTATTAGTCTCTTATTTGGGAGAAATCATTTGTTTGGATAGTTCTTATAGCCTGCTGTGAGGAAAACATGAAATTTTTTAAATGAAAAGGCTTGAATTTGTACAAGAGATATCCAGAATGGAATGACAATAATATGTGTAAGAGCTCTTAAAGGAACTGCCATAATCTGAGAAAGCAAGAGGATCCCATAGTCTATGAACTCTGCATCAGCTGATCGACCTGGACGGTCCCTAATGAAATTCAGTGAGTTTGAATCTGGAGTCCTTGGGGGTACTTTGCTCCTAGGAGTTCATATAAACATCTTAACAATAAGATGTCTCCTTTCATGGTACATAAAATCAAGGTATATACTTTTACACATAGCTATCCAGTTAGACATTTAGATATGAAAAACTTCACAGAATCCCAGAACACTAGTGCTGGGATTCAGAGATCAACTAATTCACTTTTGTTGAGCCATCAGAGTGATTAGCTGGACATCTCTAGTAGAAAAAAAAAAAAAAAGAAGTCTAAAGCTAAATGACCCACACAACTCTGCCAAAAGAAATTGGTCCATTACAAATTTAGACGGATTGCTTGAGATTCCTTCTCTTTTATTCTAAGCTTGAGAAAAAAAAGTGAAAATCAGCTGAAAGTCCCACCAGAGCTGGAACTGCTAAAGACAACCAGCTCTTTAATTATGATGAGCAGTGAGATGCTTTTACTCTTCACTCATTTCTGAAGTTGAATTTCCCAGTACCTTTGAATGTTCCTTGACAGGTCCCTGTGATTTGTATCAGCTTACAAAATTAAAAAAAATGCAGACTCCCAGCTCTCATTTGCCAGAATCCTTAAGATCTCTTTTATCATGCCTGCTGCCTGGGTGGGAGGCAGCATTCTCTTTAGTGGCAATCTGCTCTAATCATTTCTCATTCAGGTGGCAGGCAGGGTTCAGGCAAAACATGAAAGACAGTGATTGGAGTACAGTGTCTTCAGATAGTTTAAACTGCATCGTTCAGGCAATTTTGATCCTTTTTTATTTAGCCACATTTAAACAGGCTTCTTTTACAACTCAGGAGACCAAATCACGCACAGGATATAAATAAGGTGCCTCAGAAAAGAACATGACATTTGGAGTCTAAAGTTATTCCTTTCTAGATTTGTATGACCTTGGATTTCTAAATCTCTCCACACTTTCCTCCACACAAAATGTGATATATATATATATATATATATATATATATATATATATTCATCACTGGATTATTTCCCAGAGGAAATGAGCTTAAAGAATTATGCATGACAGTGATTTACATATTTTAAAGTGTTTCAGAGATGGTTAGTACCAAGTATCCATTCTCAATGTGAATTTTTACATGATGACTTGTCTAGAAATCAGTTTAAAATGAGACATGATAAAACTTTGCCAGTAAATATCTAACTGAACTATTCATATCTATCTTCTCTAAGAGTTACCCTATTTTAAAAAAAAATCCAGTCTTGATTTTACTTTTGCTTAGCAATGTTTAGTGCTGTGTCATTGTGAAAGGTACATGGTTAAGGTCAAACTTTGCGATAAACAATAGCTTTATTTACCATGGGTTTCTGTAGATGTGAGATAAATTGTTTCTTTTCTGCAAAACTACATCAATTGAGTTTACTTCATGAGAAAAATAAATCAATGAGAAAAGAAGAAATCAAGTGACAGATACTAGAGCAACAGAGAAAGAACTTCAAAGAACTCAAGAGACTTCACTGGTTTAGGAAAAGACTCCAACTTTCTTATGCTATTTAGCCCTTTCCCATGGAGACTACAGATATTCTTGCTTGATTTATTAATATTGATAGAAGCTTTGGTTAATGAGATACCTGCCTTGTGACCATCACCTACAGTTGTCTATCCAGGTAGGACCCAATATAGATGCCAGGTCTTGACCTCCAGACCTGGAGTTTCAGTGTGTTAGTTTGCCATTGGAATATATTTCTACATTTCTCACAAAGGGTAAAATGGAAATCAGTCCCAATGAAACTCTTCTTGACCTTAAAGAATTACAACTCCAAGTCAAAGGTTGTTGTCAAAATTAGAGCTAGATCAACATTTTTCAACATTTCCAGTGGTAACTAAAGAGACAACTTAAATTCAACTTAATACTAAATATCTTATTGTCATTTCCCCAGCACCTAAAATCCCTATGTATTCATGGAGATAATTTGCAAATACACACTGTATAAGAGTGCTAATGGTAATACTTATTCTTTTTTTGTCTTAGAAGTCTTCCAAACAATATATGTACATTTTAAAGCTTGGGGAGTATTTGATTTTAAAAATTGACAGGATATTATTTGAGTCACAGGTTCTTAGCAGAAAAAAAAGACTCTACTGAGTACAGTAGAAAGTGTGTATGTGGGAAACAAGAGTGGATCCCATATTTTTTTTTCTTCAACCACCTCTCTGTGCTCTTCTGCACACAGCCCCAAGACAGGATATTCTAATACATTGTTCTCCTCAGACTAAATAGCACCTCTTCTGGAGGTGAAAGCAACAGTGTCAGCTAGATGATGACTTGAGTCTGAGTTTTTCCAACAAGCTTCTTGTTTAAAGTAGATTGGAGGAGCAAGCTTTGATTTCAAGGTGTTTTCCATGTCATACTAATTACTTTCATATGTACTCATCCTGATCTACCAATCTTAGCTCTATTTCCTTGTTTCTATATCAGTCATAGGCCTTGTCATTGAGAAAATGTGATATCACTCAGTAATAATTAGTATCTAATTATCAGTATCTTGATTACCAGCTGTTGTTTATCTACATTGCAGTTATTTGATATGAAAGAAACTAAGGTAATGTAGATGTGCTCATAGGTAAGGAAAATCCAAGTCTATTTTTATAGGAAATTCACTTAAATTTAGCCACATCTGTTAAATAGTCTATTAACATTGAGCTGATATGGAAATATCATTGTCCTTCAGAACTCCAAAATATAATACTCCTGCATTATACATATCTATTACATACATACACAAATATTACAAAATCAGGCTTCAACCTAACCAAGACAGAGTCAATATTATTGGATTATGATCTGTCCCCCTTATCCACCCACTGTGGATTACTGAGTTAAAATTTAATTGAGTTAAGATTAATTGAGCACTGATATCCATACTTGAGTATTATGTATCAAGCGTCTTCATTCACAGGATGTTTACTACTTAACAATTGTTTGAAATTCAGTTGTCTCTCAATATAGAGACTCCAAAGCTCAGAAATAGAATGCACAAGGGAGTCAGGGTTATCTTATTTAATAAAAGGACACAGTGATACTTCCTACTTCCAGATTCTACAGATAATTAACTCCTCTTCTAACCTTCTAACTCTCAGGTACAGCTAGAAAATACCTTTAAACATAAGGAAAACACCAATTAGCACCTGTGGTTCCATACAACACCTAGCATTCTACTGAATTATTGTTTGTTAAAATTTAGTTGATACTTTTTTAATTTTATTTTTATCTTTAAATATTTATATACAGGAGTTGACATTCAACAAAGTGGTATATGAATGCAATGCATCTTGATCAGTGTCACCACTTTCATTATTCTCCCCCTCCCTCGCAAGCCCTCCCTTCCCCTCAGTTTTCTTAATTTTGTAGAATATGCATTAAATTTTGTAATTGCATTTACTGCCATTGTTTTCCCACATTATAATGATCTTAGTCTTTGAACTACTCTGGGTTTATCCTAAACACCATATGGTTGATCTGCAAAATGTGAGGTGAGGATTACCTCAGAAATGCTGTGTGCTCACAAGAAAACAGAAAGACCAATATTCATAGGCTTCAAAATTAGACTAATGAGTGATATTTATTTAGAGAAAAACTGTATTTTCTACTTTTCTATGATTTTCATTTGTTCATCCATTGTGATGTTCCCCCTCTGCTAGGTACCATGCCAAATGCTGAGAATATAAGAGCTAATGTGACCTCATCATTTTCTTCAGTGTGGTACAAGCATATTTGAAGACATAGCTAGATAAGGAAAGAGCCCAAAGTATAAATGGGCGAGTGCTCACAGTCTTTCTTCCTGTCTCTATCACCATTCCCCAAAGACAGATTCTTGTTTCTTATCATCTTTACATCTCTTAGCAAATCAAGAGTCAAGAAATATAATGTAGAAAAGCTAACTTGGTGATCATAATAAAGATCTCTCTCATACATGAAAGGAATAGCAGTGAATGCTTTGATGATCAGGCATGAGAAATAGTTTGGGGGAAAGACAAGGAGAACAGCAAAGAGACTACTTGAGATTTGCTTTTACTGCTCCTATTGCTTTAAGCGTCTTCCAAGCCAGATAAGGGTACTTAAAGTGAAAGATACAGCAAAGAATATATGTATTTTTTTTCTTAAGAGTTGACCCACTTTACAATAGCCTGTCCCCTGGTATTTTCACAGATGAATCAAACTGGATTTCCACTCAGAAGTTTTTTTTTTTTTAAATAACTAACACTGTTCACAGACTGGACCAGACGGATCCCCAGTTATATTGCAATTACAAAGGCAAGTGATAAATGACAATCCAGAAGTATAAGTGCTCTGCCAGGCAAAGTAGACGCTTTTGTTGGACAAGATAGGATAGGTCTCTAGTAGGATCAAGGAAAGTGACTCTTGGGGAACAAAGCTAAGCTCAAATCTGAGGCATGAACAAGAAATGTCTGGACAAATCTAGACATGGTAGGAGACCAGGAGGCAAGTCAGAGGGGTAGTAGGACCACATTCTTCATGATAGCTGGAATAAATGAGGAAATAACCATGGGAATAAAATTCTATTTAAAATATGTTCTACTGAGATCTGGACTGTAATCTCTAATTTGCCTTAACAAGTTCTCTCTTCGCCTGTGTAGGATGCAGTGTGGTAGCATTTTGACTGCCTTGAGTATTTAGGGTTGCACTCTGCCTACCTTGTATCTACAGGGTGCAGGGCTACATTGTTCATTGAGTCGATTCAGTAAATAATCAAAAAATAACCAACTAGTTATCATTTACATTTAGCCATTTAGTAAACCAGAACCTGTGCATCTATCATCTATAAACTGTAGAGTAAACAGAACTATGGTGTTTTAGTGGTTGGAGTGCTCCATATATTTCTCAGTTCTCAGGGTGCACAGCAACTGAGATTAGGATGCTGTCCCAGATGCAGAAAAAGAACCACAGAAGGAAGATAGCAGGAAATAATTTAATGGGAAATGAAAAGTATACAGGTCAGTGTGAGTTGAGCATGGAATAAGGGACAACTCTATTGAAACAATCAGGGGTTAGAGTTTACTATTCAATTGAATGGGTTTATAAGGCCTCAAGTAACTGAGGAATAACTAAAGTTCTACTCTTGTGGCTAGTTGATGACTCTGCAATGGCCGGCCAGGTATGTGAATTCAATCACCTGTGCTTTTGAAAGGGTGAGGGAAGGTACCTGTGCACCTGACCCTCTTTGCCCTTCCTGGTTTAGCCTGTCAGTAAATGATCACATAACAGTCATTAGGTCTTCAAGGTATCCTTGAGAGGATTGGCTCTAAACAAGGATACATGACTACTATCTTTTGTTGTTGGTGGTGATGGTCATGGGGCTTGAACTCTGGGCCTGGTCACGTCCCTGAGCAATTCAGCTCAAGGCTAATGCTCTACCACTTGAGCCACAGCACCACTTCCGGTTTTCTGGTGATTAATTGGAGATAAGAGTCTCATGGATTTTCTTGCCTGGGCTGGCTTTGAACCTTGATCCTGATTTACAGGTGTGAACCACTAGTGCCCAGCTATGATTATTATCTTATTATCGTTGATCCCAGAGTGTGAATCATCTGAGATTTTAGAATGGAGTCTTATAACTCAGAGCATCTCTTCATTCCTATTCATATTTACCTAGACACTTATGCTAACACTAAGTACTATTCATTCTGTTTAACAGATGGATAAATCAAGGTTCAAAGGAGCTATTACTTTGTACAAGATGACCAACAAAATAGGTACAGAACCTTCATATTAATTATTATTATTGATTGTTATTATTTTGATTTATGTGTTATAAAATAATTTAAATCCCCATTTAGGCAGGAGAAATAGCACAGATATTCCTTCCCTTCAGTGTTCTCTACAGAGTAAGTCTTCCTCACAGTCACTCAGCTCCATATGACTTGCCACTTTACCTATTTGCTAACTTCAAATATTGTTTAGTGTTAGATATCATCAGGGTCACTAAGACTCAGACACTCCTTGAAAATATTACTTTACTCTCCCCTCACCTCCATTGATGCCTATTTTCATTGAGTTGTTATTAGAACTATATAATATTATTTAGAAGGAAAGACACAGGGCCTAGTACATAGTTAGCTATGACATTTTTTAAATTCCCTTCATAGGCTTTTCAACCTCAATCTTATCCTAAATGTTCTCATTCTTAGTCTTTTTTTATTTGATGGTCGTGGGGCTTGAACTCTGGGCCTGAGCACTGTCCCTGAGCTCTTCAGCAAGTGCTCTACCACTTGACCTGCATCGCCACTTCCGGTTTTCTGGTGGTTAATTGATGATAAGAGTCTCACAAACTTTCCTGCCTGGGCTGGCTTGAACCACAATCCTCAGATCTCAGCCTCCTGAGGATTACAAGCATGAGCCACTGGCACCTAGCTTCAATCTACTTTTTATAATAGATTCTTATATAAGAACTCTCCTGGGACTGTAAACTTGTTCAACCATGCTAGAAAGAAGTATGGAGGTTCCTCAAAAGACTACACATTATGACCCAGAAATCCCACATGGGCATTTACCCCAATCATCACAAGTAAGGCCATACTAAAGCTACCAGCACAACTATATTTATTGTAGCATTATTCACAATAATTAAGATATGGAAACAACCCAGATGCCCCTCAGTAGATGAATGGATCAAGATATATATATATATATATATATATATATATATATATATATATATGTGTGTGTGTGTGTGTATATATATACATATATATGTATATGCATATATATACACACATACATACATACATACATACAATGGAATTCTATGCTTCTATCAGAAAGAATGACACTGCCTCATTTGTTAGGAAATGGAAAAAATCATATTAAGTAAAGTAAGCCAGACCCAAAGAAATATAGGTCCCATGGTTTCCCCCATTTGCAATAATTAGTATATGTCTAGGGTAATTTTATCAGATGAACAGAAAAGCTCAAAAGCTATGTTCATATGACCATGTAAGATGATGCTAATTGAAATGAACCCCAAGATAGGGACACAAGAAATCTTTCTTTGTTGTTGTTGTTTGTAATGTACTATGTGATTTTATTTGTTTCCTTGGTATGTTCTTCCCCCTGTTGTCACTGTATTTGATTTTGGTACTTTACATCTTGTATATACATTTCTCTAATTTGAGGAGGGGAAGGGCAATAACAAAATGCTGAAACAAGGACACAGGGTGACCCATTACATCAATGACACCCACAAGGCACTATATAGGAAATGAACTTTACAACTTTCAGGGGGGGGGAGGGAGGGGGATGGGGATAGTGGAAGAATAACAAAGGAGGGGGTAACAATGCTCAACAAGAAATGTACTCATTACCTTACTCATGAAACTGCAACCCCTCTGTACAGCATCTTTACAGTAAAATAATTTAAACAAATCTGCTCCCACTTCCACATGGCTCACCACCTGAGAAGAGCCTGAATTCTTAGGTTAGCACAGTGCTAACTAATCATACTGCCATGTACACCACGTGCATTTGACCACAGGCACCATGATATAATACTAAGCGACATTTTCTTTCTGTCTCACCCACTTTCTGAATCAGAACCAACTGCTTTGTAGGCTGAAGACTCCTGTGATGGAAACAGTCAAAAGATTTACCCACTCCAGAAAGTACTTGAATATTGACATTGCTTGGAATTCATGCCACTTTCTACAAGAGGCAACTTAAATTCTGCTGGAGGCTATGATCAGCCAAAATCCCCATTGTTTCCTTCTTCAGTGCACTTATCTAAAAGAAGCTAAATATATGCAACTAAAAACAAAGAACAGGTGTCTTTAAGACACATCTTCTTGTTGCTGCTTTTCAGGCTAATGACATTGGTAGTAAGAATGAACTGTCTCAGAAAGATACAAGAGACAGAGGCAAATGTCACTATAAATAATATGTGAGTTGTTCCTTTCTGTACCTTGTGTTCCAAGCTCATCATTTCAGGCCGTTTTCACTCTTACGATGCTCCCAAGGAACTTCTAACTCTCTAACATAGCCAGATTGCAAGAATAATTAGAAAAATCTTTCTTTTCCTGCTGACTGAGCACTTCCAGTCCAAAACAAGATTAATCTGAAGATGACTTTGGGGACTGAAAGTTTGTGCAGAATGAAGGTATAACAAGCTGATTTGACTCAGAAACATCATGTCCTAGTATTTTCATTCTGTTCAGGAGAAACCCATGTACACAAACCACATAGAAGGGGGCAGTCCAATATTCAGGAAGTAAAGCTCAATGGTAAGTCTGTGAAGTGATATTAAATAAATGTTTGAAGCTGTAAGTTATGATTTCTGGAAGCAGAAAGGAGACCCTGGGTCTCATATCAGATTTCCAAATGTATGCTTTAATGAGGACAATCTCTTGGCCTTGGAGAGAGGGACAAAGTGGGACAAGGCAAGGGACCCAGAAACAAAGTGAACTCTGGAGGTGAACCACATCCTGAGCATGTAGAGAAAACTCTCCATCATTAATTACACAAGAGGGCTCTTTCCACAGGAAGGGAGGGGACAGACACTTTGTTTCTGTGCAAGCCATTTCAAATGTGATGTAGAAATCTCTAGAGAGACATGTCTCCCAAGAATAGGCAGCCTAGAACTAGTTAACAGCCAAAGTTCCAGGCAACTGGTTGATAGGGGTGAGGTTGAGTTTAGGGAGTAAGTACTCTACTGTCTGGGAAAAGGAAATTTAGACAAAGAATCAACAGCATCCGCAACAGTTAGGGAGTCATTTTATTCTTTCATAGGAGTATACCATATGCATCTGTTTATGTGTGTATATGTGTACCTTTCTGTCTATCTGTCTGTCTACCTACCCATCTGTACAACCTATTATCTTATATTCTATATCTACTTACCTAGAATGTATTTCAAGCTTATTTGAAGTGTTGTTGTACTTACGGATTATCTACCTTGGTTTCTACCTGGCTGCACATATCACTCTAAATGATATTTTAAAAGACACATTGTTTAAAAATATGTGGTTGATACTTTGTTGTAGTAGACAACAAAAGGAAGTGAATATTACATCTCAGCTCTGAGAAAATGTTATTTCCTGCTCTTTTATAATGAATTGCTTCTGTGTTTGACTTGCATGGCTATATAATCTACAAAGGAGTTTCTATATGCAAAAATGAAGCCGTTACACAGTATGATTTTACAAAAATGAACTTTAAAAATGTAATAGTCTCCCTCTGACCCTGAGCCTGAAAATAAAGACAGAGCCTATCATTTACCTCATTCCTCTTTCCAGACCATCCTATTCTCTTCTTTGTAAAAGAAGGAGGTGTGCCTTTTATTTGTCTAATGAGACATAATGCCACCTAATGTCACCCCCAATACCAGAGGCTTAAAGTAATGATTTTGAGGTCTATGGGATACTAATTTATTGCAAGACTATTAGTTACCTATTGTCACCTAACAAATTGTCCCCAAACCAAACAGCTTAACAATACATGTCACTACCTCAATTTCTGTGTTTGTAAGTTGGTTTGCTTAGCTCAGTCCTGCCAGACTTGATACAATCCATGTATTAGCCAACTTTGTATCATCTGAAGGCTCAATTGGAAATGAAGCCAAATCCAAGCTTCAGATCCTTGTGGTATTTGGCTGGAAAGATAAATTCCTTAACACATGCATCTCTCCATAAGTTATTCATGATACAGAAGCTTATTTCCCCCACAGAAAGTGTCACAGGAGGATGGAAGGAAGCTGGGTCCAAGTTGCTCATACCTTAATCCTAGCTCAGAAGTCTGCGATCTGAGATCATAGTCCAAAGCCAGCCTGCACAGAAAAGCGTGTGAGATGCTTATCTCCAATTAACCAGCGAAACACCAGAAAGGGAGGTATGTCTCAAGTGGTAAGACATGAGTCTTGATCAGAAAAGCTAAGTGATAGCTCCCAGGCCCTGAGTTCAAGCCCCTGTACAAGTACTCAGAGAGAGACAGGCAGGCAGGCAGGCAGCCAGACAGATAGAGAGACAGAGATGAGCAAAAATGCCGTGAGAGAGAAAACACAAAAATCACTGATTTTTTTGTCATATAACCTACTCATTTAATAAAAACGTACCATTAAGTTCAGCCCCATTTATGTGGCACATGTCAAGGATATCAGATTCATTGGGAGAAATAGAAGATGCTGCCTACCACAGCTATGAAGCTGATTAGTTTCCTCTGGTCTTGGCTAGACTTATAGATACTCAGGTCAGTTGTCTGTTGGTTGCTAAAAAATGGCTTTGGCTGTGACAACTTTTCTTTAAACCATTTTAATTCCTTTTCATGCCTTTGAAAATCCACAGGGATTTGTTCTCAGAGGGTCAGCAGAAACATATAACAAAACTAGCAGAAATTTCCAAAGCCCCTTAAATCATTAGAATTAGAAGTGATCCATTAGTACTCACTGGGTTGTCAGGGCCAACGCAAATTGTAAGACCAGTCCAGATTTACGGAGTGAGAAAATAACATCCATCTTTGATGGGACATGTTTCAAGAATATATTCCAAAGGATATGAATCCAGGAAAGGATAAAGAATTGGGGTTACTAGTGTAACCCCAATGTCAGCAATGTCTTTCACTGGTGAAGTGAGCTCACAACCAGGCTTGCTCACCTTACTTGCTCCAGTTGGACGCTACCATTTGAGCCAGGACAGTAGTGGTGCTTTGTGAAGACTAATTTGCACACATAATTTCTACCTAGGTTAGCTCAGAACCATGATCCTCAGACTTTGGAGTAGCTAGAATTGTAAGAATCATTTATAAACCTTTTTTCCCCTAAGATAAATAGACTTAAGCCTCAGAGCAAGATAAAGGCTAGTCATCACAAACCCCCTTCATTTCGTAACTGTGTTCTTTACCCTGAGCTTTATTCTCCTGCAGCCATTTTGCCACCACTTTAAAATACAGGAAGGCTGGACCACCTTCCAGGCAGCAATGAGCATTGTTTCAATGAGCCAGGCCCCGCATCTGACTAACCTTGATACCATTAGGTCAAGTGATGCCACCCTTGACTACCTGTGAGCCTGCCAGTGTCTTGATATTGCATGCATGCTCACCTCCTTCCCCCAATTGTCTGTAAGTGACACCCAAGGCAAACATCTGTAATCCTGATGACACCTGAAGACAGCCAAAGATGTTCTGAAGTACTGCCTTCCCATGGCTGCACAGAGTCTGACTTCTTTCTCTATCTTTCATCGTGTCTCTTAATTTGGCTTATGGGGACCTGACATGTGAGACACCTGAAATATTGGCCTAAGTATGAAAATTCCAGTTGTTAAAATCCTTCATTTAGGTGGAATGATTCCCTGTAGCACAGAGTACCTATTTTATTTCCTTGACTCCTGTTCTCTAAATGACAATAGGGTTCTGAGTTTGATAATGCCCCAATAACATTAGAAATGATGGATAATGAGAGGTAGCTAGAATGATCCATATGATGGTAGTATGAATTTATATTTCGCTTAACATGAGTAGATAGTTACATATAGACATGTTTATTGTAATGTATATAAAGTACTTTGTGTTTTTGTGTACACATATAAGTTATTAAACACACTTTTATTATTTGCTTTCTTAACAGAGCTAAAATAAATAGCAAAAGAAATCCCAGCACCTAGATTTTGGTGTCTAATTCTAATCTCCAACAAAGGAGAGCAAAGTTGCCTAGAAAACTCACCAATATTAACATTGGGATAAAAAAAATCTACAAGACAAACCTAGAGCTCATTGAAGCATGACAAAGTAAGTGCTAAGAAATGAACAAATCACATCACAAGAAGAGTATGTTTCAAGAGCCAATTGAAAGAGTTTCCAAGGCTAGATCAGAGTGCCAAAAAAAGTGAGTTGCAAATTATAACCCAATGTGTGAAATAATAATGCTGCATGAATACAAAGACATGATCACATAAATAAATGGGTAAAAATAGGAATATTTCCCATATAGAAGAAGCTAAATTTATGTAGCTTCTCTACATTCAGATATAACTGTCTAAGTGTGGGCTTCCCATAACAGTTTTATTCCAAAGAATCTGGCATGGAAAGGAAAAAAAATAAACTTACAATGGAAAATCAGATAAAAACATCTTCAGTTAGGTTAGTGAAGCCAACATTAACAATCTTATGTAATGCTGATAGCATATGCTCTTGTTATAATGTGAAGAGATGGCACTTTACTTGTGGGAAGTGGGTCTTCCTCCAAGAAACCATAATCCCATTCTATTTCTCACTCTCAGTTGATGATATATCTCCGTGTTTCAGCAAGAAAACCACAGCATTCAGAAGAGAACTTGCATAGAATCCCACCCTCATGTTTACTCTGCTGGCATCTGGACTCACTGATCTTGTTTTCTCCCTAGTTACTGTTATTCCACAAGGTTTTCAGCTAATACTAAATCTATGGCTTATATCCCCTCTCTTTTACTTTTTCAAAAACACTAGAGCAGTCCATCTCTTCCTCTCCTATTTCATCAATTTTTCCCTCTCCGCTAGACATTCTAAATCAATAAGCAAATCTATTCTTTGCTTCTACAACCCAATCAATTTCTATCTCTGCCCTCTCCAGCTATAACCTCTTTGTTTTGCCACCTTTACAGTAAAACTCCTTTCAAAAATGGCCAATACTCTCTGTCCACAATTGCCCTCTTCTCATTCTCTTTTAAATCCAGTGATGAGGCTTCTTTACTTCCCCAGACAGGTCAACAAACAACCTGTCAATGTCATCAGCGAACTCCACATTGCTAAATCCTATTGTGGATCCATGGCCGATAGTAGCTAACATGTACCACAGTTGATAACTCACTCCTGTCTTCATTTGGCTTCCAGAACTTCCCACATTCCACGTTTTCCTCCTAGCTTATCAGCAGCTCCTCAACTTCTTGCATTGTTTCTTGTAGTTCTCTGAATACTGGGGAGTTCCAAGAGTCAGAAGTGGCATACCATCTCTATGCATCTATCCTTACTCTCTCACTGACCTTATTCAGTCCTTGATTTAAAGATATCTGTGTTCTAGTGATTCCCAACATTTTACTTGAAGTCTGAATCCATGCTGAACCCCACACTCATTTGTATATACAGCTGCCTTGCTTGATGGCCCCCTGGGATGACTAATAAGCACCTCAAAGTGTCCTCTTGATGTTCTTCCTCTCAGAGCCTTGCCATCTCATTACTGGAAACACACCCCATCCAGATGTTCAGTCCAAACACTTTGTGTCATCCCCAAACCTTGATCTTACTTCTCAGGTCTGCATTAGAAAATTCCATACTCCCCAAGAAATATCCCTGTGATTCCATCAGTTATATCATAGCCACTGCAATCATGCTGTCTTAAGTCATCATCTCTTAGCTGGATTACTTTTCTATCCTGTTAGCTGGTTCTGGAATAGCTGACTGTCCAAAGTTAACTAGATGTACAAGTCGTTATGTCGAAAACAAACTCTACAACTTTGGTGGGAGGGGGACAGGGAGCGGGGAAGATTGGGGGGGCAGGGGGAGGATGGGAAGGGATGGGAAGGGGAAACAAAGGAGGAGGCTACAATGCTTGATAAGAAATGTACTCATTATCTTGCCCATGTAATTGTAACCCCTCTGTACAGTATTTTCACAATAAAAAAAATAAAATTAAAAAAATAACATGTGTTCCTGGTAAACAAATCAGATAAAATCTCCCATTGAATCAAAATTATACAGAGGGTCCCCACCACCCTCAGAGTTAAGACCCATGTCATTTAAAGGGCTCAGAAGCCTAAAAGGTGGCTTACGTAGCATGTTTGACTATTTAAGTATGCTCAGTGCCTTTGTGAGAATAAAATTCTTCTGAAAGCCTCTAACAGATCCAGCTCTGCACCAGAGCCAGTCACTTACTGACAGGAGAACAAATCTTCTTCTACCCACTTCAGTAGCTGTCTTTGGGCAATCACACACAACACCACAATATCTCTACTCGGCAGCCTGCTGTCTCCCATCACTTTCTCTGCATTTATTTCCTGCCATTCTTCCCTGCATTCACTCTATGCAACCTGCCAGCCTTCTTGGTGCCCCTTAGACAACAAGCAGCCTCTCATCTCCTGATCTTTTATCTGTCCCAATCTTCTTCTGAAGGTGTTATCTTCTAATTATACTCTCTTGTTTAGGTCTTTCCTCAAAATGCCACTTTTTCAGTAAGGTTTTCCCTAGTCTCTTATTAAATATTATGGTAATTTCTTCCTCTATATATTACCTTTCTTCCTTTTATGTAAAGAATTTCCTCTACAGTGACTACATCTAAAATATTGCATATTCCATTTATGATTTGCTTTCTGGATATATGTGAACCGTATCTGCCATCTAAAGTTATATTACACGAGGGGAGAAAATTTGTCTTTGCTCTTATTATTTGTTATTTGAAGCAGACAGACCTAAAGCTCTACTTGCTACATAAGAGGCAATCAAATCCTATGTCATAGATGAAGAGGCTTTTATGCTATAAATAATATACTACTTGGTCCTCAGGCTCAGTTCTTCACTAAGCAAAATTTCTTTTTAAATTCAGTTTTCCAGTTGTGTCTAAACACATTGTCTTGAACTCTTTTCAGTACATGCTTTCTGTCACCTATGCCCATTAATCTACTTCAAATATGCCTCCTCTATATCCTGAAGGAGATTTCCAGCATGATTAACTGGTGGAAAGCTTCTACTAAATGAACATTGTATCAGTAAATAAAAAGATGGAGACATTTCATCTTGTTAATTACACATATCTTCCTGTGAAACGAGCTTCTCAAAGACAGTGCAAAGTATAAGAAAAATATATTTTAAAATGATACCAAAATGAAGAAGTAGCATCAGTGAACAATGAATATAATCATTGTTTCTGTTAATTTATAGTGAAACATAAAGCAACCTAATTGCCTAACTGGACATTTAACTGAAATCCATTGGCTTCAAAGATTCAAAGAAGTTTGTTATTTCTTCACAGAATTGCATTTTCCTCTTAGCTCTAAAATGTTATATGGGGAAATATGATTTCTTTCTATATTATCTTTGGCAAATACCATTTTCTTTTTTTATCAACTAAATATAAGATCATTTTTACAGCAACACTCCTGGTCTTGCAAAGTTTGGCTTAACGTTATTGATCTCTTTATATGTTTACAAAAAACTGTTTGTTTGAAGAAATATGTCATATGTTTCTTTTTGTGTGAGCTCAGTTGTAGAACAGGAAGAAAAAGAGAAAGAAAGATAGTGCCATTTGGGCAGCTGCAGGAATGGGTCTCAGAAGCAGGCAGCTGAGCCAAGTTATGTCTCAGACTCTGAGCTTCTCTGGCTTCACATTGAGGACTGGAAGGAACACAGAAGGGCCTGAGAGATGGGAAGTGCAGGGCTAGAAGCTTGAGGCTTGGTTGCTCTATTCATAGCACGTTCATGCCAGATCACAACCCATTACTTTCAATGAATTAGGATGGCAGGTTTTTAAAGCTATTTCTGGGTTTCAGAAAGTCATTGCTGCCAGAGCAATATAAGCCTTTTGCAGAGTTGGAAAATATTTTCTGTACACCTATTCTGGGAAACAGTGATCCTTTGTCTTGTATCAGTTACAAACATAGGTAAGAGCAATAAAGTGTATGGACCACTGATTTTACCCTCTAAATGAGAAGTCAGTTTGCTTAGCTTGATTGATAAGTTTAAATTCACAGCAATTGACTTTAGTACTACCTCCATCTTTAAGCATGCTTGGCATATTCAAATCCTTTTTTGGCTGTGTCTATATAAATAGCAAAATATAATTATAATAAATATAGGTGCTTTCAAATTAAAAATTAACATTAATACGAAGACTTAAGGAGTCACTGTTGTATATTATCCAAGGAAGCCTCATACTAAATACCACTCTTAGAGTGCTGTTTTCATTCTTTCCTTCTTCCTTCCCTCTTTTGTTTTCTTTGTCCTTTCCCTTCGCTCCCTCTGTCACTCCCTTTCTTTTTTTCTTTCTCCCTTTCTTTCCTTCTTTTTTCTCTTTCCTTCTTTTCTCCTTCATTTCTTTTTTCTTTCTGTCTTTCCTTCCTTTCTTCCTTAATTCCTTCTTTCTTTCCTTCCTCCCTCCTTCCCTCCCTCCTTCCCTCCCTCTTTTCCTCCATCCTTTCCTTCCTTCCTTCCTTCCTTCCTTCCTTCCTTCCTTCCTTCCTTCCTTCCTTTCTCTTTCTTTCCTTTCTTTCCTTTCCTTTCTTTCTTTCTTTCTTTCTTTCTTTCTTTCTTTCTTTCTTTCTTTCTTTCTTTCTTTCTTTCTTTCATTCTTTCTCTCCTTCCAGACATAGCCATCAATCCACTATATAGGCTTTCAATACCAAGAGCAGAAACTAGAAAGTAGAACATATAGTCATTAGAAAATCATAGAAGAGCATAAAAAATACAAATCAACCTTTCAACGTCAACCCTTCCTCAATCTAGCCACAGAGAGGGATTTAGCCATTTTCTTCGAGGTCCTTCTCACTTCTGCTAAAATGATTACATTTGTCAGACCTCTCCTATGGCAGGAAAAACTGGTTGACATCCATATCAATGTTAAGTGGGGATCAGTAATCTTTCCAAAAATTTTTTCTCTGCTGAGTTTTGCAGGAACTGCATACAACATCTTTGAGTTATCATATGGCCCTTTGAATGTATCTTCTGGGAGGAATCTTACAATACTCATTTAATTTTGTTCAATCCTGAAATTCTGATACTTTCTTTTTTATTGTAAAGGTGATGTATGGAATGGTTACAGTTACATAAGTAAGGAAAAGAGTACAATTTTTGTCCAACATTATTAACCCCTCTCTCATTTTCTCTTGCTTCCCTCCCAGCTCGCTCTCTACTCCCAAGTTGTATAGTATCTTGTGAATATCACTGTTGTATTGGTTCACCCTTTGCCATCTCACCATTCTGTAATTCCCCTTCCCATACCCAATATATAAGACAAAGAGTACTAAAAAAAAAAAACAGTGACTACATGGGGTAAACCAAAGAAAGTAATGAAAGAAATAACTGCATACAGCAGTTTGGCCACTTCTCAATACCAAGTCACTTGGGGCCTTGAACCCAGCATGTGAATCTTCAGAGGACACACTATTTCCAAGCCATAGCACTCTCAGACCACATGACCTCATAGCTACAGACTCAGTAAAACATCTGATTGGCTTAACTACTTTAAAGACAAAAGAGGGCTAAGTTTCTTATTTATTTTCTTTGGTCCCAGAGAATTTATAGTTTAACTAGGGAATAAAATAGGGAGTATTCAGAGGACTGATTAGCTTTGGAATTTTGGTTATCAGAGTCTTGAGAAACATTCTAGGAGCCAAGAATCCTTCCAAATCCTCATGAAGTTACATTAGTTAGGCAGCAATATATCAAGACTACCTGTAAATGAGAGAGAAATCAAAGTGAAAAAAAATCCCTTAGAACTCTTCTGCCCAAGGCATAGTTTTGTCTAAGGCAATGCCTATTAATTCAGACTTCTCAAAATGCCCTGAGTTGACCCTGATCTTCTGCTCAGGGGTAGAAAATGCTATCAGTGCCTGTTCACATCCCATGTCCTTACCTGTTAGTGTATACTAGCCTGACTTTCAAAGTGTCTATAACTCATTGCCCAAGGACTTTGAATTGAGATGCAGCAGCTGAAATTTCCAAGGGACTTGACACTACCAGCAAACAACTCTCTACCTGTGAGTGATGTCAATTGGTTCTCTGCCCTCTGCGTGGAAAAATACCAAACGATTCTCCACACTGGACTTTTGAAAGACCCCCGTGAGACTGAGATCAAGTTGCCTAGGGTGGCTGATGACATACCATTTCTTGGTTGTTTTCATTTTGTGGAGATGTACCTCAGATAAACTATTTGCTCTAAAATTCTTCATTAAAGGTCAGCCTTTAGAAATCTCTACCAAGACATTAGGGAAAAGGTACCCTTTGCTATCTTAAGTGACAGAGGAGGCTAGGTTAGATGAATGGGAACAGAACTATGAGTGTTTTTGCAAAAACTGTCCTGTTCTCTGTATTTGATTTACAATGATGACTTGGGAAATTTGCCTCTCTGCTGGAGTAGAGACCAGAGTGACCATGTAAAGGGGAAACAGATGCACTCAGCCTCCGGCCTCACACATCTGCTGGATGAACAATGACTATAATTTTCCAGGAGGAGACAATAAAAAAAACCCACATAAAACTTTTTATTGTGTAAGTGACACTAGTTATTGTAGTCAGCAATCAGAAAGCTACCCTGAGGACAGAACTTTTCTGCCTATTAATGTAGAGAAAATGGCTAGCCTGTTTCCCAAGTCTCAGAATGCAACATTGGAGATGTTAGGATCCATTCCAAAAGAGTTATAATAGCAGCAAAACAGAAGAAAGATGGAGCAAATGTGTGTTGCATGAAGATAATAAAATAAAATCTAAGCATTTCAGGGCTCTTGGGGAAAATTCAGTCCATGGGAATTGAAAAATAAAGGGCTTGGGAAAATATATTATTTTTACAGAAGACAGGAAAATCACATATATCTAAATTTTATGAAGGGTAGGTTTTCCTGACTCTAAACGACAGTTGAGATATGTCCAAATATACAGGAAACATTATTTTCATGAAGACTCCTAGCCCTGATAAGTGTAATCAGGTCATACTCTAAAGATTTTCTATTCTGTATGCACAGATGTCAACTCATGAATACCATTGGTCTATAATCCCTATGTAAGAACAATCAATATCTTTTGTTTCCACCTGTACCTATCTTGCCGCCTCCCTGTGGTACTGATGCTGCCTTCTGTATTGTCAGCTTCTCTGGGAGCAGCCAGGGTACCATCATTTCCCCTAATCCATTTACTCCGTTTGGACACATATCTGCAGTACAGAGTGTAGGAGAACTTAGAAGAATGCACTGATCACTTCTATTATAGTATCATCATTAGATCTCAATTTGTGTGTGTACGTGTATGTGTGTTTGTGAGTGTTTAATTTGTGGGGTGATGAAGACTTCACTATTGTTTATCCATTTGTAATAAGCAACCCAGGTTTTATAATAAAACTTATCTACATCAGACCTCATTCCCCACATGCAACAATCAAAATCTGTTTCTTGCTTTCAGTACAATCTAGCATGACATAAGGATAAAGAGGACAGATTGATAAACATAAAGGGACCCAAGCTACCTCTATCGATTGGTTCTCAAACCATTATGACAATAAACTTTATTTTTATAAGGCCAAATAGAAAATGCTTTTGTATCTAAAGCCATATATTTTCTGGGGAAACTATAGATACTGTAGTGCAAAAGCCTCCATAAGCACATAAGCCAATGAGCTATCGATGTGATGCAATAAAACTTTATTTACAAAAACAAAAGCACACAGGATGCACTAAGCCAATGCTGACCTTATTCCCTTAAAAGCCCTCTAGTCTCTCTTTGTCAAGAGAAAAAGAAAAGGAGAACAGATGATTGGGTCTTGTGGAGGGATATTGTGGGATCTTAAAAAATCAATCCCAGATATATTTAACAACTTTTCCTCATTTCATTGGTCAAATCACATGACTCACACAACCACCAGAAAATCTGGGAATGGTGAGCTAGCTATGCATCTAGAGGGAAGAGAAAAAAATATTTAGTTAGGTTATGGCTTTCTATACCTATATGAAAATGAACCACCTTTCCTAATGTAATGTCTGGAAAAGGTTTTGTATGATTCTAAATAATTGATTTTCTTTTTGCATGTGTCCTGGGAGTTGAATTCAGGGCTATGTGCTGGAATTTTTCTGGTCAAAGTTATCAGTTTAACACTTGAACCACAGATTCAGTTTTTGCTTTTTGATGGTTAATTGTGTATAAGAGTCTCATAAGCTTTCCTGTCCAGGCTGGTTTGGAACCATAATCCTCAGATCTCAGCCTTCTGATTAGCTAAGATTACTAGCGTGACCCACCAATACCCAACTAAATAATTGATTTTAATGTCATGATAATATAATTGCTATTAGAATTGTGAGCTTCCTAACTCTATGAAGAAATTTTTCCTGGAACTGTATAGTAAAGTGTTTCAGAAAAGCATTATCTAAACAATTTCAGAAAATCATGATGTTCCTGGACTTGAGAATACTCATTTCTTTCCATGCAGGTGGGTTATACTATTCTTAATTAGAACTAAAAAGGATTGCATTTGACTTCTGCTTGTAAACAATTTGTTAACAGAGTTATGATTTGTATCGAAGTAATAAATACCTATTTTAAAAAGTTCATAGTTCTGATTTTCTTTACTGAATCTGTCTTCATCCAAATGTTACCAAATTAATGAGGTTTGATTGTATTCATGAATCTGGCTACTAAACAAAGTTTTGTTACCTTATGTTACTGGTAGAGGACAGTGCTATTAAATACAGAAAATATTTATCTAGAATAACTCCTCAAAATGATTGTTTTCATGGATTCTGTCAGTGGAAAATAGTTATTCTGTGCTTCTCAAGGTCTGTAAAGTGATCATATTTACTACCATGAGCAGATCTAAAGGGCTAGGCAGAAAAAGGGAAATTTTATCAGACACTTTTTTCTTTGCCAAAGAAAAAAATAAAAAGAAAGAGTGCACCATAATTATTGGTGTCTGATTTGATTCAGAATAGTTTGGAAAAATTCTGAAAAAAATAAATCTAAATCTCTTGTCTTCGTTTTTCAGCCTTCAGTCCTTGCAGTGAAGGATAGCTGGGCAGATAAATCTAAAATTTTAATAAGGAAAAATGAAAAATATATGGCAGTTGTTTCTGCAATGCCCTTCTGGAGCACCCTGGAAATTTTGAAACTGTGATTGCTCTGGACACTAGGCATATTGCATGTTCCATGAAAACAACTTATTCCAAATAAACTCACAATTGCATTAGTTCGTTTTGTTTTGCTTCTTAAATTCCTTCTGTCACTGATGTCAATTTTTAGAGAGTTAGCCAGCAGGAAAGTGGTTGTTAAAGCTTAGCATGTGTTAAGTATCCCCTGGGAAATTTCCTAAACTATGTATTCCTAAGCTTCATTCTCAGAGAGTTTATATCAGTAGCTCTGAGGTGATAGCCAAAATTCTATATTTCTAATAAGCTCCTAGGTGATGTTGAGGCTTGGATTCTGCAACCACATTCTATTGTAAACCAAGTCAAAGACTTTCAACTGGAAGAATAACTCATACTAGCCTAGGAAATATAGTGGCCTGCAAGAGTTAAAAAAAAAAAAAACTAGTGGGAGGAGGGAGGTTCCTTCTTATAGTGGTACATGCCAGCAAACCCAGACAGGGGAGAAGTAGAATTACTGGCCAAAGCCAGCCCCAAGTAAAAACTGTGAGCTCTTTCCTGAAAAAAGTAAAAACACAAAGGGCTTTAGGAATGGAGGCTCAAGCAGTAGACCACTTGGTAGGCTCTGAGTTCAAACCCTAGACTCTTTCCCCCCAAAAGTTAGATTTTCAGGCTGTTCGTCTGACTTCAGGGACTGCGATCTCCATCAGCTCATACGGTAACCTAAAGGTTCAGTTTTTTTTTCTTTCAAAATTAGACAGGCTTCCTCTGATTACCCAGCTCCAAAGGCATCATCCTCCCTTTCCCTTTCCAAATTTGTGACAGTTGTCACAAAGATAATAGCTTCTCACCCATCTTCCCTTCCTCTCACAATAGAACAAGAGCTGGTGAGAAGCCAAGCTTTGTGGGATCTAGTTTTTGGCATAAACTGTTCTCACCATAATTATTTCTTGAATTTATAAACAATAGAAGGGATCATTACCTTAATGGAATAGGGTATCACTCTCCTATTCCAGCCTTTCCTATGACCAAGTAAGAGAACTTTTATTGACAAAAATGTTGAACTTCAGTTTATATTTTTATTTTCCTCCTTCTTCTTCTTTAAGTTCTTAAGCCTTTTTATAAAAGTGACTGGTTTTTTGTTGGTTTTTTTTTTTGAAAGTGACTTGGGAAATCAGGGTTATTGTTCTGTCAGGACACTTGGCAAGTTTGAGATGAAAAGAATGGGGGTAATTAACATTTGATGGAAGTAGAATTGTAACTTCCCCAGAGAAAGCAAATAGAGTACAGGGTTGTGATGGTTATAGAGAAATGCTGATGTTACCTCAAGAATTCTCATGTGTAACAGGAGATAGTTTATTTGAATAGTTTGTCTCATTCTCCCTATAAACTCTGATGCAACACTCTGCCTGTCAGGTTTGCTCTTCCCTTTCCTTTCTTCTCTACAACTCTGTAAAAGAAGTATTTGTCTTTTATTAAGACTATGCTCAATAAAACTTTCCAGGAATTGTTTCCTAACTGCATTTTTAGTTTGTTTGCATCTGACAGGGTCTAAAGAGGGAAACAGTCTCCAGAACAGACAAGTAATTTAATATGCAAAGTTTAATGGGGGAATCTAGAGAGTTGTTAGAAGAGCTCTTTCAAGAAGAAATGAGGCAGGGCTGACTCCACAGTCACATCACCTATATTCTGGCACCTACATATTTGTATTCATATCCCCTCTCATACCTGATTGAATACTCTAGTCCAATCTTGAAATTCTTCATAATTGAAGCTTTAACTTTGAGTTGTGTTCAGTCCAAAGGGACAGTAGAACATGCCAATTACTTGTAGCACCTGATTTAGTCAACTACTTATACTTGCAATGAGGGCTTAGAAGGAAACATAAAATAAGGCCTCATACAAGTCCTTTTCTGCCCAGTTTTTCCTTGCATAAAAGCACATCCCCCAAAAAGTAGTAGTACCAGATTGGGCACATATCAAGAAGTGACACCAAAAGAGCTGAATTACATAGTGCAGTATTCAATTGAGAATAAATGAGAATAAAATATACAGCCATATGTGAACTACATATATAAGTGGTATATTTCATTGATTCTACAAGGGAATGAAGTGATATTGTATTCTCACTTAAACCATAATTACCATTTTCTTATGAATTGTGAATATATCATTCTTTCTGATGGAAACATAGAATTCCACTGTGTATATTTACCACATTTCTTGATCCCTGAGGGCCATCTGGGTTGATTCCATATCTTGGCTATGGCAAATAATTCTGCAATGAACATGGTTGTGCTGGTAGCTTTAGTGTGGCTTTGTTTGTGCTCTATTGGATAAAGGCCCAGGAGTAGAATTGCTGGGTCATAGAAAAGGCTATATTTAGTCTTTTGAGGAACCTCTATACTGCTTTCCACAGTGGTTGAACAAGTTTATATTCCCACCAACAGTGTAGTAGCATTTTCTTTTGTCCACATCCCCATCAGTATCTGTTATTGTCAGTTTTCTTGATAACAGCAGTTCTTAATGGGGTGAGGTGAAATCTGAATGTTGTTTAGATTTGCATTTCTTTAATGGCCAGAGTTGTTGAATGTTTCTTCATGTGTCTATTGGCCATTCTTACTTCTTCTAGGAAGTCTCTCTTAAAGTCTTTAGCGCATGTATTAATTGGGTTGATACATCTTTGAGGGTTTGTTTTGAGAGGGTTTAATTTTTGAGTTATAATTATATTTTAGGTATTAGGACCTTGTCTGATGCATAGCCAGTAAAAGTCTCCCATTCTGTGGGCTTTCTATTTATTTTGTTAACTATTACCTTTGCCATGCAAAAACTCTTCAGTTTGATGCAATCCCATTTATCCAGCCTTTCTTTGGTTTGTTGTGATTCTGGGTCTTTACTTAAAAAAATATATTAAGCAAAGTAAGCCAGACCCAAAGTAAGCCAGAAATATAGGTTGCATGGTTTCCTGCATTTGTGGTAATTAGAATGTACCTATAAATCTACAAGTAAACACAATGGAGGTTAAGAGAGAAAAGTTACAGTTGGACATGATAAACAGAACTCTAAACATTGATTCACACAGTGAGATCAAAGGAGGATATTCTGAGGAGAAGACCACAAGGGCTCAATAGCTATGTGCATATAATCATATAAAATATTTATCAAAATGAACTCCAAAAAATGGAAACATTTGCTTGGTTGTTATTGTTATTGTTGTTGTTGATTTTTCTTCTCCTTTGTCATTGTCTTTGTTTTCTGAATCCTTTGTCTTGTATGTAAGTTTATCAGTTTGAGGGAGGTTCAGGGGAGCACAGAAATGGTGGTACAAAGGGTGAACAAATGCAGCAGTGATACTAGACACTATTTTAAAATGAACTATACAACTCGTGATGAGGGGTTTTTCCCAAGATAAATGAGGGAAGAGGTGACATTGTTAAAAGAGAAATGTACTCATTACCTGACTTCTGTGAATGTAGGCCTTGTGTACATCACATTTAAAAGTTAATTAATTAAAATAAACCCTCATTACCAATATGCATTGTTCTCATACATTGAAATGTTGAATTGAAACCCCCCTATGCAACCACTTGAAGATAATAAAAATATAAGAATAATTAAAATACATAACAATAAAATTATTGCCCACAATGAAGATATATGATCAAATTTATTCCAGTAAGTTAAGTTTTTAATTTTATTGCCTAAGACCAACACTAAATGTCAATATTTAAAAATTTGGTTCCTAAGATATGTATTCAAATGTTTTTTTTCTTTCATGCATTTGTTTCTAACACATTTATAAGATTATTTCTTTGTTGCTTTATATGTCCCTCCCCCACAGTATAACCCCTGCTTTCACTGTATTTGATGTCAGTATAATTTGTGGAAGGGAAGGGGAAAAACAAGTCATTTAAATAAGGATACAGGTGGACCCATTGCAACAATAAGAAGTACAAGTTGTCATGTCGAAAACGAACTTTACAACTTTGGTGGGGGAGAGGGCAGGAGGATTGGGTTGGGGTGGGGGGGATGGGAAGGGATAGGAAAGAGAAACAAAGGAGGAGGCTACAATGCTTGATAAGAAATGTACTCATTATCTTGCCCATATAATTGTAACCCCTCTGTACAGTATTTTCACAATAAAAATAAATAAAAAAATTTGGTTTGGAAAAGAGAGATAGGAATAAAGAGAGAATGTCAAATAATAAGAAATGATATAACAGGAAAATTTTTCCTGCTTTTTGAACATATGACCAATCATTTTTATTTTGCACTGCATTCTGGAAATTATGAGGCAAAGAACCAGAAGGCACTAGCATCCTGATGTAGAAAATGATGCTATTACAAACCTGGCCAAGAAGAAAGTTGTGCTGCAACTGAATCAAGTCAAAATGTGGCTGTTCTGTGAATAGAATGAAGGGAAAGACACTATATAGAATCACAGTGCTAGGTCCAAATTCATGTGATGGAAACTTACTCTTCAAAGCAGTAGTTGTAGAAGTAGGAAATGCTGGGTGAATTAATGCTGTGATAAAGGGGCTGGAAGAGAATGTGGTCCTTGGTGCTTTTCCATGTTTTGTGATGTGAAGACACAACCTTCAAGACCCCTCTCATGGACCCTGCTTTAGTTTGTAAGCAGAGGCCAGCCTTCATGAGATGCTGCTACTTGGACTTCCTCACTTGCATACATGAGAAAAACAAATTTCTGTTCTTGGTAATTCATCTCTAGTCCATAGTTTCTTTTTGTTATAGCAGTACAATTGGCTTAAGATACACATGGATGATAATATCCACTGCTTGTGATTATTGTAAAGAAAAGAAAAGAATTTAAGAACCCATATACAGAGGTGCTTTAATGCAAGGCCATTTTATCATTGATTTGACATAATTTATGGACTCAGTATTAGTTTCTACGCATATGTTCTAACATTGTACCTTAAACTGGATGGTTTAAATCAACCAAAATGTATTGACTTACAACTCTTGGGGTTAGATGTCCCAATCATAGTTGTTGGCAGGGCCTTATTCTCTCTGAAACATATGGAAGATCTTCTCTTGATGCTTCTCAATGTCTGGTGGGCGCTGCCTGTGGTTGGTCTTCCTTGAGTTATACTTCGGTTATACTTTTGTCTTCACATACTGTTGCTATTGTGAGTCTGAGCTTCCCCGTGACCATCATCCCATCTCATAAAGACAGAGGTCATATTGGACATAGGGAATACCCCAAAATTCCTCAGTGTATCTGCAAAGATCTCATTTTTAAATAGCCATATCTATAAGTACATGGATTTAGTACTTCATCATACGTATGCTATAGAGTGATCTAATTCAACCTATAGCAAATTCCTAGTCATTCACACAGTATATCTCCTAGCCATCTGCCTGGGTTACTGGCTCTACTCTAATCCATTTCAACTCGCCAATTTGTTGACACTATGGTACATTTTGAGTCTAGAAAAGAAAGTGCTTTCTGATTCAGAGAAAACTGCAGGAACAGCAGCTCCTAAACCTCTCAAGAAGAACCAGTGAGCCTGAGATTGCCAGACCCTAAAAGCCAAACAGCTTGGAAAAAGAAATTTAAAGCTTGTAAAAATCAAAGAGCCTCTAGAACATTGGAGGCAGAAGGAACAATTCTAAACATAGTGGAACATAAATATAGTTGGATTGTGTCCATTGGTTTTGCTCCCAGGGCAAAATTATCATCTTCTGTCCAAAAGTAGCATTTAGCACACCATTAGTTTGGAATGGCTATTGTCTTTGCAGAATACATTATTTTTTATAGTTTATGGCAGGAGTTGACAGACTGTTACATTATTCTTTATTTTTATCCAAATGCATACAGGTAAGCTCTTGGGGGCTTATCTAACCCAGGACTAATTCCAAACAAGGTCATTTACCTATACAATGATCATCTTCTCATCTCATTCCTCAATTTTATTGGCATTACTATCTAAATTTTATATTCTCTTATCAGAGAAAGAGTAAATTGTCATATTACACATAGAAAAGAAAGAAATGAATAAAAATGTCTTGCAGTTCATTACTTTCAATGACCTATCATATATTCTTTGCAACCGGGATTTTAACGACCTCTGGTACTTTATTGTCTGATGTACTTCAATTGTTTCTGTGAATTCCCTGTTATTGACTTATTTACTTTGTAAGTATGCTTTTTAACTCTTATACAAATTTTCATAATGGTCATGGTTGTAACTAAATTGCAAGTACTATGTAACTTTCTCTAATCTCATATTCTGGGTTTCAAAGTTTTAGAGCCTGACAATCAAAATACTACGCACACTTTCAGACTTCTGCAGCTATTCAGGAATTCCCATTTGTCAAGGCCATTGATTAGAAGGTGAAAGGGAGTATTCTTCCTTGTGCCAATCCTGAGGTCTCTACTCTGAGCATTTTGCTGTAGGCCACCACCTCTACCACTTGAGCTACAGCTCCAATTCCAGCTATTTGGTAATTAACTGGAAATAAGTGTCTCATAGATTTTCCTGCCTAGGCTTGCTTCAAACTGAGGTCTTCAGATCTCAGCCTCTTGAGTAGCTAAGATTATAGGTATAACCCACCAGCACTGAGCAATTCGTAAATTGTTCAGAATTTATAAACTGCGTTCACTCTCCTTCCTATATTCACAGAAGAGAGTGGTCCACCTGGAACTCTTTTGGCTCTCGATGGAATAAGATGAAATTTCTTCATGTTTTAGAAAATAGCACAAAGGAATATTTTAGACTTTGTTCTACTTTGATTTGCTATCAGCAGCTAAAAGATTTACTGGAAACTTCCCATGTTGTTAACAGGAAACTTGTATCAGTGTACTCTACTGAGTCAGGGAAAACAGAGCTACATTGCTACATACCTTCCCCAAGCCTCTCAGACCCAGCCAAGAAGCAGAAGGTAGCCACTCCTTAACCCAATTCTACCCTGTCCGGGTTCCAATAATTTTTTCTTCATGTCCTGCTCTTGCTTTCCATACTGGGACTTCCAATCTTCAATCATGTCTCCTGCAATTTAAATGACTGATGGCTTATTGCTTGTCATTATAATGACTTGGGGAAATGATAACTGTACAACCTTTCCGATGAAAGAAATAAGATAAAGAATTGAGCTGCAAACTATCTCATCACATGAAAGGTTCCAGGCTAAATCCCAATTTAGAAAGGTTCTAATCCTGGGGCTGTGTTTGCTGGAGGTAAGAGTTTTCTCATCTGTGACTACAACCAATTTTGACCCTAGGAGAAAGAGCAAAATAGATTGAGGGCACATTGCAAGACCCAGAATTCATTTATGCTTTACTGAAACATTTTTTTTTCTTATTTGAAGTGTGGTGGCCTGCATAGCAGTCTCACTATTACAGGTCACCTAGTTAGAAATGCAGAGCTCTGGTGACATGAAGTCATTCCGACCTAGAATCTGCATTTTAAATAGCTTTGTGGGTCATTCTTCTGCATACGAAGGCTTGCAGTGCACAGGGTCCAGTGTGTACTAGAGGCATGAACTCAGGCACAGAAAGAAGCCCCCAAAATGAAAGAGAAATCAATTAGCAGAAGCACTTTATCTTTGGAAGAACATTTTTTAATCCATCAACTAATCAAGAACCTTGGTTAGTCTTCATGTCCCTGCTTTACTGAGATATCACACTTGGAGATGCATCATCTGAAGGGTGGAAGTTAGCAGAATATGTCTACGTAGGATACAGGTCTTTAATTATGTGTGTGTTTGCACATATCTCCATGCATACAAACTATCTGTATCTCTCATTGTGAACTGCTTTCTTATGTTCTACAGAATTCTTCTGAGGGCAACCAGGCCTTTTGACTAATTTATCAGAACTCTTTCTATATTTGTGACTTTAGAAATGATCGCATTAAGCTAGGCACTGGTGGCTCACCCCTATAATCCTAGCTACTCAGGAGGCTGAGATCTGAGGATTGTGGCTCAAAGCCAGCCTGGGCCAGAAAGTCCGTGAGACTCTGATCTCCAATAAATCACTCAGAAAACCAGAAGTGGCCCTGTGGCTCAAGTGGTAGAACACTAGCCTTGAGCTGAAGAGCTGAGGGACAGCGCCCAGAATTTAAGCCCCATGTCCAACAAAACAAAATAAAACAACAAAAAAAGAAATGATCCCATTAGATAGAATTGCACATTCAATAAACATTGTCCTAAATTTGTACGTCAGCTTCTGGCTCTTTATATTTTATATCATTTTTATTTTGAAGAAAAATAAAATATTTAAGTAGCATCCTTAAAAACGAATCCTTAAAATTGTTATGGCATTCAATGTTATGGCCAATTTTTATGAGCAATTTTGTTTAATTTATCTCAGTGAACATCACCTGAAAATGGATGCCAGGCCTTTCCTACAACTGGATTCTAATCTCACTTAGCTAATTTTTTTCCACTTCCCATTCATTCTTTACCCTTTAAATGGTTTCTTTTTACATAGCTTTCATTTTTCTTGTTCAGTTTGCTCTGTTACTCTACATGCAGTATTTAATTATATATCTGAATTGATCATTATTCATAGATATGAAAGAATTATATTGTATTTTATACTCTAAAATGTAGACACAACCTTTGTTTTTGTTTTTTGGTGAGTCATGGGGCTTGAACTCTGGCCTGGGCTCAGTGCCTGAGCTCTTCAGCTCAAGACTAGCGCTCTACCACTTGAGCCACAGCACCACTTCTGGTTTTCTGCTAGTTTATTGGAGATGAGTCTCACGGACTTTCCTGCCTGGGCTGGCTTTGAACCGCGATCCTCAGATCTCAGCCTTTTGAATAGTTAGGATTACAGGTGTGAGCCACCAAAATCCGGCTTTTGTTGTTGTATTGTTGTTTGTTTTTGTTTTGTTTTTTTTGTCGGTTGTGGGACTTGAACAATGGGCCTGGGCACTGTCTCTGAGATCTTCAGCTCAAGGCTAGCACTCGACCACTTGAGCCACAGCACCACTTCTGGCTTTTTCTGCTTATGTTGTGCTAAGAAGTCGAACCCAGGGCCTCATGCATACAAGGCAAGCACTCTCCCACTAAGACACCTTCCCAGTCCCATAACCTTTATTTTCTGTTAGTAGTTTTTGTTTGGCTCTCTTGGCTTTTCTAGATATACAATCATAATATCCATATATAATGATGTTACTATCATTAAGAAAATTTTTACTCATCGAAGAAAATAGAAATTAGGAAATTCTTCCCTCTTCCCTCCCTGACAAATTAAAAGATTTAGATAAGAACATCGGAAAATCTCCCGAAAAAGCCCAATAATGTCAAAGTCAGCAAGAAGATCAAGTCAACTGTTAAGGCAACACCCAATACAGTCTTGAGTTTTTCCCAGTTACAGGATGAATTCCTCAGTTCCTGCATGCTTGGATGTGGCTCATAGAATAACTGTGTTTATACTTTGATAATTATTTTGGGGAGGACTGAATACTGAAATATATCTTTTATCAGTAAGCCATGTATATTTCAGAGAAAAATTACCTCATTTAGTTTTACTCAACTATCTATTTCCTTATTTATTTTAATGCTTACTTAATCTATCAAAAAGTAGAGAAATATAATAAATCCTCACAAATCTGTTGTATTTCTATGAATATCTGTTAAAATTGTAACTTTTTTGACATACTGGGATGTTCTGAAATGTATAGGCTCCTGAGGGTGATAATTCTTGCAAAACAATTCTCCTTGTTCAGTTTTTATGTATTCTCTCTTGAATTTTACTCTGTCTACTATTAACATTGTTAAGCCTATCTTTGCTTCCATTGCATTTTCTATGTTTACTTTGTGCATCACTTTCTTTCTGACCTTAAAAATTATTTTGTTTTAGACATCAGTTTCAGGGAGAAATTAGTTGAATTTTGGTTTATGAGCCATCTGTAAGTATGAATTTTAGTATAGGAGTTTGACTCATTTTGTGTTTATTGTCAGAGCTGATATGCTTAGGATGTTTGGCAGTTTTCTATCTACTTATCATTTTGCACGCTTCTTTGTGGTTTCATTTGCTTTCTGTCATTTGTTATATGGCTAGATGGCTTGTGTTTCATATGATTTTTAGCTCTCCCTTTTTTGAAAAACATACATTTCCCATGTGATTTTTTTCATGATTACATTTAATGTTTTCAAAACTATTGTTAAATTTACAAGTTTTATTGTGTTAAAGCTAAGAAAACAATAATAAACTCTGATTTTTTCCTGTGCAAGAAAAGCAATCTGATACATTTACATTGTTCTGCTTCCTATTTCCCAGCATTCTGGTACTTATTTTCATGATAGCTGTTCTCAGAGAAAGAAAATTATAATTTAAAACTATAAAATATATAAAATATTATATGAATCTTCAAGAAGAAAATTTTATACTTGTCATTATGGCTACTTTTTTTTATAATTTTCACAAGCACCTTTCTATTTTAGTGATTACCACCCATAATTGGATACCATAATTTTCCATATTCTTAGTCAGCTCTTTCTGTATTTTCTCCTAGCTATTTTGAGCTCATAGTCAAGTCACACTTCCATTGAAGAAGGTATATAAGAATTTTAGTGTAAGCCCACAGATTGGGAGTAGATCTTCACTAGCCATACAACGGACAAGGGTCTCATATCTAAAATATACTTGGAACTCAAAAAATTAAATCCCCCAACAACAAATCCTCAAAGAAACAACTGCCCAATAAATTAGTGGGCTAAAGACTTAAAGAGAAACTTCTCTGAAGAGGAAAGAAGGATGGCCAAGAGACACATGAAGAAATGCTCAACCTCCCTAGCCATAAAAGAAATGCAAATCAAAACAACATTAAGATACCACCTCACCCCAGTTAGAATGGCAAAAATCAAGAACTCTAACAACAACAGATGATGGAGGGAATGTGGACAGAAGGGAACCTTACTGCATTGTTGGTGGGAGTGTAAACTTGTTCAACCACTTTGGAAAGTAGCATGGAGGTTCCTCAAAAGACCACATAGAGTTCCCCTATGACCCAGCAATCCCACTTTTGGGCATTTACCCAAATATTTACAAACAAGACCACACTAAAGCTACCAGCACAAGTATGTTTGTTGCAGCATTATTTACCATAGCTAAGATATGGAACCAACCCAGATGTCCCTGAGTAGATGAATGGATTAAGAAAATGTGGTATATATACACAATGGAATTCCATGCCTCCATCAGAAAGAATGACATTGCCCCATTTGTTAGGAAATGGAAAGGCTTGGAAAAAATATTAAGTCAAGCCCAAAGAAACATAGGTCCCATGGTTTCCCTTATTTGCAATATCTAGTATATGTCTGAGTCAAGCAGAAAAGGTCAGATAAGGTGATGTTAGGGAAATGAACCCTAAGATATGTATTCATTTTTTTTTATTCTTTCATGGGATTGTTTCTAACGCATTTATAAGATTATATTTGTTGCTTTGTATGTCCCTCCCCCCACAGTATAATCCATGCTTTCACTGTATTTGATGTCGGTATAATTTGTGGAAGGGAAGGGGAAAAACAAGTCGTTTAAATAGGGATACAGGTGGTCCCATTGCAACAATGAGAAGTACAAGTCGTTATGTCGAAAAGGAACTTTACAACTTTGGTGGGGGGGAGGGCCGGAGGATTGGGTGGGGGTGGGGGGGATGGGAAGGGATGGGAAGGAGAAACAAAGGCAGAGGCTACAATGCTTGATAAGAAATGTACTCATTATCTTGCCCATGTAATCGTAACCCCTCTGTACAGTATTTTCACAAAAAAAAATTAAAATTAAAAAATTAAAAAAAGAATTTTAGTGTATAAATCTTTCAATAAATAAATAAGCATATCATTGCTGTGGCCTATGTGCATTAAATAAAGAGAAGCTTTGAAATAGAATTAGACCATAAAAGTTGTCATGTCCAAAACGAGCTTTACAATGTAGGTGCGGCGGGGGGGGGGGGGGGGGGGGGGGGAGGGGCGGGGGGGGAGGGGGGAAGGAGGGGGAAGGGGGGGAAGGAGAAGGATTGGGATTGGGGGGGAGTGGGGAGGCTGGGAAGGGATGTGAAGGGTAAACAAAGGAGGAGGCTGCAATGCTTGGTAAGAAATGTACGCATTATCCTGCCCATGTAATTGTAACTCCTCTGTACAGTATGTTCACAAATAAAATAAAATTAAATTAAAAAAAAAGAATTAGACCATAAACTTGCCACAAAACTTGCCCATTATTTTATTCAGTTCCCATTTTACAACCAGAAGATCCATTGTCCCAGTATTTAGAAAGAAGCTTGTTATTGTTTTTGAATAGCATTTTCCCTAATACTTATTAACCTTGTCTGTGTTTGTTGATATTCACCAAAAATACCTTCACATATTTAAATTTCTTGAAGCTAGTAGGTTTGTGGCCAGTGAAGACTTTTTAATTTGTATTTTATATTTTATCTTCTGTTTTAATTTACACAGGTTGATTGTCAGTGACATTTTCAATTATTTGGCTAATTCCCTAATCTCAAATCTATCCATTTTTATCTTTCACTTTAATCATTTGAAATAAGTTGGGGAATATTTTAAACTTGTAATACCTATGGGTATCCTAAAAATAGGAACTGTGTTTAGGATTAATCAAAGGCACATCCAGTATTCAGACAGACACATACCTTCCTATCATCAACATATTTTGTATCATACCAATAATAAGTGGAAACATAAACAGAAAAGAAATATGGGTTGAGATTCAAATTTTATCACTGGAGACTCTGATGACAATACATACCAGGGTGCCTTCTAACATCTTATAATACACTCATCTGCAAAAAGCTCTTTCAGAGGTACAGGACACTACCTGAACATATTCAAGACCTAGTCAATCTTAACTTTGCCCATGAAACATCACTGAGCCATCACTTACACATTAAATAATAAACAGATATCAAAAATGTACAGTGCCAGAGACTAGAATGGAGGTGGCAGATTGCCTTCCTCACCATTAAGGAAACCTCCGTCATGGAAGTACTAGAGGACAGGCTCTTCAGGGGATGACCCCACAGGTCTCTCTTTCACAGAGAACCTAAAATACACAGGAGAAGATGCTGAGCATGTGAAGGTACCTTTAAGGTTCTCCATTTTCAGACCCCCACCCTTATTGACACCAAATGTAGCTTAGCATTAACATCTGAGACTCTTTACCTTTCCACTGGAGTACACATGGCTTAAATTTTTTTTCAAATCACATCCTAATAGTTAATGACCCCAGCTGAGTGTGATATTACAGGCCAATAATTACTAGACTTGGAAGGCCAAAACAGGAGAGTTGTGAGTTCAAAGCCAGCACAGGGTACAGAGCAAGACCATGTATCAAAATTTAAAAAAAAAAAGAGATAATAGCCCCAGAAACTGCTTTCAACCAATGATTAGCTGTGATTTGACAAATAATCATCTGAGCTCCCTCATACATCCCTGAGGAGTATCCTACACTGACACTTTCAACTTACCTAACAGACAACATGTTTAAAATCTCCTCTTTCACTGAATGTTCAGGAAGACATTTCATCTTCTTTAGTCTTCCACTGTTTCATATATTCTACAGCTTTTAAAATTTCTCTTATTCATCATCCCAGTCACAGAAACACAAGAAGTTTGGTGTGTGTGTGTGTGTGTGTGTGTGTGTGTGTGTGTGTAAGTGTGTAAGTGTGCCCTTTGCTTAGAGCAGATAGCTTTGCAAAATTCCTCAGATGAGCAAGGTAGTATGTCGCGGAGTTTTGTCACCCAAAGTGATAGTATTTTTCCCATAGCAGTTCTCACTGAAGTTGTTCTAGAATTCTTTGTGCCACTCTTGCCAAACAGTGGTTTTTAAAAGTACCCCTTTCCATTGATTTATTTTCTATTGTTGATGCTGTCTTAAATTATCTCCACATGCTGTTACTAAAAGAATCTTTTTGTTCTGTACTAATACTGATGTGGACAGGAAGCCAAGCAGGTATGATAAGTAGCTTACACTCTAGGATTCCCTAGGCATTTCTCCAAAACTTCCTATGATGCAGGTATATTGTTCCCAAACCTGGCATTTCCAGCCATACCTGACATAATTATTATCATACATGTTACTCCATATAACTTATTTAAAAAGCCTTGGAATATGAATAAAGGAAAATGGTTATAATTCCTGTAAGGGCAAAGTTGCTCACATCAGAAACACTAAACGGGAAATTCTTTTTTGAAAATGTTCCTTTGAATTAGAGATGTGTGAGAAAAATGTAAAAGATTTGAAAATAATGTTATCCACCCATGTATGGTCTTCTGTACTAATGCTTGCTTTACAAAGCTGTGACTTTTGTCCTTTCTGTTGAAGAAACAAAAATTAGAATTCTGACAAGTAAGTAGGTTTCAGTCCTGCATATACATTAGAACACTGGGAAATCTTTAAAACGTTGAGATTTCACGCTCAAGGATTCTGATCCTATCTATTAAGTGGGGTTAAGCTATTGTCACTAAAGCTTTTTTTGTTTTGTGCTTAAAGTTTATTGTAAGAGCTATTGTGTGGTCACTTTGATGTTTGACTACTAGATTTTATCATGAAAATCATGGGGTTATAATGATTGATTTTCTTATTCATATTGTTGTATCAATCTAAATTTGGTAATAATGCTTATAGATTTTGATAGTTATCATATATAATTTAATAGAAGATACAAGTGTCCATCTTTGCTTAGTCTTTTTTTTTTTTTGGTCCGGTTGTGGGGGCTTGAACTCTGGGCCTGGGCGCTGTCCCTCAGTTCTTCAGCTCAAGGCTAGCGCTCTACCACTTGAGCCACAGCGCCACTTCCAGCTTTTTTCTTTTTTGCTTGTGTGGTGCTGGGGAATCAAACCCAGGGCCTCAGGCATGCAAGGCAAGCACTCTACCACTGAGCCACCTTCCCAGCCCCCTTTTTTTAGTCTTCATAAGTATTTTAGCATAATATTGTAGAAGGTAGCATCAAAGGATCCTAGACTTATGATTTTTTTTCAAATTTTTTATTGTGATTAAGTGGTTACATAATTTCCCAAATTTCACAGTATTATGGGATAGTGATGCTTAGTTAAAGTCACAAACACATTCTAACTTTCCTGGAGCAAATTGTCTATCATGGCTTTTGCATTTATGAGTTCTATGAGCTTTGTGATACAGTTATTTCTTCCACATTGGGTGATATGTACATTTCTTTTGTTTTGCATAGCATCAGCTGTTCCCTCTTTTCCACTTGTTCCCTCCCTCCCATGGCTGTGATTAAGTTGCTTAGTTCATTTTGGTCAATGTCCAGTGCAGCTGATGGGACCTGCTGTTATGTTTTTCCCTGATTCCCTCTAGTTCTGTGTCATCTTCCTGGTTCATCTCCGGTGTGCACATATATACCATACATGTTATCAGCAGCATGGGGTTATTTAGTAGTGATTCGACCAGATGAGTGGAAGTCCTTTGTTTCTTATGTCATGTTAATTTTGTCATATCACCTAACATTTTGGATTTAACATCCACTTATAAGGGATACCATGTACCATTTGTCTCTTTGGCTTACCTCGCTCAACATGATTTCTTCTAGCTCCATCCATTTTCCTGCAAATGCCATTAATTTTTCATTTCTCGTGGTTGCATAATATTCCATTGTGTATAGATACCACAATATTTGGACTTATGATTCTTTCAGTTTGAAAAATATTGAATCCAAGCTATGTATCAGACATATATGCTTCAAGCTAAAAAAAACAGCATTCCAAAAATAAATCCCCAAAGAAACAAGAACCCAATTAATAAATTGGCTAAAGAATTAAAGAGAGACTTCTCAAAAGAAGAAATGATAATGACCAATAGACATATGAAAAAATGTTCAACATCTCTGATAAAAGAAATGTAAATCTATACAACATTGAGAGTCCACCTCACCCCAATTAGAATGCCCCTTTTTAAAAAATAAAACTAACAATAACAAATGCTAGTGTAGATGTGGCCAAAAGGGAACTCTACTACATTGTTGGTGGGAATGTACAACCACCCTGGAAAAGCATTATCAATGTTCCTCAAAAGACTAAACCTAGAGATTCCCTATAACCCAGCAAATCTACTCCTGGACATTTATCCAATAGCGCAAAATAAGGCCATATTAAAGCTACCAGCACAACCATGTTTATTGCAGCATTGTTTATCATAACCAACATATGGAATCAACCCAGAAACCCAACAGTGGATGAATAGATTAAACAAATGTGACACACACACACACACACACACACACACACACACACACACACACACACACACACACACACACACAATGAAATTCTACTCCTCCATCAGAAAGAATGAAAATGTACCATTCGTAAGGAAATAGAAAGACTTGGAAGAAATTATATTAAGTGAAGTAAGCCAGACCCAAAAAAACATAGGTTTCATTGTTTCCCTCATTTGTGGTGACTAGAATGTGCCTATAAATCCATAAATAAACACACAGGATGGCAAAAAATATGCTGGGACATTATATAGTAAACAGCTCTCTAGACTTCACACTGAAACCAAATGATGATATTCTTAGGAGAGGATCACAAATGTGCAATTACTATTTGCACTTAATCATATAAAATAATATTTATCGACATGAACTCCGAGAAATGGAAATAAGATGATTCTCTTTTCCTCGTTACATTTTTCCTTTTCCTTTATCTGTCTTTGGTAACGTAAAATTTACCACAGAAAAGATGGGACAAAATATCACAGCAGTGATACTAACTAGACACTATGCTGAAAATGAACAATACAACTTGTGGTTGGGGGTGAAAGGGAAAAACTGGAAGAGAGGGAGGGAAGGGGTAACATTGTTCAAAAGAAATGTACTCTTTATTTGATTCATGTAACTGTAATCCCTCTATATGTTGCCTTTATAATAATAATTTAAATAAGTTTGAATCTCCAGTAAATAAAAACAAGAAGGTTTTTTTCCTTTTTACTGTTTTTTTTTTATGTCTTTGGGAGTGTAATGGGAGACAGGAATGCAGGAATAAAGGGAAAAATGCAACAATGGTACAAACTGGACACTGTGTTGAAAATGAACTATAGAACTTATGAATGAGAATGGGAGGGAAGAACTAGGAGGGAGTCAAGAATGAGGTAACATTGTCCAAAAAGAAATGTACTCTACCTGATTTGTGCAACTATAACCCTTCTTTCCATCTTTATATAACAATAAAATATTTTTAAACATTGAGCAGTGGGTTAAGGATGTAAATAATATTTTTGTGCTTTTGGCTGCTTCATTTTACATTGATATTAGGATTTTACTTCTTTGGGGTTCACGTCGCATCCTAGTTTATTGTTATTATGTAATAAGCATTCATAGCATTTATAAGGATAAAACAATGAGCACATGTGTGCCTACCATCCAATTTATGAGAGAAAAGTCTTTTAAAGTCTTTCAAAGTCTTTCTTTTTAAAATAATCCCCTTTTAATTATATTTAAGTAGTTGTACAAAGGAGTTACTACTCAACAACGCAGTTTAAGAATAAAATTGCTCATGTAATTGTAACCCCTTTGTAAGGTATTTTCACAATAAAACAACTTATTAAAAATAAAAATTAAAAAACAAAACAAAAAATGTATCTTAAATTCTTTTCAATATTGCTTTACATCTTTGCCTTTCTATCACTCAGAACTAATCAGTTTCCCAAGTTTTATATTTATGTTTCTTATTTTAAAATACTTTCAATATATTGATATCTTATTATGGATTCATTGTTCTACCCAGGAGTGGTGGCTCACAACTACTTGGGAGACAAAGAACAGAAAGGTTGTGTTTAAAGGACCACCTGGACAAAAAAAATTAACAAGACCTCATCTCAGTAAGTAAGTTAGGTATGATCATCTACTCTGTCATCTCAGCTACACAAGAGGTTGTAGATAGGTAGATCATAGTCTAAGGCTAGACCCTGTCAAAAATGCAAGACCCTATTTGAGCACAACTACAGTGAAAAAATAAAGCTGGTAGCATGGATCAAATGGTAGAATATCTGCATAGCAAAACCAAGATCCTGAGTTCAAACCTCAATATACATATATGCACATACATGTTTATGTATATATGCAGATAGATAGATGATAGATAATTGATAGGTAGCTGGAATTTTAAATATTGATTATTTAAAGGCATGGAATCTAATGTATCTTTCCTGGTATAACTGAGACCAACTGCTCTTTTTCAATATTTCTCTTTTAATATCCTTGATATCCAGCTTGTCTTTAATTATCTCATTCACCCTGCTATATAGAATTCCATTTTATGAGCATACTTTTATCTGTGGAATGGACACTACATTAAGGTCATTTGCAATATTTTATTTTATTAAGAAATATTGTGGTGAATTTATTAAAATGTGTGCTTAGCATAGGCATAATCATTTCTCTATTTGCTTAGTAATGACATTTCTGAATCCTGGTGTATTATCCTTCAACTTTAGTTGATAATTCCAGAGTACATTCTAAATTGAAGCTAACAGCTTTTACTCCCAATGGAATATCTATTGATCTGCTCCGTGTTCTGCTTTTTTTTGATAAAATATTGTCTTGTGTAATATTATTTTTCATTTCCAAGATAATCCTTATAAGTGATCTTTACTAATATTGACCTCACATACATGGCAAACTCTCCTGTGAAATGCCCATTAATACTTTTTAGGTATTTTTAATTATGCTTTTTTAATTTTAAGAGCTCCCAGATACTAATACTTGGTTTTATGTTGCAGGTATAAAAATTTTCACAACAGCTTATTTTATTTTTAATCATACCTAGATGATTTTGATGATGGTCTCACATAGAAGATTGTCCTTTAAGTTGGGCCAATTTTGTCCTTAGAAATTTCCCCTTACTCCTGGGTGAGAAAGATATCCTCATATTTTATTCCAAAAGTTAAAAATGTACTTTTAATTTTAAAGCCTATATTTCACACAGAATCAAATTTAGCCTGTGAATTAAAGTAGGAATTTAATTTCACTCTCTTTCCCTACTGATAAATTATGGTGTCAGCATGACATATTGAATAGGCCATCCATTCTACCGTGATCTGCAATGTCACCTCTGTCACATAGCAGGTTCTGTGTTTTATATCCTGTTCCTTTCATCTACTTGACAATTGTTTCTTACTAATAGCACAATCTTACTCACTCACCATTTATAATACCTTTATTTCTGATACAATATGTGACTTTGCTTTGTTCTTCTCTATGAAACTTTTTGTTATAGATAGCCTATTAGTAGGACATAGATTGCTTTAAAAATATTAGCTCAAATTATATACACACATATATTTACATACCCACATATATACAAAGATTGCAAAGAATTTCATTAGTGAGAGCTTATATAGACAAATCAGGAGTTAGCAGAAAACTAATCACAGGCCAAATCTGGCCTGCTATCTGTTTGAGTAACTTTGTACATAAAGGTGCATTGGAATGGAACCATGTTAATTCCTTTTCCAGTTTTCAATGGTTGCTTTTAAGCTACATAGAATTGAGTACATATGACAACAATTCTGTGTCTGTAAAGTCTGAAATACTTGCTCTCTGGCCCATCATAGCCCTTGCTGACCCAAATGTGGACTACCTGAGAAAGTAATTTTACTTTTATAATTCCAAACTTTTCCATCTAGAAATAAGGTCTAAGTCTTATTAGTTCTATTTAAATGTTTCTTTTCTTTCTGTCTTTCCTCTTTCTCTTTCTCTTTTTGCTTCCTTTCTCTCTCCTCTTTCTCTCTTTCTTTCCTTCCTTACCTCTTTCTTTCTTTCTTTTTTCTTTCTTTCTCTCTCTCCTCTTTCCCTTTCTTTCATTTCTTTCTTTCACTTCTTTCTTTCATTTCTTTCTTTCTTTCTTTCGTTCTTTCTTTCATTCATTCTTTCTTTCTTTCTTTCTTTCTTTCTTTCTTTTCTTTCTGTCTCTCTGTCTGTCTTTCTTTCTTTCTGTCTTTCTTTCTGTCTTTCTTTTTCTTTCTTCCTTCCTTCCTTTCTTTCTTTCCTTTCTTGTTCCAATCCTGGAGCTTAAACTCATGGCCTAGGCACTGTCCCTGAGCTCAAGGCTAGTCCTTAACCACTTGAGTCTCAGCTCTACTCCTGGCTTTTTTTTATGGTGGTTAATTGGATACAAGAGTCTCATAGACTTTTCTGATTGGGCTGGATTTGAACCACTACCTAAGATCTTAGCCTCTGGAGTCAGTGTTACAGGTGTGATCCAATAAAAATCAGCTGAAATATTTGTGAATAAAAATGTATATTGGCCGGGTGCCAGGGTGGCTCACGCCTGTAATTCTAGCTATTCAGTGGGCTGAGATCTGAGGATCCAGGCTCAAAGCCAGCCATGGCAGGAAAGTCTGTGGGACTCTTATCTCCAATAAACCCCTCAGAAAACCGAAAGTGGCGCTGTGACTCAAGTGGTAGAGCGCTAGCCTTGAGTTGAAGAGCTAAGGGACAATGCCCAGCCCAGAGTTCAAGCCTCACGATGGATAAAAAAATGTATATTGTTCTTCTATTATGAATCTAAACATACTTTGTTACATTTATTTCCATGTGCATTTATGGCAGAAAAAATAGCATAAGTGAACAACCATTCTAATATGGGAGGATCTTCTTTTATATATCTAATGTATACTTCAAATGATGGTGTAAGCTTTTGGATGTCTGCCTTATTCTAATTTGGGTGGTTTTTAAGTTTATCATCATTGCAATGAAGATATTATAACTAAAGTTTAAGGTAAAGTAAAGATCAGAAAAGTCCTAAGAATATCTACCAGCTCAAATTCTTATCCCTTTGGATTTCTCATTGTTTTACTTTGGCCAAAGATTTTTCTTATTTTCTTAGTAGCTTAAAATGCATTTAATTGTTAGAAACAAAACTACATATGTATATGAGAATATTCATTACATTTATTCATTTTGGCTACTATATTGTAGTGGGTAAGGAAGATTCATCATGGTTGTATTACCCATGCAGACTTTTTGTGACTGGCACTGGAAAAGCTGAATAATACTACCCTTGTAGAATTATTAAAATCCCATTCTTCGCCCCCTTTGTTTTAGTTTGAACAAGGTCCTTTCAAAGTATTTTAAAAGAGTTCTATTTTTTTCATTTTTTTATATTAGAAGAGGAGGAGAAGAGGAGGAAAAGGGGGAGGTGAAGAGGAAAAGAGAAGAAGTATTCTTTTTTTTTTTTTGTCAGGCATGGTACCTGAACTCTGGGCCTGGCTGCTGTCCCTCAGCTCTTCAGCACTCTACCACTTGAGCCACAGTGTCACTTCCGGCTTTTGTTTTCTGCTTTTGTGGTGCTGAGGAATCATATCCAGGGCCTCAAGCATGCAAGGCAAGCACTCTACCACTGAGCCACCTTCCCAGCCCAGTTCTATTTTTTAATATATATGTTATTGTAAATGTACTGTACAGAGGGGTTACAGTTAAGCAAGGTAATGAGTCCATTTCCTATAGAGCATTGTTACCCCTCCTTTGTTTTCCCCTACCATCCCTTTCCTCCCCACCTCCCCAACTCCTCCCCACCCTGCAAAGTTGTAAAGTTCATTTTCAGTAGAGTGTCTTGTACATCTCATTGTGACAATGGGTCATCCTAGAGCAAATCCATAATGTATGACTAACAAGACTCAACCTCAATTTATGTCCTGCCAAGGTGTGACATCTGTCTCTTAGGACCTTTCTCTCTTGGTCAAGAGTTTAGGTCTGTTGAATGGTTGGTACAGGGAAGAAATATTACAAAACCATCAACAGAATACCAGATACAGTTTTTTTAAATCACAAGTCCCACACTATATGCCATGCCAAACAAGAAAGAGATTAACTTCCATTTTTTTTTCTTACCTGTACTTCTAAGTATGGCTAGTTTGCTACCTAATTATATACTAACTCCTCCTGATAGTATGAGAGAATTAACTCACAGGATCACAATAATTTTGGTGTATCATGCAATTATTGAGTATTAGAATTTAGCACCTAGCACTCATAGTCTTTGTATTTCTTATCCAATTTCTCCATCCCATGACAAGACACTTTAAGTAATAATTGCCCTGTATCCTTAAGAGGCTAAATGTGACCCTGGTTATAGTGCCTATTTGATCAGTTCTTCTAATAACTTGAGGGAATGATCAAGAAATGAGCTTGTTGGCTAATCAGGGGCTTGTTTTCTCCAATGAATTCAATTTGGTGCAATGAAATGCTCTCTTGGGACGAAAGCCAGTGTTGTTGCAGCTACAGCTGGGTGGAGGTAATGAAATAATGTGAGCGTTCATTTGAAAGGATGCGTAGAAAAGTCTCCAAATGATGCAATTGCTGCAGAAGGCAAGCAAGAAAAAGATGTGCAAGGGATGGATTCTACAGATCTCACTTTCCAAACCAAGCCCTGGATTCAATATAAGCTAACAGATATGGACTTAGCACTTAGTGGACACACATTATCCCACCACTTGAGCAAATGCTGTCAATGTTCTCAAGAATCTTACGTTCTAGTATAATTAATGCTTACTTCTTAAAAGATTTGAATATAATTTTATTGAGCTGTTTTATTTCCCCATTTGAATAAAATAATGTAACACTTCTAAAAGGTTTTAGTAAATCTAGGAAGATTTAATTTCATAATACACTGCTTTCTCGATTTCTTTGTATTTATGTGCTAGATACATGGCAAATGGCCTTGGTTCTTCCTGAGTAGCTTAAAGGAAAACAACCAGATAAAAATTCATTGATGCTAAACAATTAATTCTACCTCATCTTCTTATACTTACCTTGTTTACTCCTGAGTTATAATAGACTTTCTCTCTCCCTGCCTAAGTGCTTTGACAAGCACTCTATCTAAATATTTAGACCAGCGTATATACACAGCTGGGATGGAAGGCTTCTTTCATAGCATTCAATACCATTAATTTATTCTCTACAATGACATGATGGAGAAAAGTGCCTTGCAAATAAGAGCTATATAAATTATATGACAAGTACTGTGTTTTTTTGTACTGAGAATGAAGGAAGATGCACTAAATATTCTCTGCGCTGTTAGTTGCAACATCTTTGCATTGTTGGGTTTTCTCATCCCAGATTCATTGAAGTATAGCTGACAATTAAAAATTGTATCAAATTAAGGTTAAAAACTTGATTATTTTTAAAAATGTACATGGCAGGAAAATTCATCACAGTCAATATCCACCATTCCACTTAGCTATCATTGTGTGTTTGTTCATCTGTGTATATAAATTGGGATGCTGACCGTCCATTCTTTTCAGAATTCAAGGGGCTTCCAGGGTCTGGTGGTAGATGCGAACCTTCCTCTGTGTGAATCCCTGAATGAGATGAGTCTGAGTAATGAAAGGAAGACTATTTGTCAAGGACAGAAGAGGAGAGTTAAGAAAGAAGAAAGAAGAGACACTCTCCACAAACACAGAGACACAGAAAAATGATACAGAGAAAACCAGAGAATTGTCCATGACTCCAACCCCTCCCCAAAGGACAGTAGAAGCTAAAGCCACAACCACAAGTTAAGCTAGGCAGCTTCGGGACAACTGATGGATAGTGCTAGCCACAGAAAAATCCCATGGTTCTTGTAATCTTAAATTCAGTGTGTGTGTGTGTGTGTGTGTGTGTGTGTGTGTGTGTGTGTGTGTGTGTGTGTGTGTGTGTGTGTGTGTGTGTGTGTGTGTGTATGCGCGTGCACACGCATGGGTGCAGGGGTGGGGAGGACAGGTGGGAGGAGGGGATGGAGAGACTTACAATACTGGCTGCTTCCACCTGTCAGCCCTGCACTGGAAAATAAATTACATGTACATTCCTTCCCCATATCTCAAGATATAGAGATGAGTACTGGTGGCACATATTACAAGATCACACCTGTAATCCTAACAAATCACAAGACTGAGATCTGAGAATTGAGGTTCAAAGGCAACATAGGCAGAAAAGTCTGAGATACTATCTCAAAAGAAAAAAAGATGGAAGGAAGGAAGAGGAAGGAAGGAAGGAAGGAAGGAAGGAAGGAAGGAAGGAAGGAAGGAAGGAAGGAAGGAAGGAAGGAAGGAAGGAAGGAAGGAAGGAAGGAAGAAAGGAACCCCACTGGACTGAAAATGTAGCTAAAGGGTAGAACACCAGCTCTGATATTTAAAAAAAAAAACAATATTGAGTTGAATGAATGAGAATGTGAGGCATGGATTTCAAGCCTTGGTACTGGAGCAAAAAGTAAAAGATACAGACAGCAGCTTTCTAAATATAATTCCAATAGCTCAAGAAATAATAACAAGAATTGACACATGAGAGTACATCAAATGTAAAAGCTTCAACACACACACACACACACACACACACACACACACACATGCACACAAATAATAGCTCTGAATGTTCATTTATGTCCCTATATTTGGAAACTTTTTTCTTTCCTCATTTCTTTATTTTTAATTATATTTTCATTATATTTAAGTAGTTGTACAAAAGAATTGAATGGTAATTCAACGAATCAGTCTATGAATACAATGTATCCAGATACATGTCAGCCATTTTATCATTCTCCCCCATCTCTCCCAGCCCAACCCTCCCTTCCATTTTATTAAATTTCAGAGTATTGAATATATGATTGCATACTTCTCCCCCTTAAGATCTTCTTTCTACCTTTCAAGTACCAGTATTCTGATATTTATTTTGTTGGATTTTGAGTTTTTTCCTAAGGAATTACACCATTTGAATCTCCCCTGCAAATGGCATTTTTCAATGAATACATTTATTTCCTTACTCTTTTCTGCCCCTTCTAGAACTCCCATAATGTGCATAGTATGTCATTTAACAACGTTCATATTTTTTCCTTCACTATCCCTCATTCTCTTATTCTTTTTCTTTTGTTTCTCTGACTGGAGAGTTTCAAATAATTTGATTTTGTATTCACAAGTTTTCCTGCTTAATGAAATATGTTGTTGGAGCTCTTTATTGAATTTTGCAGTTGGTGTACTCTTCCACTCATTGTTCTATTTCTCTCTCTTTAATGAACTTCTATTTTTGTTCATGTATTTTATGGATTTCCTGTCTTTTGTCTAAGTTCCTGAGGTCCACTGAGTTTCTTCAATACAAATATTTTGACTTCCATGTCACACAATTTCTAGGTCTATTTTTTTTTTGGTGATGGTGGTTGGAAAGTCATTGTTTTGGGTGTGATCACTTTGCAGATTGTTCTTGGGTCTACAAGAGGCTTGCATTCTGAAGGTGTTGTGGTACCTTTTCATCTCTTTTGTTCTTGGCATTAGGTGAATGGGTTTATGCACTGACCATCACGATGTGCCATTTGGTTATGTAGAAGAGGGAGGGGAAATATCTTACAAAAGCCCATGCCATATTATCCAGAATTTATATGTCAAAACTATAAAGTTTAGGAGAAAATCAAACTAATAAGTAACCATAAAGAAAAAAAAACTGTAAGCCAGGCACTGGTGGCTCACGCCTATAATCCTAGCTATTCAGGAGACTGAGATCTGAGGATCGTGGTTCAAAGCCAGCCCAGGCAGGAAAGCCCATGAGACTCTTCAATTAACCACCAGAAAACCAGAAGTGGTGCTGTGGCTCAACTGGTAGAGCTCTAGCTTTGAGCAGAAGAGCTCAGGATCAGCCCCCAGGCCCAGAGTTCAAGCCACACTGCTGACAATAAAAATAACAAATAAAAATAAAACTGTAAGCAAATAAAACATATAGACTAATACGGGGCTTCAGATCCATTAGCTGTGTTTGGCATTGGCAATGAAAACAGAAATCTTCACTGGCTATGCTATGGATCTCCAACAGTGTTGAGGGATGTTGGAGTCTTCAATGCTTTCTGTTTTCTTTTCTCACATAGATGGGAGTTAAGACCAAGGAGATTTCTTTTCATGCCAAATTTGGCATGTGGGCATACTGGTGTTTGATGGTAGCACTGGTGTCTGGGGAGCAGGCATGCATGGCAATGGTATACCAGGCTCAGATGCTCACAGAGTGGCTATAGTATGGTTATGAACAAAGAAATCTATTTTTCAAGTGTGCCCGTTATTATACTGGCAAGGCGGAACAGATAGCAATGTTGGCATAGCAACTTTTCTTCTCCAGAAGGGTTAGTGGTAGTTGAAATGACTGTGGAGATCATCATCAGTGAATACTTCCCCAGAGCAGGTCATGAGTGAAAGACCACAGTGGCATCTGTTGCATGGTTAATGCCAATCGTGTAGATTTTGATATCCCTTGCCTTCTTTTTTGTCTGATTTATCCAGACATTTAAGCCATGTTAAAGTCTTTACTGATACGAACAAGGTGAAACCAAAGTAAATCTCTCGAATAGTGCCACATAAGACTGAGGTTTCTTACCATGCTTTTTTTTATCCCATGAAAAGAACCCATGGGCCTGGAAGTTCCCTCTCAAGCTCAAGACTGGAGAGGGAATGGTACAAGCAAAATGAACTTGTTATTAGTATCTTTATTTGTCTGATTTTTTAAACTTTATTTTGCTATGTTGCTGTAGCTTTTAAATGGAACTCCAAAATTTTGTCAGATATTATTTTCCACTATTTTTGGAGAAGAGGGAACAGGGGCAGGCGCTCACATCTGTGATATCATTGGCTGATACCACTCCTGTCATTGTGGAGTTTCTTTTTCAGATGTATTTAGTGTTGCTAAGCAGCTGTACAAGAGATCTCAGTGACTCACACCTGTAATCCTAGCTACTCAGGGGGCTGAGATCTGAGGATCATGGTTCAAAGCCAGCCCTGGCAGGGAAGTCCGTAAGACTCTTTTTTTTAATTTTTTTAATTATTGTTTTTATTTTTATTTTTTGTGAACACACTGTACAGAGGGGTTACAATTACATGGGCAGGTTAATGCGTACATTTCTTATCAAGCATTGCAGCCTCCTCCTTTGTTTACCCTTCACATCCCTTCCCAGCCTCCCCCCCCCACCCAATCCTCCCCGATCCCCCCCCCCCCCCCCCCGCCCGCACCAACATTGTAAAGCTCGTTTTCGGCATGACAACTTGTACTTCTCATTGTTGCAACAGGTCCACCCGTATCCTTAAACGACTTGTTTTTCCCTATCTCCTCTACAAGTTATACTGACATCAAATATAGTGAAAGCAGGGGTTATACTGTGGGGGAGGGACATACAAAGCTACAAAGAGATAATCTTATAAATGCGTTAGAAACAAATGCATGAAAGAAAAAAACATTAAAATACATATCTAAGGATTCATTTTCCTTACATCACATTATCTGACCTTTTCTGCTTGACTCATACATATACTAGATATTGCAAATAAGGGAAACCATGGGACCTATGTTTGGGCCTGGCCGTAAGACTCTTATCACCAGTAAATCCCCAGAAAACAAGATGTGGTGCTGTGGTTCAAATGGTAGAGTGCTAGCCTTGAACAGAAGAGCTCAGGGGCAGTAATGCCCAGGCTCAGAGTTCAAGACTCACCACTGACAAAAACAAAAACAAACAAGAAAAAAAATCCTACATAGCTAAATGACACTTTCTTTACTTCCTTGAGGTCTATTAGTATTCTACCTTGCCAAGAAAACTTACACCACTACGATAGATATCATGTTCCCTCTGACGTCTCCTAACTTTCTTAGCAAAACAAAACAAGCAACAGCAAAAACAAGAACACAAGCAAAACTCCACTAACCATTTCTGCACTCAGTTGTAGATAACATTCAGTTGTTCTCCATTGTTTTTCCTTTGAATCACTTTTCTATATCCTCACCGGAGGCACCACAGGATTCCACATAGAGTTAATCAACTTCATTTAATTTTCACTGGTAGTCAGTTATTGTGCTAGCAATATTGTGTTTCAAGTTATCCAAAACCTCTGAGTTTAGAACAATAGCCATTTTTTCTGCCTCTGACATCTGATGATTAGCTTGGCATCATTAGGTTGGCCTCATTTAGACTAATGTTTCACCAGGTTACCATTTTCCACACACCATCAGCTACCTAGTTTGATCAACTGACTGCTACTTCAAGAGCATAAGATGAAACTCCCAAGCGCACAAATAAATGTCAAGCTTTTGTTTGTATCCTATCTACCAATACATCTTTTGTCATACTAAGCCATATGACCAAGTCCAAAATCAGGGGGAAGTTATATGCACTGTGCCTCAGAGGGTAGAATGGCGGGAACATGACAAAGGGTTTGGACAAAAGGGAAGAGTGAGAAATCACAGGCTTTCCACTAAGCTACTAGAGTTACGTGCTGGTTATATAATCCTAAATAAGGCATTTAATCTATATACATTTGTTTGCTCAGCCATAAAATAAGGCAAGCACTACCTCCTTCTTAGTGGTAAGTTTAACTTGATGAAGTAAGATAATGAAATGAGGCACTTAGCACTAGGTCTGGTCCTTCCTCTATTACTGGTATCTGATATGCAAACATCTGATTAACACCGCATTTGAAATTCTAACATGGATACTCCCTAGTCAAAATGCGGGCTGCTTTGTGAAGCATAAACTAGAAACAGAAAATATTGAGTTGGAGGCTCGATGTTATGGAATAAAAAGCTGATGGCCTTGCCATTTGTATAATGATATGGATCTTTCCATGTGGATTTGAAACTCCTGCAGATCCTAGAAGTTAACATGCCATGCCAGATGCCTTCCCCACAAGTGCTCTTGAAGCTAGGGCAGGAGTATGTTTGTGACATTCTGCCAGATAATCCCAACACTATCTATAGATCTTTAAGCACACAGCTACTGCTATTTAAAAAAAAAAAAAAAAAAAAAAAAGCTAGCCAGTGACAGTAGCTCATGTCCGTAATCTTTGCTCCACAGGAGGCTGAGATCTGAGGACTACAATTCAAAGATAACCTGATCAGAAAAGTTCAGGAGACTTATCTTCAATTAACCACCAAAAACCAGAAGTGGAGCTGTTGCTCAGTGGTAGAGCACTACACTGAGCACAAAAGCTCAGGGACAGCAGCCAGGCTCTGAGTTCAAGCTCCAGAAGCCATACCAAAGGAAACAATAAAAAAGAGGGGGGCTGCCAAAAGTAATCTAGCAGACAGAAAGTAATGCTATAGCAATTTCTGATATCATCCATAGCAGTGTGCAGTGTGAACATGGCCACAAGAAAATCAAGTTTCTGGGCATAGCCATTAGAGCAGCAGAAATGCTCCCATGCTATGCTGGCTATTGCCCAGAAACTTGGGATAATGGCATAATGGGAGCTGTGCTCTCTGAGGAATATTACAACTTTGAGAACAAAAAGCTTTTGTTGGTTCAAAACATAGCTTCAAATTCCTCAGATTGAAAGGCTGTAAAAGGAGTTTGGCTTCTTGTGTCTCCTGTCAATTGGAATTTGATTTTGGGGGCAACAAGCAGCAAAAGCCAGTCTAGCTTCCTGGCTGGTCTTCTGTTCACAAAAGCAAAATGAAATAGTGTCATCATGGGAGACCTGAATCCTCAGTGCCCAGGTGGTTAATATGGCCAATGTCTGATTGCCCTGGGTCCAATCTGTACTTTCTAGCTGTGTGGGTGGCTAATACAATGAAGGATGGAATTAATGAAATTAAAAGTCTGTTTATATTGCTCAGAAAACACAGAAAATCCAATAGTCCTGAACAGCCTGGAGCCACAGGCTTAGCTACAGGCCTGATGTGATCACTGCTGAATTGGCCACTCCAGACAGAATGTCACTTCTTAGGAAGGCAGAAGGACTCAGAGCCAACAGTGGGCAGCATCCATCTCAAACTTAGAACATTTCAATGAGAAATTAGTATAATTCAAAGTCATCTCCAGAGACAACTACCCAGGACAGAGCCTAGAACCATCCCTTCAGCTCCTAAACATGGAGCAGAGGAAGCAGCCATCTCTTCCTAATTGCTTAGTGCCATCTCTCTGTTATGCTTAGAAATCTCAAACACCTGCTTTCTTCCTCGCCCCAGTGCTCCACCAGCACATCATTCCTCAGAAGTTCTTCCTGAAGAGACTATTTGTGAAAAGCTTTTCCCCAGAAGTTTAAAGGACACTGACCCATTTACTCATTACGTACTGAAAAGCTGATAAAATACATGTCCTGTCCCATTATCCTTTGATTTCTACCCTATTCTTTTTTTTTTTTTGTCGGTTGCGGGGCTTGAACTCTGGGCCTGGGTGCAGTCCTTGTGCTCTTCAGCTCAAGGCGAGTATTGTACCGCTTGAGCCACAGCACCACTTCTGGTTTTCTAGTGGTTACTTGGAGATAAGAGTCTCACAGAGTTTTCTGCCTGTGCTGGCTTCGAACTGTGATCCTTACATCTCAGCCTCTTCAGTAGCTAGGATTACAGATAGCCACTGGCGCCCTGAGGCCCTATTCTTTATAAAACATAGACTTTAAAAATAAGTTCTTGATCCACTCATCTACTGAGGGGCATCTGGGTAGGTTCCATTTCTTAGCTGTGATGAATAATGCTGTGATAAACATAGTTTGTGCTGGTAGCTTGAGTATTGTCTTATTTGGGATCATTTGGGTAAATGCCCAGGAGTGGGATTATTGGGTCATAAGGGATGGAAGAAAGACAGCCTCTTCAGAAAATGATGCTGGCAAAACTGGCTAAACACCTGTAAAAAACTAAAGTTAGATCCATATATATCAAAAAGACCTCAAAATAAAAGCAGACACCCTGAAAACATTATAGTAAGGAGTAGGAGAAACTCTAGGGCTCCTTGGTGCAGGCCGAAGTTTTCTTAATAAAGAAAAGGAAGGTTGGGCAAATGGGATTGCTTTAAACTGCAGAGCTTCTGCATGGCAAAGGACATAGCTAACAAAAGTAGTTTCTTATAAAAGTGAAACAGGACATTTCTGAAAGTGTAGTCTTTAGACCCTGGTCCAGGCTGCAGTAGTTGCACATGTCAGGTCTGGCCCCTTAAAGAGACTTGCCAAATAAAGAGACATAATGAAGGGCAGAAAAAAGGATTTATTACATGGTATGAGCATGCCATGGGAAAATAATAAAGTATTTTCAGCTGTTTTGGTATGACATTTTTCTTAGGATAAATGAAGGGAATTGGATGGAAAAGGGAGAACGTGTATATAGATAAAACATCCTCAAATCACTAGTGTTTTCAGACCTGGTCACTGTTAGCCAGACATGGTATTAGAGGTGGTCTGACAGTCCATGATCTCACAGTTGTTCAAATGGGACCTTGTTATAAGAATCATCGATCCACTCTTTACAGAACAAACTGGCTCAGAACGTAGGATACAGATACACAGCAGAGAAAGCAGGGATACCTAACCTTTATCCTGCTCTTAGTTAATTGTGGGCTCAAGAGTCAAAAAGTTGTTTTGAAGTAGCTTGAAAAGTACCTCTGAAGCACCTACTATTCCCACCTTAGCATAATTTTTAACCCTCATGCTACCCTTTTCAGATTGTAATATAGATTAAGATAGAAGATGAACATACTAAAGATAATTTAAACATGGACCTTATCCCTAGGAACTTGGAGAAATTAGATTGAAATCGTAACTTGGGAACAAAAATACTTAAAATTGTCATAGTGATTCTTCTTCTATGCAAGATTAGGAAAGCTTTACCACACCAGGAGTGATTATAGAAGGAAAATTTGGTTAATGATGATGACTCTCATATGACTAAAGAATCTCCAAGTATTATCCCATTTTACATGGGAAACAAATGTAGGTCTATTTTATATTATCATATCTACATAGCTAATGAGCTATTGTGATTTTCTGCTAGGACTATCCTAGACTAATTATTACAAATGAGGGAAACCATGGAGTCTTACTTCTTTGGTCTGGCTTACTTCACTTAATATGATTTTTTTTTCTGCATCTTTCCATTTCCTTATGAATGGGGCAATGTCATTCTTTCTGATGGAAGCATAGAATTCCATTGTGTATATATACAACATTTTCTTGATCCATTCTGAGGGACATCTGGGTTGGTTCCATATCTTATGTCGGGTAAATAATGCTGCAATGAACATCATTGTGCTGATAGCTTTTTAGTGTGGCTTTGTTTGTGTTCATTTGAGTAAATGCCCAGGGGTGGGATTTCTGGGTCATAGGGGATCTCTGTGTTTTAATCTTTTGAGCAACCTCCATACTGCTTTCTAGAGTGATTGAAACAGTTTACATTCCCATCAATAGTGTAATAGCATTCCCTTTTGGCCACATCTCCACCAGATCTACTATTAATTGTTTTCATGGCTGTTCTAACTGGGGTGAGGAAGATTTTCAGTGTGGGTTTGATTTGCATTTCTTTTATGGTCAGAGATGTTGAACATTTCTTTATTGGTCATTCTTATTTCCTCTCCAGAGAATGATACTAATCAAAATGAATTCCAAGATAGGGAAACAAAAGGGTTTTTTTTGTTGGTTTTGGTTTTTAATGTACTATGTGAAGTTATTGTTTTTCCTTCATTTTTTTGTTTTCATTTTTTCCTTTGGTTTATCCCCTGTTTTTACTGTTTTTGATTTTAGTACCCTTTGTCTTGTATATGTGTTTATCTGATTTGGGGAAGAGAAGGGGAGTAACAAAATGGTGAGACAAAGGACAAAGGGTGAGCCAATGCAACAGAGATACTCACAAGACACTACGTTGGAAATGAGCTTTACAACCTAGTGGGGAAGGGACTTAAAGGGGAGGGGACTCAAGCGGGGAGGGTAGGTGGGAGAAAACTAGGGAGGGGATAACAATGCTTGACAAGAATTGTACTCATTACCTTTTTACAAAACTGTAACCCCTCTGTACATCACCCTTACAATAAAATAAAATAAAAATGTGGTCTACTTCAGGAGTAGCTGCTATCTTAGCCACACTGAGAAGAAAGCAGTGGGAAAAGATGGAAGCTCTATCAGGATTACCTGGACCTGTAAACCCTGCAGAGTAAAGATTCTAAGCTGATCAATGGCTGTGTATTACTGTGGGTGATTCCTGGCATGGTACCTAGTAAAGGTATAAGGCTTGGCTCCAGGAGGGCTCTCAGGTCCAATCTGAGCATCCTGGATCCCAGAGGACGATGTCCATCATTAAAAAAAAAAAAAACTCAGTTAAACTTGGTATAAAAGGGATTTGGGGAATTCTACTAACATTCTTGGCAAAACTGTTCCATTCTAACCAACCTGGGTGTCTCACAGTGGGTGAGAAGGAATAATGTGAACTTTCAAAATGTTTAAAGACCACCAGAAGAAGCACTTTTCAATGTATTGTTGATTAGCATAAGGAAGTAAGGGCCTTTCACTTTACAGATATAAAAAAAAGTAAGCGTAAAGTCTTCATAAACTAAATCAAGAAATACTTGGAAGGGTAAATCATTTTATCACTTATTTTTACACTTCCTTTTTCCACAGCAAGGTAGAAAAGTTAATTAAATAATGTCCAATTGATAAATAAAAGAAAGATCTTTGAATTAATAACACTCACATCCCTTTTGCATCTTCACAGTACTGTAATAACTGTCACTCCAAATTGTTGCTCAGAAATAAAAAGGAACAACAATTTGAGATGACTGTTACTACAGTATTTTCAGAATTTTTGGTCATCCATCCCTCAGCAGCATGCTAAGATGTTGGAGCTTAATGTGTGGCTATATTGGATAACTCACTTTTAGACACATTAAAAAACTTTTTCTTGCAATTTTTAATTAGTGTATCTATCCAAAAGTTCTTTATTTTAGTTACCTGAAGCTTTCCTACTGCATAAAATGCATGGTATTTTAAAATAAAAGGAGACCCCCTTTTTTTGTCAAACTGACTAGTTTTTCAGATGGGGAGCCCAAAAGCTAGGATTGTAAAAGGGATCAAACCCAGGTTACCCAGCAAGGCACTGACCAAATAGAGCTTTATACAGCCTTATTTCAAGTTCCAGTTCCTTGCAGACTCCTGCAACATCTTGTAAATATCCAAGCCTTTCTTCTTTCCTCCTTAAACTGGGGAGAGAGAAGGCAGGAGTCATTTCACAGTAAGAAAGTAGAATCTCTGTGGGTGCTCAGTTATTAAATTTCCCTCTTCTAGGTGAGCCTCTTTGAGAAAGTTCCTTATTTTAAAACAGGGGAATTCTCTCCAATCCATCATGCATAGAATCCAACCTTTCTCTCCTTCCTCTGTAATTGCTTTTGCCTTGGGAATCCATCACAAGGGGACACCAAGGGAGGGAGAGAAGGTGAGTGTAGGGTAAAACAGAACAATGATGTTGACCTCTTGTGAGTGAGCTCAGTGTGATCTAATTGGTGAGTGCATCCTTTCTATCTCCTCTTACTCCATCCTCACCATTTTCCCTGAGTTCCTTCTGGGTAAATGACCACATGTGTTTCTGAGTCAAGTCCTCCTCCTACTGAGATAGATGGAAATTGACTGGGCCCAGAAATCTGCAGAAATTGATAGCTTCCTTGAATAAAGGCTGGAGCAGTAACGGCACTTCAGAGTCATCCATCAACAGTTGCTGGGAACAGAGAAAGTATTTTCCCCAGGGACTTAATCAGTCAGAGGGACATTGTCTGCCTGATTGAAAGCAGGCAGAAAGTAAGCAGTTGTTTCTATTATAATTTATCATCAGCCATTGGCCCAAACAGAGAAAGTAAGGTCGCCACAGTTTGACCACAGATCAAGGCAGGTGTTTTATCTACCTCTATGGAGAGATGCTCATTCAGGAAAGGGGGAAAATGACAGCTTTCTCTGAAATGCTCTGTTATTACATGTAATATAAATGTATATCCTTGCTTGCAAAGAAGATTCAGAGTACCACAATGAAGATCAGATAAAAGAAGCACTGCATTTTTCTATTGGATATTGGAAGAAGAAGAAGAAGAAAAGAGAGAGACGTTGGTCTTGCTGTCCTGTATCCCCAAGTCTGTACATTCCTGACACTTTAACTGTCATGACACTTTTCCCACCCAGCCATGGCTGCTTCCTTCTCTACATCAGGTAAGTTTTTCCTGGTTCCCATCAGTTTCCTTACACATCACCATGCTTCCTTTCTTTGAAGCATCAATCACCACCCAGAATCATATCATTTTTTGGTAAATTTGTTTGTTGCTGCTTTATGCAGTGGCAAGACTCTCAATCTTGTCTGGGTTATCCCTAGCTCACATTCAATTGGCTCTCAAAAGAGTATACACATGGTAAATACAGTAAATAGTCCTTCCTATGCCATAGTTCAAATCTAGTAAAAGATCTACTATGAAGATGAACTGTAGAGGACAATGGAAAAAATTTTTAGAAGCAGGTAAATCTGAGAGTTGACTGATCAAGAAGTCCAGAATATAGGAAGGCCTATTAGAAAAGACATCGGAATAAGAGTGGCTTAGAAAACAGCAAAGCATATGGGTAGAAGATATAGGGCAATGGAATCCAGAAAACACAGAAGTTAGGCATGCTACTGCTTCTTCTCAGAAGGCAATTCTATACTTCCAAGATTCTCTAGTTTGAAGTTTGCCTCAGTTACTCAGTGAACATGCCTGGGTAAGAAAGGAGCAGAGATAAAGAAATTCTAATTAAAAGCCTTGTAAATCTTGTGGCATAATCAGCTTCAAATAGACTGATGGTAGCTGTGTTCATTAGCTTTTGTGACTGGACACAGAGAAGGATTCATGATGAAAGTTAATTATCATGAATGTGGTGTAGCAGTACACATGTATAATCCTAGTACTCAGGAACTAGAAGTGGGGAAAATCAAGTTTGAAGCCAGCCCCAGCTACATAGTGACATGCTGCCTCACAAGTCTAAAATAAGCAAATAAGATATATAAATCACTATGTATTCAAAAAACTTACACTTTAGAATGTACTCTATTCAACAATGGTATGTGACCTTCAAATGAATAATGACATTTCCTTATATCACCAATATACCCTCATCACCAACACTAAACAATCATTTATTGAATGTTTAGAGTATACTCCTTAAATCCCTGGCAAGGCGCATACTGTGCTAGACAATATTTGAAGACAAATGATGTATCATCTTTTCAGGGTTGGATGAACAGAGCTACAGCTTGGCATTTGTAAACTCACGAGGAGTTTAATTTTAAAGCTAAGGCACACAACTCTCAAGAAATACTATATATACTGGTGTCTGGATGTTTTTTGATGGAGCTGCTGTTCTTTGATGTTCTTGCCTGAGCTTCCTCATTGTTTTTTAGGGGCAATCTAATTTCCTCATTATATATATTTTATCATTTTGACATTACCTGTCTGCTTTGGATTTGCCATGTCTGCGTCTAGATCAATTATGACCAAGGTATTCTGTGTTTTCACTTGAATTTTCCAGCCCTTGCTAGTGGGTTGGGGCCATGGAATAAATTTTGGCCAGTGGATCCCACATAGAAGTAAGGAATGGTGTGGAGGGGGAGGGGGAGAAGGGGGGGAAGGAGAAAGATTGGGATTGGGGGGAGGAGGGAGGCTGGGAAGGGATGTGAAGGGTAAACAAAGGAGGAGGCTGCAATGCTTGGTAAGAAATGTATGCATTATCCTGCTCATGTAATTGTAACTCCTCTGTACAGTATGTTCACAAATAAAATAAAATTAAAAAAAAAAGAAGTAAGGAATGTCACTGCAAGGCCGTAGGAGCTGATAGACACCCTTCTATCCCAGCTGCCTGTCTCAGACACCTTGCATGTCACAAACTAATATGGTAAAAATAGAATAGGAAAATAGGAAATTAAGATGGTGAATGTAGGAGCCTGGATTTCTGGGTTTTAAGAGGGACGTGAGTTTCTACTTAATTCTGTCTGATTAGTCACTAGCCAGAAATGAACTCTTCTCTGTAAATGTTCCGTAATAAGCACTGAGATTCACACTGCTTCTGTTACCACAGGATGATCTAAGCTGCTGTTTTCTTTTTTTTAAATTTTATTAATTTTTATTTTTATTTTTTGTGAACATACTGTACAGAGGGGTTACAATTACATGGGCAAGATAATGAGTACATTTCTTATCAAGGATTGCAGCCTCCTCCTTTGTTTACCCTTCACATCCCTTCCCAGCCTCCCCCCCACCCCCCCACCCAATCCTCCCCCCCTCCCAAAGTTGTAAAGTTCGTTTTCGACATGACAATTTGTACTTCTCATAGTTGCAACGGGTCCACCTGTATCCTTAAACGACTTGTTTTTCTCCATCTCCTCCACAAATTATACCGACATCAAATATAGTGAAAGCAGGGGTTATGCTGTGGGGGAGGGACATACAAAGCAACAAAGAAATAATCTTATAAATGAGTTAGAAACAAATGCATGAAAGAAAAAAACATTTAAATACATATCTAAGGGTTCATTTTCCTAACATCACATTATCTGACCTTTTCTGCTTGACTCATACATTTACTAGATATTGCAAATGACATTGCCCCATTTGTTAGGAAATGGAAAGGCTTGGAAAAAATTATATTAAGTGAAGTAAGCCAAACCCAAAGAAACATAGGTCCCATGGTTTCCCTTATAAGCTGCTGTTTTCTATGATCTCCCAATCACTTCACACCAGGCCACAGTTCCCACTGACAAAGGTTGTGAATATTTGTTTTGTGACTATGAAGAGTCTAAGTATCAGCTGATCTGTTACATTGGTCAAGATCGGGTTCTGAAAGGACACAAGGCAGGTTTGTTGGAACACTGTAGTAAGAGTTTCAAGAGGCTGGGAAGGTGGCTTAGTGGTAGAGCACTTGCCTTGCATTCCAGAGGCCCTGGGTTCGATTCCTCAGCACCACATAAAAAGCCAGAAGTGGTGCTGTGCTCAAGTGGTAGAGCGCTAGCCTTGAGCTGAAGAGCTGAGGGACAGCGCCACGGCCCTGAGTTCAGGTCCCACAACTGGACCCAAAAAATTAAAATTAAAAAAAAAAAGAGTTTCAAGGGTCCCACTCAAGTTACCTTTAGTCTTACTTTCCTTTTTTCTTTTCTTTTTCTTGGTTGGTCATGGGGCTTGAACTCCAGGCCTAAGCACTGTCCCTGAGCTTTTTTTTTTTTCCCCCCTTAGGCATGGCACTTTAACACTTTGAACCACAGCTCTACTTCTAGTTTTCTGGTGGTTTATTAGAAATAAGGGTGTCAAGGACTTTCCTGCCTGGGCTTGTTTTGAACAGTGATCCTCAAATCTTTGTCCCTGAGTAGCTAGGATTACAGGCATGTGCCACCAGTACCCAGCTAACCTTATTCTTTTCTTAATTTTTTAAACTAGTCCTGATGGTTCCTAACTTAGTGTAAAATTTCCTGGTGCCATTTAAAAAATGAATGTAATAAAGTATCAGAAGGATAAAAAGTGTTGACTGAGAGCATTAGAGTAGCAGGCCCCATTTCAATAGAGCCAAAAGAACATGCAGACCTGTCCTCATAACAAATAAACCTAAATCTCACACTCCACTGGCAAAAATCCCCATTTCATTCTGTTGAACTGCAGTTATTCCCAACAAGAATATTATATTGCCTCTCATGAAATTGTATTGCAGGAGGCTGGCAAGTAACCCAGTGCACAAATCAGCATTCAGATGAGCACACTTGATAGAATGGAACTATACTGGGGCAAAGGTTAGGAACCATAAGAGGGCAGCAGCGTTTTGGAAACACAAGACCCTCAAATATTTTACCATTTGCCAGAGGTGATAATGCTGAATTAGGCACTTTAGTAAATGAATACAGTGAGCTAAGCTTCCTCTTGAGAAGTGAATTATCTGTTCATTTCTGGATGTTGTATTAACTCGCGCCAGACACAGAATCCTCTATATTCAGTGTCTTAAAAATATACTTTTATAGACTCTACCAGAACACCAGAAGCATATTAATAATAACTAATATTTATGGAACACTTAATGCACAAACCAGTCTTTGTTGTCTACATCATATATATATACACTAACAATAAATATTAATAAATATTAATATATCATAATACACAGTATATATAAATATGCAATAAGTAATATTGTAATATATATTTCTGTAAACATTAGAATAATACAGCAGGGTAAGACTTAATATTAGTTCCAATATATACACTAATACACACATAAACACACACACACATACACACACACTGGGAATATGGCATATGCCTGCAATCTCAGCATTCAGAGCCCAACGCAGGAAGTTTAGGAGTTCAAGACCATCCTAAGCTGTACAGTGAATTCCAAGTCAGCTTGTACTACTTCATAAAGACACTCTGTAAAATTATCAAGAGCTAAGAATGTGGCTCAGTGGTAGAATGTTTGTCTCATGCACAAGACCCTGGGGAAAAAATTCTCAGCTCTGAAAAGCAAACAAAATACTAGCAACCAAAAGTATGAGAAGAACTTTAAGAAAATTGTCTATGTGTTCATGTGTAATGATATTGTAACTGGGTTTGAACCTAGGTTGCCTGACTCAATGGGAACCTTACTCATCAAGTCACAATGCCACTGTAATAAAGTATTCATGAATAGAAGGGAAGAAAGGAGAAAGGGTGGAAGGATGGATCAAAAAAGAAGTAAAAATGTGACTGAAGAAAGATGAAAAAGGAAAGGAAAGAATGAAAAAGTATTAGAATAAAGAATGGAAGGCTGATTGAAAGACAACTGGAAAAGAAATACAAAGCATAGATAGTAGTGATAGAAGAAGAATAGAAGGCAGGATAGATGGGTAGTGGATGGATGGTTAGATGGATGGAGAGATCCTGTCCTACTTGAGCATCCAGTGTTGTTGAGCAATCTCTTGATCTATCCCAAATTCATGTAAAAAATAATCTGAGCTTTCTTGAGAGCCATAATTTCATTACCAGTATTTCTACCTCTATTTCCTCTTGCACATTGAGCCTGTGTACTCTCTCTTGCCCACCCTTTCTCTCTTAAAGGTTTCCCTGATTTTTCTTCTAAATGGATATTATCTACATAAAAGATACTGGAGACTTCAAGGTCTTACCTGAAGTCTATGCTGCCCAAAGAGGCAGTAGAAAGTATCCATTTATGTGGTTTCAGAGGAAAGCTATACCCTTTCTGCACAGAAGAACTGTAATTTAATTTTCCTCCTAGGAAGGGTTGTCTGCACTTAACACCAAGATTTTTTGATTCCCAAATTCAATCTCTCTCCATCACCAGCTGCCAGGTGTCTCACATTCATTACTGAATGCATGATACAAAGATTATACATAACTGCTAAGAATTTTTTTAAAAAGAGAACATGATAAATGTTGTTTCCTAAGTAAAGCTGCATAAGTTGTCTGAGCATTTTTTAAAAAGTATCCAATATGTATTGATAAATTGAAAGACTGAATGGACATCTGAGCATCAGAAGAGACATTCCAACTGCTGAAGAGAGCCACTCCCTCCCTCACTATGGCTCTTTGTCAAATTCCAGGAGTTGCTCTCACAAGCACTAAAGCAAGGAGTGTAATGCAAAAAGAGCATTGAAGAGATTTTCTCAGGATGCTGTAATGGCAAAAGCTGTAAGACTAGGAAAGAGGATGATGCACTAAGGATAGCTGGAACTTAATTCCCCTGGATAATTCTTGGAATCTGTATATTTCTGTACCTTGGGCTATTCCACCGAAGGAGTGAGGGAACAGAGTGCCTTTACAGTTTTCATTAGTCATTGGTAGAAGCCAACTCTGATGGAAAGAGGTGTCAGGACAGGCTCTAGTAATCAGAAAAGAAAAATAAAAAAAGCTCCAGCCAAAGAAAGACAGATGAGTGAGGTATTGGTGGCATATCTGTGCCCTGCAGCTGTGAAGACAAGCCATTTGGATGGGAGGAGGACAGGGTTCACCTAATTCTATTTGAAACTGAAACAAAAAAGAGTGGTAATTAAAGAAGAGGGAAGGGGTTGTGGAAAGAGAGAATGAGGAAATGAAGAGAGAGAGAGAGAGAGAGAGAGAGAGAGAGAGAGAGAGAGAGAGAGAGAGAGAGAGCACTTGGTTTTGACAGGCCTCGTATTCCTATGCTAAAATACACCCCTTTTCCCTTGCAAACTTCTGCAGTTCAATTATTTTTACCTTTTTTTGTCAGTCATGGGGCCTGAACTCTGGACCTGGGTGCTGTCCCTCAGCTCTTTAGCTCAAGGCTAGCACTCTACCACTTAAGCTACAGCACCACTTCCAGCTTTTTCTGCTTATGTGGTGCTGAGGAATCAAACCCAGGGCCTCATGCATGCTAGGCAAGCACTCTTCCACTGAGCCACCTTCCCAGCCCAATTTTTAACTTTTTAAGAAATGGTTTCTACCTACAGTGGTGACTGGATGAGAGTGGGAGTATGGTTCTACATCATGACTGACTGCTGAGCAGCTCTGTCTGAGTCGTAGGACTATTGAGCTATGAAGGTCTTGCTTGTGGTAGGAACCAGGCTTGTGGTTTGTAGTTTTTATTCTATTGCTGTGAAGTCTCACCTCCTTGACTGTTTACTGTTACATACACTTTTTCTAGATTGTGGAAAATATTGGCAGGGGAAAATATACTCATGCTAACCCTGGAGTTGCAACAACCTTGACAAAACAAAACAAAAAAAAAAAAACGCTATTGAAAGGAAGGGATGCACTTTTCAATTTGTGTGTGGTTGTATACTGCTAATGATACTATTTGGCAGTTGTTACAATGAGCATAATTCTGCTAACAGGCATGTGTGATATTTCTCAGCCAACTGCAAACAATAAATTTACAGGTAGGTCTTCCCTTTCTCCTCTGGATGACAGTCTTAGTGATGCTTCCTAAGTGTGAAGCTGTCCTCAGGCCAACTAAGCAGAGACCATAGTTGCTAAAGATCACACTCTCAATCTAGAAGAAAAGAAAGTCATCGTTCTCAAATACCAGACACTGCCCTGTCCCGCACCACTTTTTCTTCCTAGGGGGCTAAGGACATTTCTATGATATTCAGATGCAAGAGAGGAAGGAAGAAAAGTGAGCCAGCCAGGATTTCCCATAGAGCCCAAGCCCCAGCGAGGGTCTCCCAGGGCCCAAGGCAGGAAAGCAGAGCAGCCTACTTTCATTTCCTCTCCATGTTCCTATAATCCCAAATATATTGATGAGTGGGAAGATAATAGACAGGGCCAGGGGAAATAAAGAAATAATTCCTGTTAGGATTCCAACAGAGTATATTAAACACACACCACACACACACACACACACACACACACACACACACACACACACACACACACACACACACACACACACACACACAGAGAGAGAGAATTTTGTTATCCTACCATACAGCTGGCTTAGCAGCATGGGATATGCGTCCATCTATGCTATAGGTTATAGTAGGAGGATCAGCAGGTCAACCTTGGGCAAAATGCAAGATCCAATCCAAAATAATAATATAATAATAACAAATGATACTGCTTGGTAATTGTCGAAATTCTGCTAATGGGCATGTGTTACATGTCTCAGCCATTTGCAAGATAATACACTTATAGATGGTTCAAGGGTTAGAGCGGTGACCTAAGAAGTCCAAATCCTTGAGTTCAAGCTCCAGTACCACCACAAAGCCAAATCAAACAAAAATCCCAGAATCCAAAGCATAGCAAAAGGTAGATCTGGCAACCACAATACACGCTTTGATTTTACAGTGCACAGAGTGTGCCAATACTGTCCTGACCTTGGAAACTGTTGAAGGTTACTGCTGTGGTTCTTTCTACTTTCAGTGAAAAGGCCACATGGTGGAAACCTGTGTTAATTCAAAGGATGGCCAAACTACCCACTGAGACTGATTTAAAATACACTCAACTACAAGCATTTGTGGTAAATTGAGTCCCATTGAGATTGGAGTATATTTGTGAGAAAATGAATATAAACCTAATTGTTTAGGCTTTTGTTGCTTGTTTTAATAACCCAAAGTACCATAGTGCAGAGAGAGTGGTGAGTAACTACTGGGTTCCATTTATGGACCCACTATTGGCGCATAGTAATTAAAAGATCTTTGAAATTTACTACTATACATAAGTCTATGTAGAGGTTGAGATTTTAAACACATGAACTGTGTTTGCCTTTACTGCACAGTGATTTAGGCCATATAGTGAATTAAATCACCAGCCAACAGTCCAATTCAGTGCATGTCACTGAAGGACCCTGTGAGATTCCAGAACCAATAGCTGCTATGTCTGATCTGCAGTGGATATTTGCCCAAACTCATAAAAATTTCTCTGCAAGGTCTACTGAATGTCGCTGGAATTTGTAACATAATAATCAAAATGAATTGTTGCTCAGGTAGTAGAATGAATACACAAGGGCGGATTAATCTACTTGCCAAAACTCTAAAAGGAAGATGAAAAACATAACTGCCACCCTTCACATTAACCCCGTGGGAACTCTGGTATGAACTGGCCCGGATTTAAGCACCGCTTTTAATCAAGTTGCAGGCCTTTAAGTTTCCACCCCTAGAACCATTTGCTCACCTCTACGAACTGAGAATTAAATGTTGAACAAATGTCAGGGAAGGTCCTTTCAAGAGAGCTTATTTTGAGACATTTCCTAGACATCTCTGTCCTGTGATAAAGCAAGGCAGCTGTGCCCCTGACTGGACTCATGTCTGCAGTGAATTTGCCTTCAATTTTCCATAGAAGAATGAATAAGGGATCTTTCTATACTGAGAAGAAAATAAATTTTTTAAATCTGTACTGGGGTAATTCAGACCAAAAGAAGCATTCTTTGTAGAAATAAGAAAAAATAATCTCATTCATGTAGATAATGGATTGAAAACATACTATAATGTTGAGATCCAGTGGGGCTGCTTGTTTATTTACATACTTAAGGTAGTACTGAGGGTCAAACACAGGTCTTGTGCATGCCTAACACATCTCTACCACTAAGCTGCACCCCCAATCCAGCAGATCTTTTTCAACATTTGGGTTTCAAGGAATTGTTTGTAGCTATTTCTCTAGAACAGTGACAATATGAGCAGAGATGTCTCCCCTGTAATGTCCATTATCTGACTCACAGCAAAGCAACTTAAGATAGGCACTATCTGAGCAACTGATTACTTCTCTTCTCTCATCCTCTCTGTGGCTGATATTATTTGATTTTGTTTTTCTTTGCTGGTATGACTCCTGAAGGAAGAGGCCATATGCATCTTGTCAGGGTTCAGAATACAATCTCCCCAACATATAGCACCTTGGCACCCTGAAGAGTTTAGTGATCAAGGACATGGCAAAGACTATAGAAGCCAGAGAATAAATCTCTCAGACGTTTTCCCTCCTCCTCTCTCCCACTGCCATTCTTCCCCAAGTGGGTCATAGAAAATAGAATTTAGTTCCCTGAAGCAAGCCATAAAACCTATGAGGGACCCTCTATGACCCCTCCCTTTTTCCCCGAAGAGCCTCATGTAACAGGCATTTTAAAAATGCCCTACAGACTCACAGCAAAGAGCCCCAACAAACAAGCTTGCTGTCTACTCCCTTTAGATTGACAATGTCTTACCTATAGGTAAGACATTCCCCTTTTAGTCTAAACATGTTTCTGCACAACTCTCACTTCTCTTGTTAATCTTTGTATTAAAAAATCCCAGTTTTTTCTCTTAATTCATCTGTATCATAGAGGGGTCAGGTGCAGATGTTTTCATGCATCAAAAGCAATTCCAGTCTTTCTCTGCCGTAATCCCATAACCAAATCTTCAGTGTATAAAGTAAGGCCTAGATCATAAAGTAGAACAAAGTAAACAGTTACATCATTAAAAGACAGAATTCTTGTCTGTTGGAAGTTTATTTTTCTCCCCCCAAATCAAATAATCTTGGGCTTACAGCAAAACAAAAAAAGGAGGAAAACAATTTTCCCAAATTAAGAGAAAACTGATTGCTCCCAGGCCTTTGTTTATGCATGGTTAACCTGTTACTGTACATGATTTACCTAATGATAATGAACTTGTGAGAAGCAGTGTTTGTAATTGCATTTGATTCATTTAGTTGTCTAAATCAGTGCTATTCAAACCTCAGTATGCACCCATGCAAGAAGTACACACCTGTAATGCCAGCCCTCAAGAGACTGAGACAAGCCTGGGTCATAACAGTAAGACCCTGACTACAATAATAAAAAGTAATAATAAACCCTCATTCATGCATGATCATCATGTGAAGAGAATGTGAAGAGAATGTGAAAGTACAGATTGCTGAGATCTATCATCAGATATTCTGATTCCAGAGCTCTGGTTTAGGGCTTGAAATTCTAACAAGCTCCAGCTGACATTTATACTGATGATCCATGGACTATAATTTTGAGTAGCAGGACTCTACATTATGCTGAGAAGTGATTCTAAGATGATCTCGTTTTACAGATAAAAGATACATTTACAGATACAGACAGAGCTCAGTCTCAGCAAATGTAAAACTGAGAGTATAAAGGAAGAGCCCTGAACCACAATCTCTGTTTGTGTGTTGTCACATTTTGGGGTGACTCCACCCCTAGCCAGAATAGTCCTTATTACATCTCTCCTTCATGTTCCTCTGGGAATTGTTCTTTAAGAGACCTAACTTCAAAACAATTAAGCTCTGGACTTGTTTGATTATATATTTTGACTATATTGATTATATATTGATTTTATATATTTTTTATTATATTGATTATATAATTTTTAGGGAGAAAAATAAATTTCTCCTAAATCCTCCATTTTAACAGTAAATTCTTTTTGCATTCTTGTCATGAAATGCCAATTTCAATTAAATAAATTTCAATTAAATAAATTAAGAAACAAATTTCAATGTCAATTAAATAACTCTTAATAATCATGGTGAGTGTAAAATTTATTAACACATCAAATATAACACACCAGAACATATTGGTTTGAGTAAGTATTTTGATAATGGTTAAGTGAATGTATTAATAATTATCCAGGTGAAACTTAGTATTTGCCCCATCTGTATAATTACCTCAGGACTAAATCTACTTTATTACAAGGTAATTGGCCCCATACACTTGAGGTATATTTTTTGGCAATAGTCTTGGAACTTATTTTAAGGAGATTCAGGAATAGTATATAAACGCAAATAGTGTAGTTCATCAGAAAGGCAAAGTCAAAGCTCAATGAAATAAATGCCAGGAAACCAGTATTTGAAAAAGGTAGGGAGGAGTCAAGCAGAGACAGACAGATAAAGAGGAGAAAGAAGGAGGAGAATGCAGTCGAATCCAATATATATCCTACAAAATTAAGGAAAGCCAAGGAAGGGGTGGGCTGGGAGGGATGTGTGAAAATGTTGAAAGGGATGACATTGATTAAGAGGCATTGTGTTCATAAACTGCTTTAAGTGGCAATTCCATTGTACAACTACTTAAAGATAATACAGTTTTTAAGAGCAATAGTATAGAGAGCCTTAGTCTTGGTTTTGATTAGAAAAGGGTTATCATAGCCCTCGTCTTTCTTCTATTGGCTCTAGAGAAATCCTACCATTTCCACAATCAAATGTGTCTTGTACCAAGGATATTTTTTAATGCTCTGAGGAACACAAAGACTTAGAGATCACAGTAAGAATTATTTTCTGCTTCATGACATCACCTAATTCCTTCTAAATTGGCCTATTCGTTTCTAACTTTAAATTTTGTGAACAAAATCATCATAGGATGAGTAGGATAAAGAGTAATAGAAAAGAGTCCAAAGCCAGTTTACATTCACTATTTCATAAGAGTGAGATTTTACATCAGTGTAAATGAATGGATTTTTCAGTATATGGATATTTGGGGACATAATTTGGTGTTTTGCTATAAACTGTTGAACCAAAAAATCCAAATGAAGTGAAGATATAAATATCCAAATAAAGGCAACCTAAAAAAATTGTTCAAAATAGAGAGTATTGATAAGTTTTACTACATAAAATTAAAGAATTTTTTCTGGAAAGCTTTGAGTCTGATAGATTAAAAATAATGTCTCATTTTGTTTGAATACAAATTTACATAATAAAGTGATATTAAACAAATTTTCCATCATAAGTATAAACTACTTATGAATCTGGTTTCTGGTCATGAATGTTGTATATATTTTCATGTATTCAGGTTTTTTACTCAAGTTGAGAGAGTCGTTTATATACCAAGAAAATTATCTTTACTTCTTAACTGGGCTAGGAATGCCTTTCTAGTTTTATCATTTTTTATCTATCAGACTCGAAGCTATCCAAATATTTAATAATTTATAGTATTAATAATTTATTAAAGGAGTGCACTCTCACATACTCTTGATGAAAGTAAAAATTGCTTCAACCTTATTGAATATCAACACGATAAATAAAAACTTATCACAAAGTAAAATGTGCACACACCTTAAGCCTGAATTCCACTCCCAGAAATTTGAGCTTCAATTATATTAGCTAATATGCAGTGAAATGTGTGTATAAATATATTTGCTACAAAATGGTCTCTAATAGTTTAAAAAATGAGAATCAATGTAATGCCCATTGGCAAAGAAATGGCTACATAAATTATGAAACATCCCTTCAAGAGAATGTGAGATAATTACAAAGAATGAGATAGATCTCTGTGTGCTGACAGGAAAAATTCCAAAGACATATGAAAGAGAGAGAGAGTAAAGAAAAGAAAAATTACAGACTAGCATAGAGAAAGTATCTATTTTGCTTATTTTATATGCTGTTTATTGTAAATATTTTGTTTATTTTAAGATGCTTCCTCAATATTAAATTTTGATATTTATTTAGTTCTCCCTATGAGCAAGTCATAGCTCATCAGAAAGTCATAAAGATGAAGTAAGGTAGAAAATATACCAATCTAAGGGATCTGTTCTAGTTATCTATTGGATCTAGGAAAAACCACCCTAATATTCAGTAGTTTGTAAGTGACTGCACTGAGTATTGTAATTGACCATGTAGTCTCCTAATCCCTCCATCTGTGTTCATCTGTGAAGACTAAACTGGCTGATCTCTCCTTCTCACCTAGACTAGTTGGAATTTTCAACATTATGGTGATGTCAGCATACAATTCCAAAACACAAGCCTCAAGGCACAAGAATTTCTTCAGCTCCTGCTTATACCACTGGCTAGTCTCATGGCCAAGGACCAGAATCTGCATGGATCAATAGAACAGAAAGATACAAAGAGATGTCTTCACTCCTACTCCCTGAAGAATCCTTGCTACAGTATTTCCTATTTGTATCTTTAATTTTAACTTCCGTTTCCTCCTTGTACCATTTTAAACTAGCTGGCTCCAAAGCATCCTTTTGCTTCTTCTCACATTTGGTTGATCCAGTTACATTTCTTTGGGGGGAGCTTTTTTATGTATAAAACTGGTTGCTAATGATCTAACACTTTATCCTAACACTCTTATCATTGACTGCAATATTTAGTTTTGAAGCTTCCACGTGACTTTAAACCTATAGAACTTCAAACTCCTTAGATGGGAAAGGTCTGGAATAATATATCAGTGTATGCACCACTTTGTTAACCTTAGCATCTCAAAAATGAAGGGCAGCAACTGAACAATGGAAATTGCCTTGTTATCCGATTTGTATTGCCACCTTGGATGTCCTACAACAGTGACTTCCTCAGACTTTCTTATGCCTAAGAATCACCTAGGCATCATATCAAAAATGTTCATTGCTGTGGTTTGAATAATTTTCCCACATGTTAAAGGTAGGTTCCCCAGCTCACAGCACTGCTGAGTGGTGGTGGAACTCTTAAGAGAAGAGGCGGAGCCTAAATGAAAGATCTTAGGTAATTGGATAATGTCCCTCAAAGGGATCTTGATAACCCAGCCTCTTCCAGTTTACACAACTTGCCCTTCATAGACGCTCACCATCATCTACTGTCCCATCACAGAGCCAGATGCACTGGCACCAACTGATGGTAGAGTGAATTCTCTAAATCCTCTAGCCAAAGTCAGCTTTTTCTCCTCAGAGATTGTTCAATCTTGGTGAATTTTTATTGCACTGATAGAATGCCAACACACTACTAATAGGGTTGATTCCATGGGTAAACATTATGTTCTGAGATTCTGTAAATTTCCAAATGATTGCTGACCCTTGTTAGCCATGGCTCATACTCTTATTCATGGCATCAGGTATGACACAGTTTTGTGAGCTCACCTCTTCAAATAATACAGCAGGAATTTGCTAAAAATCAAAATAACATTTATAAAAACAACCAATAAAACACAAATATTCAAGGTTCCCGATACATTTTTCACCATGAGTTCCAATTCAAAATGTTTTACCTTTCAGCCCTTTTCTAATTTTGATTTCTGTTCTGGCCTCTTAAAACAAAGATTCTTCACTTAATATCATTTAAATGAAGTAAGCCAGGCCCAAAGACACATAGGTCCCATGGTTTTCCTTATTTGCAATAACTAGTATATGTCTGAGACAAGCAGAAACAGTCAGATAAGTTGATGTTCAGCAAAATTAACCCCAAGATAAGGACTCAAATGATTTTTCTTTCTTGCTATTGTTTCTAACATATTTACAAGATGATTTCTTTGTTGCTTTGTATGTCCCTCCTCCACAGTATAACCCCTGTTTTCACAGTATTTGATGTTGGTATAATTTGGGGAGGGAAAGGGAAAAAACAAATTGTTTAATAGGTGGACCCATTGCAACAATGAGATGTATAAGACGCTATGTTGAAAAATGAGCTGTACAACTTAGGGAGGGCAGGAGAGGGGAGAAGGGAGGGCAGGGATGGTAAGGGGAAACAAAGGAGAAAGCAGCAATGCTTGATAAGAAATGTACTCATAATGTGGCATATATACACAATGGAATTCTATGCCTCCATCAGAAAAAATGACATTGCCCCATTTGTTAGGAAATGGAAAGGCTTGGAAAAAATTATATTAAGTGAAGTAAGCCAGGCCCAAAGAAACATAGGTCCTATGCTTTCCCTTATTTGCAATATCTAGTATATGTCTGAGTCAAGCAGAAAAGGTCAGATAAGGTGATGTTAGGAAAATGAACCCTTAGATATGTATTTAAATGTTTTTTTTTTCTTTTATGCATTTGTTTCTAAAGCATAAGAGTTTTTCTTTGTTGCTTTGTATGTCCCTCCCCCACAGTATAACCCCTGCTTTCACTATATTTGATGTCGGTATAATCTGTGGAGGAGATGGGGAAAAACAAGTCGTTTAAGGATACAGGTGAACCCGTTGCAACAATGAGAAGTACAAGTTGTCATGTGGAAAACGAACTTTACAACTTTGGTGCGGGGAGGTGGGGGGAGGATTGGGTGGGGAGTGGGGGAGGCTGGGAAGGGATGGGAAGGGTAAACAAAGGAGGAGGCTGCAATGCTTGATAAGAAATGTACTCATTACCTTGCTCATGTAATTGTAACCCCTCTGTATGGTATTTTCACACACACACACAAAAACTTATTAATAAAAAACAAACACAGGGGACTGGGGGTTTAGTTCAGCTGAAGAGCACCTGCCCAGCAAGCCCAAGGCCCTGCCTGAGTTGGTCCTCAGCTCTGGAACAAAAAAGATTCTAAAAAGAAAGTTAAAAACTTAGTGTGGGATTCCTTAATGTCGTGCCTATTTCCTTAACTATCTGAGGTAATTTTAGAAATGAAACTGTCTGCACAATATCTTTTAGTTTTCCAAGCATCAATTTTCTTTTGCCAGTCTATTCTTCTAGCTTCGATATAATCACTTGAAAATAGAATGTATTTGACTTCTTACTAATTGAAAATTATGTGTAGATGATGTCTGAGCTTTGTAAGTGGCTATGACCCCAGCCTGCCTCTCCAATTGTTTATGTTATACCACAGAGATGACCTATATGTGAGAGTTTAATTTTCAACCATCATTCTCTCCCCCCCCCTCTTACACACACACACACACACACACACACACACACACACACACACACACACACACACACACACACACACACACACACACACACACCTCTTGAAAGAGTGAAAGGTGTATGTTTTTATGACAATGGGTTTAGGTTTCGTAATCTGCTTTGGTCAATGTTGCCCGAGTATTTCTATCATGTGAACAGACTTTTGAAGTGTTCAAGTGGCTTGAGGTTTTCTCCTGCAATATTTTATGAGAAGAACATCATCGGGATCCCCAGGATAAGCACATTGAAGAACATAGGAATTCAATCCACATTTTAGATTCAGGCCTAGTTGGTTGACACTCTGAAGCTCAGGTATTCTTTTGATCTCATTGTCTATCAGCTAAACTGTATGTCAGTCACTCTTGGGTGTAAGAATAAGTATTTATGGTATAGAGTCAGTGAAATTTGGGATGACTTGGTGCATAGTATTTTTATAACATTAGCTGTATGTCACAAGTTTTTGAGTCCTCTGATTTTTCCCCATCCTCTTCCTTTCTTCTGGGTTTTACACAGATGGAAACTTCTGTCTGAGTCATTCTCTTCCTCACTGCCCCCACCCCCTTCCTTTGGCTATTCTCTATCTTCAGAGCCTTAGCTTAGAAGAAAATTCTTCCTATGAAGGGAATTTCAGGCTCTGAGGTCTTGATAGCAAGTCATTTTCTGTACCTAGCACCATGGGATACTTTCCTAATAGTATTTCTTATCAATTATAACTGAATAATTCATTTTCTTTCTCATCCACTCAACCATAAAGCCCAAGAAAGTAAAAAGCATGTCTGCTTGGATTTGAAGCCCCAGTTACCTAGCCCAGAGACAGATATTTCACTTACTGATGAAATTTTTTGAAATAGTTCAATTTGGGATATCTTCATTTGTGTTATGTAATGTTTCCTGAGGCCTTTCTGAGATTAAAAACAGGTGGAAAACTTCTAATAGTTATCTAATTTTGATGACTGCTAATTATAAAGAGAAGAACTATTTGAACTGAAGAAAGCCAACCCAGGAAAGCATTTGAATAATTCTATATCATGTGCCTTATATTTTCATATGAGGTGAGAAATTGGAGAGCTATCTGCTCATCTTTCAAGACTGTTGTGAGGTATGCTTTGACAAGTGAGATTTATGGAGACAAGAGGCCATTTAATTCCTGTCAAAAGGTAGTTGAATGAGATGGTCAGTGTGTCTAGAGAAAGAGATGATGAGACCTTTGGAAAAGATAGCAATGGATGAAAACATTTCTTGTTTGCTTGAGAGGATCTTATGTCATCTTGGTCATTTTCTCTGCCTTGATTTTAGACGTGCTTCTTTTGGCTGGATTTCTTTCTTTTTGGTCCCCTGGGATCTTCAGTCACACCTACAAAATATTGCATATAGACAATAATCACAAACAGAACAACCAACCAACCAACCAACCAACTTGCCTGAATTTTCTTTAAAAAATGGCAGTGATACAAAAGACAAAGGCTAAGCAGCTGTTCCAGATGAAGATTGAAAGAACAATAAGCACTAAAACCTGCATATGCTAAAATGAATTCCCATTTTAAAAGATGCTTCTTGAGAAGAAGATTGGAAGAATGATTGGATTTACATTTCAGGCTTAGATTATACAGGAATACTACATCTTTTGAATCTACCAAGTTTGGTAACTGTTTAGCAATTGCGTGAAACATTATCCTCAATTTTTGAAAATGCATTTTGAAGCATTTTGAATAAAGAAGCATACGGGCCCTAATTATTATATAACAGTTCAGGGGGGAAAATATAAGGCAGAGACAGAAAATAAATGGAGCAAATTATTAAAAACAAATGCATCTGGGAAAGAATACACGAAAGATCTTTGCACTATTCTTGAAAATTTTCCGCAAACTTGAAATTATCACAAGGGTTTGTTGTTGTTGATGATGATGCTTTTTTAAGTGTAAGAAAGATACAAATGACTAGCTTTGTGAACAGGCCTCACATGACCCATTCTCTGTGAGCATCCTGGTTTTAGAATTCTCTGAACCACAAGGGGGCGCAAAAGCCTGCATTCCTAAGCCAGTCTGAACTCCAAGGGACCGGAATCCAGTTCACCATATACTTGAACTAATATTTGCTCTCCTGCCTGGATGTGCTGATTCTACTCACTGCTGGGTAGCTACAAGACCCTACAGTTGATTCCAGAACCACAACCACTAGATCCAGAAAAGAACTGGTTCAAGAATTTCCGTTTGAGAAAGTTTAGGAAGCATTCATTGGCTGGGGAAATTGAGGCAGCCTTGAGCTGGTGAGTTGGTGTTGAGCAGTGGCATGTGCAGTATGATTATCTTTGTGACTGAAAAATGCCTGCGAGGTAACAACATAAAAAGGGAGTCGAAGGCTCAGAAGACAACTTCTTGGTACTGCCACTATTTTAATGTATCACTTTGTGTGGATATTAAGGCACAGGACCCAGCACAGGTTGCAGTAGCCTTCTGAGTAAGGAAAAAGCTAAGCTTATCAGAAATAGACTTAGCATCTTATAAGTATTCATAAAAGAGAGGCCATTAGAACAAACCAATGCTCCTAAATGAACAATAAATTATCAAATAACTTTTGCTCTAATTTACATATATATATGTATATCTATAGATAGATAGATATACATATATATGTGTGTGTGTATAGATATGTATATAGATACATATATATGCATATATAAGGCTCTAAAAGCTACAGGGAACTTTGTTAAGAAGTCATTTACTATTTTGTGTAATTGATTTGAAAAAAATAATGTTTCACTTTTTGCCTTAACCATCTACTTTCTCTGGGGTCATTCTGGATCTGGGGAGAAGTCCTTTATTTGACTTGGCTTATAATATTAGAGACATACTATATATATTAAGATGACAATGTTCTAAGTCACTTGTTGTTTTATTAATTTTCTTTCAGATGGGTGATTTAATCACCCTTCAATATTGATGGGTGAACAAATCATCCTTCAATGTTCACTGACTTGTAGATATGTCAGCATATTTCCCTAGAGCCTGGGCTTCCTTTGATTGCCTCACTGTGAGCATCTGTAACACTGGCTTTCAGCCTTCCTCTGGCTATAGGCATGGGTCAAGGGATAGATCTCAAATGGTAAAGAGGCCTCGCTCTTGTAGCAAGCATCAGCCAATGAGAAGTAAGAACAGGCAGATGAAGACCTCAGCTTCACCTCACCCTCATTAGAATAATTAACAAAAATTCCACACATCCTCTGATGGATGTGAGATTAAGCCTCAGTTTCACACAGTGAGGATCTACTTTTTCATTCTCCTTTTCTTCCCTGTCTGCCATTTCTGCTACCTGGATGATATCCCAAAGAAAGGACCTGAACCCAAGTTCCTATTTCTGTGTATTCAGACACAGGCGCTTACTTTTTTTTTTCTTTTTTCTCTTGCCATGCCAGGGGCTTGAACTCAGGGCCTGGGCACTGTCCCTGAGCTTTTGCTCATGGCCACAGTGTCACTTCTGGCTTTTCTGTGTATGTGGTACTGAGGAATCAAACCCAGGGCTTCAGGCATGCTAGGCAAGCACACCACCACCAAGCCACATTCTCAGCCCAGCACAGCTGCTTTTCTTCTCCAGGAACTAGCCTCTGCACATGAGAAACAGTGGCAACAAAGCTATCATAGAGCTCATCTTCTAGTGGAAGCAGCAGAGGCTATCCAAAAAATAAATTTAAAAAAATAGAATGCTATTGGTACTGCTATCGGGTAGCATATAATACAGGATAATGAGGTGAAGCATGGGCATACAACAGCAGTTATAAGTTAAATAAAACTGAAAATACAGAAAAGAAAAACTTTGTTATAGTGTTCTTTGGGAATATAGTCGAAGTTGAGATTTAGCAGGAGCCAATAACTTGACACAGAAAGAAGGTGAGGGAATTCAAAAGAGATAGAAGGAAGGTCACATTTTCTAGGTGGTAGGAAACAAGTAGGAACAAATAGAAATTCACAGACAGGAACATCAAAAAGCACTGATGTATAACATTTTTAGTTTTAATATTAATGGTTTGATTTATCTTACTTTGTACCTGCAACCAGTTGATAAAATATTAACTCAGTAGAGAATATATATTCAAGCCGGGCGCTGGTGGCTCATGCCTGTAATCCTAGCTATTCAGAAGGCTGAGATCTGAGGATCACAGTTTAAAGCCAGCCAGGGCAGGAAAGTCCATGTGACTGTTATCTCCAATAAACCACTCAAAAACCAAAAGTGGTGCTGTGGCTCAAGCAGTAGAGCGCTCACCTTGATCTGAAGAACGCAGGGACAGCGCCTAGGCCCAGAGTTCAAGCCCCACGACCGACAAAAAAAAAAAAGAGAGAGAGAATATATATTCATTCAACAAACCTTTTCAAATCATTTACTGTATTCAGTTACTACTTTCAAAATGGCAACATCAGAACTGAGAAAAGTAAATTCACTAATTGCCTGGGACTGACATCCCATAAAGTGATAAGGCACAAAAATTCTTCTTTTTTTCTTTTAAATAATTGTTATCAACCACAACTTTTCTAATCCTCTTTTTTTTATCATATTGAATTTTGGACTAAATTTTGTGGGTTTTTTTTGTTTTGTTTTGTTTTGTTTTTGTTGTTGTTGTTTTTGTCAGCCTTGGGGCTTGAACTCTGGGCCTGGGCACTATCCCTTGAGCTCTTCAGCTCAAGGCTAGCACTCTACCACTTGAGCCACAGCACCACTTCCAGGTTTCTGAGTGGTTTATTAAAGATAAGAGTCTCACAGACTTTTCTGCCTAGGCTGGCTTTGAACCGTGATCCTCAGATCTCAGCCTCCTGAGTAGGTAGGTCTATAGACATAAGCCACCAGTGCCCAGCATTTTGTAAGTTTTTTAATCAGTTTCAATCTAATCCTGGATAATTCCTGACATGTATAACCTGTATATGAAGGTTTGTCCTTTTTCTGACTCTCTAGATTCCAGTTCCTTCAAAGGAAGAGGAAATGAGAGCTCCTCCTTGCAGACTGGACATAGTCCTTACACTAGTTGGTGGGAATTGTCTCTGTGCTTGCTCTCATCTGTAGAGCTGGTCCCTCCAGGAGTAATCTGTGGTCTTGCTCAGGTAATGCTCAGCTTTGCCTTGAGTCTTCTGCAGAATATTCAGAACTGAGCTGAATGCTCATTGAACACTGCCATTCATCCATCCATGCTCCCAACACTTTTTTCATATTCTTCTGCTCTTGGTTAAGATCTCCACAAATCTCACACACCCACCAACCCGTTAATCTCCATGATCATAAATATTGGAATCATTAAAGTCTTTGTCTTCAATTTCCAAAGTTCAGAAAACATTACTTTTATACAATGTTTTGAATACCTCCAAAGAATGAAAATCTATAGTAATCCCTGCCTTACAAGAAGATATCAGAGCCTAATATATAACAAACACTTGGAATTTTTGTTAAAACTGCCATGGACTTTAAGAACATCCTTCAAACAGAAAGTTTATATACCTTATCACCCCTGATAAATGCCTATCCTGTTACCAGGTACATGCCAAGCCTCCATTTATTCTGGTACCAAAAACTTTACAAAGGTTTTCTTGGAGAGCCCTAACCCTTGGTTTCTCAATTTTCTCTATAAGAAGACATACTCTTGAGCTGAGCACTAGCAGCTCACATCTATAATCCTAGCTACTCAGGAAGCTGATATCTGTGGTTATGGCTAAAAGCCAGCCTAGGCAGGAAAATCTATGAAAATCTTATCACCAGTTAGCCACCAAAACACTATCAGTAGAGCTGTGGCTCTAGTGGTAGAGCACCAGGCATGAGCACAATAGCTCTAGGACAGCATTCAAGTCCTGAGTTCAAGCCCCAGGACCAGCACAAAAAAAAAGAGGCAAACAATAAGAAAAAGAAGGAGGAGGAGAAAACAGAGGAGGAAGAAGAGGAGGAGGATAAGCAACATATCAGTAATAAGTATCGTGTCAGCTTAAAGATTAGTTTGAAAATTATATAAACAACAAATGCATGATAAAATATTATTTTGTAATGTTCTTTTTGACTTATTAGACAAGCAAGAGCAAAGACTTGCCTGTATTAGAAAAGGCTTTTAATCTTGAACTTTCAAGTACATTATTGCTAGCTTTTCCTTTACTTGAAAAGTCACAGCCCAAACCACTCTTACTTTACTTGAAAGACCAGCATGGGAGGTTCTGCTGAGCTCTAGATCAAGAGATCTAGATATTCAATGTCTTCAAGCTCATTCTGACAGATTGATTACTTTTTCCTGCTTGCAAAAAGCCTTGGCGGATGACTAATTTCTGACTCAGAAAGTTCATATTCACAGGAGTTTTACATCTCATGGATACTAGGAATTTTCCACAGAAACCTCACCTGCCCCTGTGAAGGACAGCATTTGTGTATCAGTGCAGGTCCTCATGAGCTAAAATCCTTGTTTGTTTTCAGCCTCATAGTACCATTGTATCACCATATACAAATTGGATTTATTTTTTTGTTCTAGTGGAAATTTCCAATACTCATTGGCTTCCTAGTCAAAGAGCTTGCTTGGGGACTATGTATTTAACTAAAACAATCAGGTAGCCATGATTGTACTAAGATGATTTCAAAACATAGGTGGTGAGAACACTTCTTTATTTTCAGCCATATAGCATGACAGTTATATTTCCCTTTGGACTTGGAGCGGCTTGCTATTTTTTAGCCAAACAAAATACAACGATCAAAATTTCTCACGTGTATGTGAAAATTGAAGCCAGAAGAAAATATCTTATAGTTCTTCCATCTCAGGAGTTTAATAAAATCAGGTCCCAGAAATAGTGTAGCTTGAAGTTTTTGATAAGAAAACAGAAAAAGAGGCAAACCAAAACACCAGACTCAGTTATTAATCGGGTAGAAAACCCTGAGGGTGGGGAGAATAGGGAAAAAGAAAAGAATATTTCCATCCACTGCTTATTATAGACATATTGATAAAAATAAGTTCCCACTGATTTCCACCCTTCAGTTTACTTCTGATGAAGGACTAAAGGGCCTCTCTCAAAGTCCCTCAATTTTTTTTTAATCTTCCATTTCTCTTATCATTTTTGCCATTGTCCTATTCCTACTCTTAAGCCTTCAAGTCCTGGCTTGAAAAATACTTTACAACTTGGGGGGGGGGGAAGCAGCAGAGGAGGGGGGAAGGGAAAGTGGGGGGAAAAAACAAGGGAGGGGGGTAACAACATTCGACGATAAATGTACTCATTACCTTACTATGTCACTGTAACTGCTCTATATATCACCTTGACAATTAAATTTTAAAAATAAATAACAAGAGGTACAGCCAGGCACCCAGAGGAGGCTTTTATTTCTAATAAACTACTCAAAAAAAAAATAGAAGGAAGTGGCACTGTGGCTCAAGAGTGCTAACCTGGAGCACAAAGAGGCTCATGGACAGTTCAAGCCCCAAGACAGGCAAAAAATAAAATAATTAAAAAAAAAAAAACACTGGCAGCTCACGCCTGTAATCCTAGCTACTCTGGAGGCTGAGACCTGAGGATTGCAGTTCAAAGCCAGCCTGGGCAGGAAAATCCATGACCCTCTTATCCCTAAGATCACCTAAAAACCAGAAGTGTCACTATGGCTCAAAGTGATAGAGCACTAGCCTTAAGAAAAAGAGCTCAGGGATAGTGCTCAGACTCCAAGTTCAAGCCCAACTACCTACACAAAAAAATGGTGACTAATGCTGAAATGTTTTGCATATTTGTATGAAAAATTATGTAAGCTGTTGAATAAAGGAGAACAAGGAGAGATGGGGAAGGTGAGAGTAAGCAAAGGTGTTGAACTCCTGAAAGTACAGTTCATGCATGCGTGAAATGCCAGGGTGAAACCCCTCTGAACAAGTAACACGTGTTCTTAAATACGTGAATGATAGGAATGTAAAATATATTTTGTCAAGGGTATAGGTACTGATAGGCATGGCAAAGGTAAATGGAGAGGGTGAAGGAATGTAAATATGATCAAAATACTTTAGGTACAAGTGTGAAAATGGAAGAAATTTGTTGAGATTAGTTAGGAGAGGAGGGGGATAAAGGAGTGTGATGGAAGGGAGTGTTTGTTGGACCAAGATATGTCTCGTGCATAAACGGACAAGTCACAATAAACTCCCTTGTACAACTAAGGTTTGTTCACAAGTATAGTTAAAGAAACAAAAGTACTTTGGAAACTGAAAATAAAAAGAATGTACCACAAATAACAAAGAAGATAGAACAATTACAGTGTATATTAAACATCATGAAGTAAAAGACCCATAAAGCCCAGGGAAACAGATTCACCTATTGACGTCCAAGAGTGAAGGTTGTCACTTAAGCATTTTAGTGGCTGCTACAGCCTCTAGTTAACCCTATTATCTTTGTAAAAGGATAATCCCTTTGGTGAGAGGCATGGCTGATGGAAACCTGAAATCCTACTATTCAGGAGGCTGAGATCTGAGGATTGCAATTTGAAGCCTGGCCTGGGCAGGAAAATCCATAATGCTATCAAAATAAAAAGAAGCCAATAATGGAGCTGTTTTTTGCTACATGAGCAAAAAGCCCTGAGTTCAAGCCCTAATACCACAACCAAAAAACAAAACAAAACAAGACAAAAACCAAATCTAAAAACAAGAGAACTGTGCAGAAGGTGAACCTCTAGCAATTTGACATTGCAGGACAGAAGTAGAGAAATTCTGTTCATTCTGCCTACGTTTCTGAATTAAACAGACTTCATCACTGGAAAACAACTGCACAGGGAACTTAACCAGACAGTGTCTCCCATTTGCAAATCACTTGGAGTAGAGCCCTTTACTCATAGATACCCCAAGCCTTTCTTTCATTCTCATCAAAGACCTGGGGTTTGTGGATAGATCAGGAGATAAAACATAAGAACTACATAATTCCATGCAATTAAAATATGGTAGTATACATGCAAGTGAAGATTTCAATGGTGTAACTCCACGGAACAACTTACACTTAGGCACAATCAATAGTAGGAGCATGATATGTGTTGTTGGGGGAGTGAGGCCAAAGGGGCGTGCAGAACAGAGGAATGGAGAGAGGAAGGGTGGGCAAATGCAATCATAATATTCAGTGAGTGTCTGAGAAAATGGAATCAGGTAAATTAAGGGGATAGGTGGGGCTGGGAAAGATGAGGGACAATGATGAATGGGGTGACACCGATCAAGATGCATTGCACTCACCAACTAACATGTTGCATTGTACAACTACTCCACGATAATAAAATTAAAATTAAGAAAGATCTAAAGCTCCCTCCCCTTTCTGTGGAATTGTGCTTTTATGCTTAAGAATTAAATTAATGGAACAAATGAAAATGTAAGGCTGGCATTCACTTTAGTTAAAGGAATAAATTGTTAAAGTCCTTTAAAAGCCCCAATTACTATATGTTAATTGCTATTCATTCTTATCTGTTCTCCATAAGGAATCACCTGCAAATCAATATGTCGATCTGCTAGTTCACTTTATTTTATGTACTTGAAACTACATTAAGCTGCCTTTCTAGAACAAGGTGTCCATAAGTCAGATGTTACTCTCCTGCCATGTAATGGGATTTTATTGTAAAGACTTACAAGTCTGGAGCACTGGCTATTTTAAGCTCCAGCTACCAGGCCACACCAACCAGGAAGTTCAAGTCTTGAAAATCTGAGTAAACTGAAAAGTAGGCCACGGCCTCTCTTTCTCCCCAGCAATTTCAGATGACTCCTACTCCCCACTGGATTCTATGTGATCCTGAGAGGAAAAGAAAAGAAAAGAAACCACCCACAAACATTTCTGCTGAAACACCTCAGTGTTTCATAAATAGTGAAAGAAAATAATGATCAAGTTTCACTAAATATTTCCTGCAGTATAGAACATCTTCCTTCCATCAGTCCCAAAGCAGAGAAGCAATATTTGAAGTAATGTGGAATGAAAATGCTAGCTCGTGTGTGAAGGAACAAGGCAGTATGCTCAGCCTGTAAAGGGCTTGCCATGAGATGCTATCATCATCTGGATTGCCTGTGTGAGATTGCAAGTAATGACTATGATTACATTCCCAAAACTCTTGACAAAAAAATGACAGGAACACATACCCTCACAACTTGACACGATGTCTTCCATACTCAGCTCCCAGGAGCCACTTTGTTTCTGTGATTTGTTGGTACAAAAAAAATCTATACTTCTCTGTAGAAGTCCACATTTTGCTAAATGAATATTTTTTCTTTGATAAAATACCTATGCTGGTTTCTTTTTTTTCCAGATAGACACTGTAATCTTTTTTAAGTGGGTAAACACTCTGAAGCCTTTCTCATTGCCCTATTCTTTTATTTTAGGCTGTCCCTTGAAGATAAGCGTTAAAAAATTACAACCTAGAAAGGCACCACTTGTAGTACTGTCTCCTCATTTTCCCTGCTGCTAAGGACCATACCTTTCTGGCTTGCTGTTGATCATAGTACTTTTTCTATACAATTCTACAAAAGCATTCACAAAGATTACAGATCAAGAGACTTGTGATTCTCTATCAGGAAAGTGAGGTAGGCTAAATTAATAAATTCCAAGCTCACTTTTAAGTCTTCTGGTACAAAAAAAAATATGGTCTTGAGATTATTTAAAAAAAATCTCATCTATCCCTTAATTGATATGCAGATTTTTATTAAGTGAAACCAAGATGGAGGAGAAATCCTTCAAAGAAATTCAATTCCACCATCTTTTAAGAAGCCTTTCTTATAATCTTATCAGAAAGACTAGTTTCTTTCTGACCAGTTTGTGCTGAATAATTTTAGGCCTGAACCTCTTTTGGCTGGGACATGAGAGAGCAAAATTAAAAACAAATGATACTACTTAGAAGTTCCTCTCAGATATGAAAATCAAAACACCAATCACATATAAAGACTAAGTTTATTTTTCACACAAAGATCAGCACATTACACATCCACTTACTCTTCAATGAATTATATCTTTTCATTTTTCATTTTACTATTCTTGATGCATTATGCCTTTTTATTTTGAATTTTGTCACTCTGACTTCTTTTTAAAGATTTAAATTTTCTTAAACCACTCTTAAGTAGTTGTATGCAGGCTTTCAACTCAACATGTCAGTCTGTGAGGACAATGCATCCTGATGGATGTCACCTTCGATTATGCTCACATACTTTTTACAACGCCATCCAGTCTCTCAATTTATCTCATGTCCCTATAGTAGAGACTATGCAACGTGGTAGGAATCAGAGGGATATAAAATGCAATGCAATACTCTTTTTTTGTTGTTGTGGAATATATTACATGTTTATTGAGGTGATATTTACACATGCAAAGTTATATTCATTTACTGTATATTTTGATGAGTTTGATGCATAAATTGCCCATGTTATCATCAGACTGATCAACCTGTAGATCGTTTCTGCCACTCAAAAATTTCAGACAGTGCTTTTTTTTCAATCCATAGATCATACTTAAAGTGAAGAGATTTAACAGCAACAAGATAAGGCAGGTATGACAGAATAAGATAAATGCCTCAAAAGCATTTCTGAAGTAGGTATCCTGAAAGTACATTGGTGAGCATGAGAGGATGGCTTAGATAGCCTGTGAGATTTAAAGAAGTCTTCTCAGGGGTAGTAAAAATCTGAACTAAGTCCTGATGAGAGCGCATAATGGAATGAACAGAAAACAACAACTCCAGGAAGAGTGTACCACGAGGCTTGTGAGACTGGAGTCATGCGAGGTCCAGCAGAGAATATCGATGCCCACAGGTGCCTATATGATCCGCAGTGTTTAGGGTATAAAGGATCTGCCAAGACATGTAACTGGAGAAGTAGACACCACTCCTATCATCCACAGTGCTGTGTACCGGATGCATTGAGACACTCCTCATCCCATAGATACTGACCAACATCTGTCCACATTTGGTACTTCTCTCTGGTCAAACCTGCAGCCTCACTGATTGAGATGGGCAGCATGGGTAAATTCTGTAGATGCCAAAGATAGATTTTCTATAACTAAGTAAATGGCAAGATAAAAGAAATAAAGTAGAATCAAAGACATGGTGAGGACACATCCATAAAGGAATATCTCTGCTTCCCACCTGCTTTACTTTTATCATCAAAGTGGATGAGAAGCTTCATGTGGCTCATCTTGAAGGCTTAGGAGACTAGAGAAGGTTCAAGTAGGAACTCTGGGGACATAAGTGAAAGCTGCATAGAGAAACGCAGACTCCGGGAATTCTGATTAATATGAATGCTATGAATAGAATTGTGAATGCAGTATTCTCAGGGAGACTCACCCGGTCTCACCCATGTTGAGTACCATAGAAAGACATGGTCAATCTACTCTTCATTTGCTTATACCAGGGCTCAGCCAATCCCTGCCCAAGACTAACAGGTAAGAAGATGTAATCTTTCCCAAAGCAGTGAGGAAGTCAATGGGAAGCGTTCTATTTCTTTCATCATACATTTGTGTAGGGAAATGATGGGTACCATGTATAGAAATCAGATCCTCCATACTCACAAATAATCCTCTTAAAGAAATCACCCTGCAACGATTCATGGTGCATGAATAGGATTAGTTGGAAAGATTAGAGGAAGAGACAAAACATCATCTTAAGTGACTAAGCAACGTGAATGACAGAACATGTGCGGCAGGGTGACAGGAAAGCAGGGTGCATGTCTGCAGCATGTTCCAGCTATAGCACAGACTCTCGTGACAAAAAGTGACTGACATCCCACTTGGTGGTGCCAGCAGAGCACGTGCAAATGAAGGAGGCACAATGACTGTTGTAGGACTCTAATCAACCAAGTGATAAGCCAGTAATTAGGTTTCAACTGACTCAGATCCCATTCTAGGCATTAATTAGGGGGAAAATATGCAGATTGCCAGTTAATAATAGAACAGTTATAGTTCCAGAGTCATTTTGTTCCTGTTCATCTATTTATTTGATTGCTTGTGTGGCAAACACTTGATCTTCTCTGGATATTTAGCTATTGGAGATTTTTTTAACAGCTATTTATTAATTAAATTAGAGATGATTTTAATGAACAATGATTGTTCTTCATTGCCTGTGGAAGATTATTTTGAAAACTTGTAACTGCTGGGGGGGAACAGTGTTCAAAAAACTCTAGGGTGAGACAGGGAAGATAGTTCGCACCTACCTACCCTGTGTTGGTGTATGAGTATGTATATGTGTGTGTAGGTTGTATAAGTGTGTGTGTGTGTGTGTGTGTGTGTGTGTGTGTGTGTGTGTGTGTGTGTGTGTGTGTAGGAGGTAGGATATAGTAACAAGAGTTTTGAAATAAATTTGAATGAATACATGACGAAGTTTCAGAGGACCAAGAAGTGATAAGGAGCATAAGGTACTCTACTGTTTACCCACACTTAAATAAAATTATTTTCCCAATCAGGTTGCAAAACTTTCTCTCCATGCTCAAATCCTACACTCTTTTGTTTTCATGTGTATTGTTATAATTACTTTTACCTGGTGGGCGCTACTTTATTAACTTTCTGATAGGTTCCCTTTCCAAGAAAATTCAACTAAGCCTTTTCTCACTGGAATTCTACAACTTGATCTTCTTGGGTCCTTTTTAGATGGGATCTCCTTGTGTCTATCTCTGTGGTAAAGGGTAGGATACTGCAGCCATGTAGTGAACTTGTAAATGTCACAGAGAAAAATGCAGGAATAAAAATTAGTTTCAGGATGAGAGTCTAAACCAGAGGTCAGAAAGTTGATCACCCAGAAGTAATTTAAGAGGAACAGACTGAACACCAGAAAAGAGAAAGTGGGGTGAATGAGAACGTACTGTACACACAGAACAATTACCCGGGGCTTCTGATAGAAAGAAGTTCTGCTTCAGTACATTGTGGGTGAGGGATTTGTTTTCCTACAAGGTTAAAAGCTTTAGAGCAGCCAGTGAGTAGAGCTAAACAGAGTACATGCTTCCCAAATGCAATCAAATTACAAACCAAACTGGTGAATAAAATGTAGCCCTAACACACACACATACACACACACACACACACACACACACATACACACACACACACACACACACACACACACACACACACACACACACACACACACAATCTCTCAGACCAAATTAGCACTGTTAGCTTTCTAATTTACCAATTGGGATTCAAATGAAACTAGGCAGGGGAGTTATGAAGAACCAGGCCATGGGGCCTAAACAAATCAATGTTAATTTGGAGCTGTTTCGTTTTATTTTGTTCTTTGGTTTGCAGGGAATCTCCACTGGGGAGCTTAAGAATGTTTGCTATTAGACCTGTATCAAAGAGGACATGAAGACTAAAACACAGAATATTAAGAAATGCTTCATAAGCCATAATTTTTTACAAAGGTAAAATTAAGCAAAAGCAACTATAAATGAAGAAGTGGCAGGGACATTTTTTAAAGGCAAATTTGAAGGGCTTAAAGAAAAAAGACTAGTTCCGTATCTTAGCTTTGGTAAATAATGCTGCCATAAACATAGCTGTGCTGGTAGCTTTAGTATGGTTTTGTTTATGATCATTTGGGTAAATGCCCAAAAGTGAGATTGCTGGGTCATAGGGGAGCTCTATGTGGAGTCTTTTGAGAACCTCCATACTACTTTCCAAAGTGATTGAACAAGTTTACACTCCCACCAACAATGCAATAGGGTTCCCTTCTGTCCACATCCCCTCCAGCATCTGTTGTTATTAGAGTTCTTGATTATAGCCATTCTAACTGGGGTGAGGTGGTATCTCAATGTTGTTTTGGTTTGCATTTCTTTCATGACTAGAGAGGTTGAGCATTTCTTCATGTGTCTCTTGGCCATCCTTCTTTCCTCTACAGAGAAATTTCTCTTTAAGTCTTTAGCCCACTTATTTATTGGGCAGTTGTTTCTTTGAAGATTTGTTGTTGGGGGATTTATTTTTTTTTAGTTCCAGGTATATTTTAGATATGAGATCCTTGTCCGTTGTATGGTTAGTGAAGATCTTCTCCCAATCTGTGGGCTTTATATTGATCTTGCTAGCTATGTCCTTTGCCATGCAGAAGCTCTGCAATTTCATGCAATCCCATTTGTCCAACCTTTCTTTGATTTGTTGTGTTTCTGGGTCTCTATTAAGAAAATTTCGGCCTGTGCCAAGGAGACCTAGGGTTTCCTAGATGCCCCTCAGTAGATGAATGGATCACACAATGGAATTCTATGCCTCCCTCAGAAAGAATGACATTGCCCCATTTGTTAGGAAATGGAAAGACTTGAAGAAAATTATATTAAAGTGAAGTAAACCAGGCCCAAAGAAACATAGGTCACATGGTTTCCCTTATTTGTAATAACTAGTATATGTCTGAGACAAGCAGAAAAGGTCAGATAAGTTGATGTTAGGTGAAATGAACCCCAAGATAAGGACTCAAATGGTTTTTCTTTCTTGCTGTTGTTTCTAACATATTTATAAGATATTTCTTTGTTGCTTTGTATGTCCCTCCCCCACAGTATAACCCCTGTTTTCACTGTATTTGATGTTGGTATAATTTGTGGAGGGGAAGGGAAAAAACAAATTGTTTAAATAGGGATACAGGTGGACCCATTGCAACAATGAGATGTACAAGATATTATGTTGAAAAACAAACTTTACATCTTTGGCAGGGGGATGGGGGGATGGGAGGTTGGGGGGCTGGAGATGGGGAGGGATGGGAAGGAGAAACAAAGGCGGAGGCAACAATACTTGATAAGGAATGTACTCATTACCTTGCCCATGTAATTGTAACCCCTCTGTACGGTATTTTCACAATAAAAATAAAAAACAGGAAAAAAAAAGAAAAGGGGATAGATCAGATTTTCCTCTTATGTGGAAGGGAAAGGATAAATGACCATGGCAAAAGCACCTTGCAACTAGAAAATATATTTAGATTTCCCAAATACATATTGCCAAGTTTAGTGTACATTGTATGTGCTTAGTGCTGTAATAACAGCATTACTTAATCCTCACATTAAATAAGGTAGGAAAACTTCTGTCTTTATTTTTCAGGTAATGCAATTGATGCATGAAAGGACAAAGAAATCTTCCTTAAAATATAAAAAGTTGTGTATCACATACCTGTCATTAAAACAACCTGTATCCTATTGTCTTTAACTACAGCCCTAAACTCTTCCCTCTCTATGTTCTTCATGACTTTGGAATTTCTTGGAAGCATCCTTGCCCCTGATTCCTTTTCTTCATTCCCCAGAAGAAGAATGTGAATACATTCATAAAGCATTTTCATAAAGCAGCATTTCATAAAACAGTATATGAAGAGGATGCACTTTCTTCAGTGTAACCAAGGTCTATGTTCTTGTTACCACTTTTCCATTAAGGGGCTAATATAGGCAATTGTCCCAGGCATGAAGATGGTACTCTAGGAAGAGCAAGAACACATTTTGGGTGTATGGTATTTCATGAAAACCTGTAAGGGCTGTGAAGCTGGGATATATAACTCTTCTTCGTCTTTTATGAATATTGCTTCCAATGAAAACCTTTACATTGCTACTCAGAGAAGCACTCTATGATTTAGGATGAGGTTGGCTACAAACACATTAAACATGGCAATAATAGTTTGAAACAAGAGGGGAAGCAAGGCCTGTGGAGGTGAGCAATCTACAGAAGGGCTAGCTATCCACTACACAGGTTCTAAGGCATCCCCAACCCCACATCCACCCCCTTTACTTCTTCACCTATATCCACATGATTACATGAGAGCAACCATAATGCATCCTTGCCAATGTATGCCAAGTAGGAAGGACAAACAAAGTTGGCAGAAAGAAATTATACTTTAAGAGGAGAATTCATCCCAAGATTCCTTCCTGTGGTAAAACTTTCAGAGAAAGACAGAAAAGTAAAAGGCCTCTAGGATCTGCACCTATCCAAGCTCCATCTCTAGATTAGGCACATGTTTCATCTGGGAAGGGGTGTATGTTGTTTTGTGAGGATGAAGGTAGCCTGTCTGTGGGTAGAAGCATCACTGACTGTGTCAATCTCTCAGTGTTACTGTGTTTACTATAACAAGTCCTTTTCCACGTTTCTGCCTAAAGGTTGCACATATTTGTTGAAGGGAGGCGCCTTTGCCTTCTTGGAGTTACTAACTTAGTCCAAATCTAAACAGTACTACTGAGACGAAACACAGGTGATGATGGGGAAGAGCAGGGATCCGAATTACAAATTTAAAATAACCTGCACATACTAGAGAGAAAAGAAAAAGAATTACTATCCCAGCTCCACAGATTTCATCTTGCAGTAAATGCCAGTTTCCAAGAAGGCTTTGATTCATCAGATAAATATCTTATGGCACATTCAGAATGTGTATGGGCAAGCCATACATTAGCATCTGCTTTAATTTAGGGAGGTTGTGCTAGTAAATGGAGAGGGGGAGCAGAATTTAATTTTATTCTGTCCCTGAAAATGATTATGAGTGACTCACAATGAATGTTGCATCACTGGATATTAATAATAATTTTTAAAGTAGGCCTGCAGGCTCTGTCTTCATTGTATTCTCTACCAGTGCTATTCAAAGTTATTGAGCATGTCAGCTTAAAATAAGAGGACTTCCAGGAGTTGATTGCTATGGACCACACAGATTGTCTGTGATTTCAACCATTTGTGTTGAATCCACAATCTACATTGCTATTTTTGTTCTACTTCCATTCACTTCTCTGTGTATAGAGCTCAGGATGACCATCTTTAAAAAAAAAAAAACTTGCTGGGAGGTTGGCTCAATGGTAGAGTGCTTGCCTTGCATGCATGAGGCCCTGGGTTTGATTCCTTAGCACCACATAAAAGAAAAAGGTGGAAGTGGCGTTATGGCTCAAGAGGTAGAGCACTAGCCTTGAGCTGAAGAACTGAGGGACAGTGCCCAGGCCCAGAGTTCAGGCCCCACAACTGACTAAATAAATAAATAAATACTTTAGAACTGCTCTTTACTTACTCTACCTGATATTTTAGAAATAATGTCATTGCAGGATATACAAACATGCACAGGTAAAAATATTAAATATTTTGTGAAATCTTAAACAAATGCAAATGAAAACAATAAGTAATAACATGTTCTGCTAGGATGACCACCTTCGGTGTTTTTATTTTGAAATATTTTTAAACTTTTAAAAAAAAACTAGGTTTAAAAAATTATGAGGAAGAATACATTTTGAACCTGCCCCCCCCACTTCCTCCACCACAAAGCATCTAATTTGAGGTTGTTCCAATTATTCACACTCCTAGTCAGACATTCAATCTGCATTGCTGTGTAAGACAATTTACTTATAATTCATAGCCTGAGTAATTGGTACACAGACCTTAGTTGTCTGTAGTAATAATTTAAAGATTTCTAATACCTTCCAGCCTTTTCCCAGGTCCTCAGGTAGTAAAGATACAGAGCCATATTTCCAAGAGCATTATCTTGTCTCACCTACTGACTTGCACCTTAGAAATGGGTCCATCTCTCGGTACCTCAGCTTTCTCCTCGATAAAATGGGGGTGACAAAGCAACACCCTCAGTACTTTCAGGATTAGGTGAAACAATGCATATTTGACATAAATTATATATATTTAATTACTTATACAAATTTTACTTTTACTAATAACAGTAGTACCAACACCTGAAATACTCTTACTGATGTATTAATAGCTATTCTAGATCATGTCTACATTCACTGGATGTGTGTTTCCTTCTTCTCTACCAAGCTACAAGGCTCCTTGCAGCCCCATATTTCTGTAACATATTACTATTGAAACTCAGTGCCGGCAAAACGGTGTTTCAAAGTCTCCATTGATTCCTCATCACAGGAACACAGGCCGAGCATTCTGAGGCTGGCACTTCTCTGCTAAGTCATGCCTGGCTCCTGAGGCTGGAGTGCTGGTATGTAGGTGCAGCAACTGGACCAGCCCATAGCTGAGGGCTGGTATCATTCTGACTAACTCACTTATATGTCTGACACCTAGACTGTTTCAGCTAGAGTTCTTTGGACATCGATTTCTAAATACGTGCTCTCCTTATTCTGATAGCTTTGGACAACTAGACTTTGTATCTTGAGGATTCCAAGTTGTGCGTCTTTCCCAAGATTGAGAACATAAGTCAAAAACACTATATTCCCTTGGGTGTCATTACATTAGACACCGCACAAGGCCAATTCTTTTAATATCATCGGCCTACCAGTCTGAAGGAGGGAGCATTGATCCTGTCTCTCAATTAAAAATGTCAATACGTTATTGGAAGACAGCAGGTGAGGTAGACAATTTGTGAGCTTAGTGGTGGAACATGTTTTGAAAACAAAATACATTGCACTCAATCCAACCCAATCTAATCAGTCTCATTGCTTTCTCTATTAAGTTGATCTACAATTACCCCTTTTGTCTTTATCCCCACTGAAATATACTGCCTCCCTCCCTCCTTTCAATACTCAAGTTCTTTCTCACTCTCAAACCACATTTGAAGCTTTCGGCTGACCCCAGGAAATTTTTTTCTCACCTCTGTGAACACTAACACTAACAAAACAGACACACACACACACACACACACACACACACACACACACACACACATTCATGCATGCATGCATGCATGCACATATATAGTAAACACAGTCATTTTATAAGACATTTTTCAGGTACTGAAATGCTGTACCATGCCTGGGATATTGTTATCTGCATACACTCATCCTTTCAACAAAGGATTCTCGATTTCTCATGTATATTAAATAGTATCTCAGTTTGCATCCTGTATTATATACCAAATGTATTTACTTCACAATGATTTACATTGCCTAGCAAAGAGGCTGAATTATGAAAGGGTATTGTTACAAAAAAATAACCCTTTAAACCAATTGATATAAATATTTTATCTGGAAAGAAAAACAGCTAGTTCTAATCACAAATCACTAGAAGAAAAATGTACGGGTTTAGGAAAAAATGAATGTTATGAATAAAGAATCACTGTCATGTCTCAGAGAAATTGAGTGTGTGGAGGTGTGCCATGACTCAGGTATGTATTTCATCTATAAAGTTGGGAAGGAGAGGTGTGAGGGATCTTGACAGCAGGTGTGTGGAGTTGGTTACCTGGTCAAGCCATGCATCTATCCTTGGATCTTGATCATAGCCATCATTCTGTGCCTGAGCACCTGTTGTACAACTGTACTTAGGGGTCAGTCAGTGTCCTCTCAGGAAGGTACACGATTTAGGTTTGTAAAATTTCAGTGTGATGAGAGTGAACTAAGTTTTTGCAGAATTGGAGAGTAGCAATGAGTCAGTTGCCTCTTACTCTTATTTTTGAAACATCAGTCAAGATTCATTTGACATTCATACTCTTTGTCATGTTCTCTTGGTACTGGTTGCTATAAAAAGGCAGTTAGACTTGCAGATGCTCCATCATTCCCTGGACCCTCCTTCTACTTCAGTGGCTCCCTACTCAGGTGTATGCTTAGCACATAATGAAAGCATCATTTGAATTAAGAAAGAAAAGGAAAAAGAGAAGACTGGTAGACACTCTAATCCATCCTTTCATGTTTCTACTTGTCTTTGATCTCTCCTTTAAATCAGCCTGCTTGTGCCTTGCACCTGCCTGGCCTGAAGACTCAAGCTCTTGCTATAGCTTCATAAATAACAGACTTAGAGAGCATCTACAGATCAAATGGTCAACCCCCTGTAATAAATCCTGTAATAATTCCTTGTGATATCTATCTATCTATCTATCTATCTATCTATCTATCTATCTATCTATCTATCTATCTATCTTCTATCTATCTCGTTTTGAGAAGAATATGTTCTTTTAGGTGAAAAGGAAAAGATAGTACAAAATTTGGAAATTGTAATAAATCTTAATTACTGGAACTTTAGATCATTATTTACTCTTTACAAAGTATCCCATTCACTCTGTCTCTGTCTCTGTCCCTGCCTCTCTCTCTCTCCCTCTACCCCCCTCTCTTCCCCCCTTTCCCCCCTTCCCCCCCCCTCCTCTCTCTCTGGATTGTGGCAAGGAAAATCAAGCAAAGTATGACAAACATTGATAATTCCCTAGTATGATCATTCTCTAAACTATGAAAAAGTCTCTGTACATTTGACCTTGGGAGATAAGGCTATTTTCCCCAGGGATTGTTTTTCACACTAATGAAGTCCACTCTCCTATGCTATTCTTCTCCTAACAGAGGGATATTTTACAAAACTGTGAGCTAGTGCCCCGTATATCAAAATATACATCAAAGATGTCCTACCTATGTCCTACCTATTCATTTATGCTTATTTATTTGGACGTTGGCTTTCAAATAAAAAGTTTTTTCTAGCTTAAGAATAATTCTCCTTTACTTCAACCCAAGCAGAAAATCCAATCTCAGCAGACATTGTTGGATAGAGGTATGTATATTGTAGAAACACTCAGATAGATATATATTGTTCCCCTATGAAAGGACATTGAAGGACATTGCAGGAAAACAATAATAACTTCACTAAGTTTTCAAATATATTTACAACTTGGTCCAGAAAGCAGTAAGGCAAAGACTAACTTTTCTTGCCATCTTTCATGACATAGCTGGTGGCTATGGTATCTTCTTGATGGAATCATCTTATAAGTGTTAATTTCTTATAGTCATTGACTCCCACAGGTTCTGGGAAAATATTTTCCCTTATTGTGTAGGAAAAGCATTAGCTGATTAAATCCTGGGTCATGCTTATAAAATGCAGTCTTTTTCTGCCTCCACAGATTTGCTCTTGGAAGTCAGTTGGTTCTAAAAGATGAAACAGGGTACAGATTTTTGTTTTTTTCTTCTGTCTTTCTCTTGCCATTTGTCTTATTTGGGCATTGATCTTGCTTCTATCCCTTAGAGTTTACATTGCTATAACAACAGCTGCGTTGGTGGGGAAGAGAGGGAGAGGCATTGCCACTAGAGAAGATTGTACAGGATCCTGCATGAAATTTTGAATCTGGAAGGGGTCAGGAAGGGCTCATGTATTATTTATTTGAACCATGCCTGTACTGTTCTGAAATCAACTAGAAGCCAAAGGTTGGGTTACTTAAAATTAAAAACTAAAAAACCTTTCATTTTCAAGATCTGCAAATGAGATCTAAAAGGTTGCCATTTCAATAGGGTTTCAGAGACACCAGGCATTTCGGGGCAAACATGATCTGAGAACAGGCCAGGCCTGACCTCAGCTCCCAGATCCCAGGCACTGGTGGTATTTCCATTTGACAGGAAATTTTGCTTCTACCTCTCAGTATATTCATTTGTGAAGCTGAGGTAATAATGTTCATTATCCAGGGATAATATTTTTTTATTTTTTTATTGTGAGAATACCGTACAGCGGAGTTACAATTACATGGGCAAGATAATGAGTACATTTCTTTTCAAGCATTGTTGCCTCCTCTTTGTTTCCCCTTCCCATCCCTTCCCATACTCTCCCACCTACCCCTACCCGATCCTACCCCCCCCCCCACCAAAGTTGTAAAGTTCATTTTTCGACATAACGACTTGTACATCTCATTGTTGCAATGGGTCCACCTGTAACCCTAGTTAAATGATTTGTTTTTTCCCTTCCCCTCCACAAATTATACCAACATCAAATACAGTGAAAGCAGGGATTATACTGTGGGGGAGGGACATACAAAGCAACATAGAAATCATCTTATAAATAGGTTAGAAACAATTGCATGAAAGGAAAAAAAACATTTGAATACTTATCTTGGGGCTCATATTTTTTTAAGAAATTCTTTGACCCAAGGTTGACCCACCCTAAGGTTCCATTGTTATAAAATTTGACTGAACTAATCACAGAATGTGCTCATTTATAAAGTGTCTGAAAAGGACACTGGGAAAGGATTCCAGGGAGCAACTGGAAGATGTTTCTGAGAGGTCTAAATTAAATCCTCATCCTGAAGTATCAATAGATTGGTAACTGCTCTCCTCATCCCATCCAGTGGATAATTGCTGTGCACCACCTCTTGGCCTGTCAGTGTGTGTCAATGTGTGTACAATATCTGAAAAATATCTGGAGTAAATGTCCTACCTTAAATTATGCTTGAAAAGTAAACTGGATGGCTATCATAGATAAGAGAAGTCTCCCCGACTTACTTTTAGTCAGGTAATTTTATTCTGTGGGCCTCTCTTCAGCAGAGAGGGAATAGAGGTCCCTTAGACCTTGAAGGAATTCTCTCATACCCCTCAGTAAGCCCAAATTCAGTATTTTCTGATAGCATGGAGAGGATAGTAAACATTCTGATATTTTCATAGTCAAGCAGTACAAGAAAATAAAGGATAGGTGCTTTTGAATCTCTCATAGGCTGTTTTTGTTTGTGATTTTGTGAATTATAATTTAACTGTTTTTTTTCCTTTGTTGGATTCCCTTTACTTTCAGCCATTTTATAAAGACAAGGAAAACTTCTCCAAACTCTGGTCCTCTCAGTCTCACTACACAAAAGGTGCTCAGTAAAATTATTTGACAACCTGGAAATCACCAATTCTGTAAACAGTCACTCTTGGATTTGCTACCTCCTTGTCACAACTGCTGTTCCTTAAGTAAACTCAGAGAGCAATTTTATTTCTGAGCTGCCCCTTCCACCTTGTAAATAACAAATTATCTAAATCAAATCACACAGAGAAACAATATCCCCACATGGAGTATATCCCGTGAGAATTGTCATTAATAAGCCTGCCAGCCAATTTATCTGGAAACTTGGAAGAAATGAAACACTAAGTTGATCTTGCATGAAATTATTACATTCTACATTCTCTGGCATTTTTGTCTTATGGAGTTGAACAGTTAAAGCTTTTCTGCAAAAGGACAGTTTTGTGTTGCTGAAAGATGTGGCAGCTCTTTATTAGCTCTCTTGAGGGGTACACCAGATTATCTGGGATTGCAACACCGATAAAGTGCACAGTGCCACTAGCTCATGGTCTCAAAACTCTTTTCTTTGTGGCTTTGCCAATGGCTCTATGAAGATAAATGTCGTGTCCATGTTCCTGGGAGGCAATTTCTTTGAAAGCAAAGTTAGTGGTTTTCCCACTGACCCCTTTCCTCAATCCCTGCTCGTAGAGTGACTTTATAGATAGGTCAGTAGCTTGTAGCATCTGCTAAATCTCTTAAGCCTAAAATAGAAAAGCACACTCTATTATTACTTCAGCCTTGTCAGTGACCTACACACTAGGAATATCACTGGGCTTTTTGGTGGAGCAGAATCTACCTGGAGGTCTTTGCTCCTGGTGGCTTCCTGAATTTGTCAACAGATTTCTGATTAAATAAAAACCATACTAAAGCTACCAGCACAACTATGTTTATTGCAGCATTATTTACCATAGCTAAGATATGGAGCCAACCCAGATGCCCCTCAGTAGATAAATGGATCAAGAAAATGTGGTATATATACACAATGGAATTCTATGCCTCCCTCAGAAAGAATGACATTGCCCCATTTGTTAGGAAATGGAAAGACTTGAAAAAAATTATATTAAGTGAAGTAAGCCAGACCCAAAGAAACATAGGTCCCATGGTTTCCCTTATTTGCAATAACTAGTATAAGTCTGAGCCAAGCAGAAATGGTCAGATAAGTTGATGTTAGGTGAAATGAACCCCAATATAAGGACTCAAATGTCTTTTCTTTCTTGCTATTATTTCTAACATATTTATAAGATATTTCTTTGTTGCTTTGTATGCCCCTCCCCCACAGTATAACCCCTGTTTTCACTGTATTTTATGTTGGTATAATTTGTGGAGGGGAAGGGAAAAAACAAATTGTTTAAATAGGGGTGCAGGTGGACCCATTGCAACAATGAGATGTACAAGATATTATGTTGAAAAACAAACTTTACAACTTTGGCTGGGGGGGGGGAGGGAGAAGGGTGGGAGAAGGGGTGGGGGAGATGGGAAGGGGAAACAAAGGAGGAAGCAACAATACTTGATAAGAAATGTACTCATAACTTTGTTCATGTAATTGTGACCCCTCCGTAAGGTATTTTCACAATTGAAAAATGGATTTTATTCTATTTTTCTGTGAATGAGCTTGTGTTCTTTAACAAATCACACCAAAATGTGGTGGCTTAAAACAATCACTTTTTTCCTTAATACATATTGCAATTATCTTTATATGGTTGTATAAAAGAGATTTAATTCAACATGTCAACTTACACTGGCAATGCACCTGGATCAGTGTCATCCTTTCCTTGGTTTACCCTTCTACCTCTGGCAGCCCCACTCAACCCACCAGGTCTCATAGTTCCATTTTCACATGGAGTATTACCCAACATGGAGTATTTCACATGGAGTTTTACCCAACATTCCTCTCTCCACTCATCCACCTCTTCCCCTAAACCCCTCTCTCCTTAGCCAAAGCATGTTTCAGCCTTCTGATACTCATTTTATGGCAATAACTTATTATCTCCCATAATTATATGGATTTAGCGAGTGTTTCTACTGAATCACACTACTTACACAACTGCTGTGATTTCCCAAGTGGCCAGATAACTTTGTTGATTTGGTCTGAATTTCCCCATGTGTTTGTAGCCCAGTTGAAACTGTTAGTGGATTTGCCTGAGTCCCATTTCTCACACTCCAGCAGGCTGCTCTGACATTTGTCTGTGATGGAGACAGAAGAGCAAAAGAGTGAACAGAAGTGTTTACGGACTCTTACAGCTCAGATCAAGAATGAGTAACTATAACTACTGGCAGGAACAAGTTACAAGGCAACCCAAGTTCTAGGAGTGAGAAAGAGACCCCTCCTCTTGAGGGAACTAACTGCAATGACCTTAGGCTAAGGATAGATTGAATGCCTAGAATCATTTTAAGAGTATTCTCTATTACTGCTCTTCAGGTGTTCTATAATATCAAGATGTTCAGTTTACACTGTTCTCACCCTTTAAACTTGTGATAGGGAAATATCTGGGAAATATATTCACAGAAAGATGAATAATTCTTAGCGTTAAATGTACCATCTGTCTATGTAGAAAATAATGTTGAAAAAACTACTCCAATCTCACAACACCTACAACATGAACTTTCTAAAATAAAGAGCATGGAGCATGAGCAAGTAATGAGAAGGAGCAGTCTGTGTGGCTGGGGGATATTTTTTATTCTTCACATACCAGAATTAGTAAAGAAAATAAATGACTCAATCATATCCTTGTGCATACACTCTGTTCTTCTCACTCCCTATTAGTCTTCAAGCCAAAAGTTCTAATTTATGAGCTCATTGCTTTGAGGAAAGTACTTTTCTACAATACCCATCTGCCAATAAGGAAACTGGGTTTTTTTAGATTACATAATATGCACCCAGGGCTCGGGATATTAGGTGGCAGAGTCAGGAGTTGAACCTGACATGCCTATCACAAATCCTCTGCTCTTCACAAGTATAAGTTCCCATAGTGGCCTTCTCTACATTTAAGGGTAACATTTCTTTTACTTTCTCTACCAGTCCTTCTCAGTCTTCTTCACTGAGCACTGAAATCAATGACTTTAAAAACTACTGTTCCCAGACTTCTACTTTAAAGATACTGATACTCATCTTGAGAATTGGGAGTTTAAAATCTCCACCAGATGATTTCATCGTGTGGACATGGTGGTATGCTCTAAAGTGTAATCATGTACCAGTTACGTCAGTTATCACGTTTATTAGAAATACTAATACTTTGGACCACATTCAGGCCTAGAAATACCATCTAAAAACAAAAAAAAATTCTATGGCTGGGCACAGTGGCTCATATCTGCAATCCCAGCTACTTGGAAGACAGAAACCTGGAGGATCACAGTTTGAGACTACTCAAAGCATAAAGTTAGTAAGATTGCAATCTAAATAAACAAGCTTAGCATGGCAATTCCAGAGTGTAATCCAGCTACATAGGAAGTAAAAAGTGGCAGGATCACAGTCCAGTGTCAGACCAGGCAAAAGTAAAAGCCTCTATCTGAAAAATAACTTAAAAGCAAAACTCGGTTCCAAGTATTGCTCAAGTGGTGGAGTACCTGCCCCTTCCCCAGCATTATTGTATTTTCACATAGCTGCCTGAGCAAGTATCATGCACCTAGAATTATATCTTTCTACTCACTTAGCTATCTTCCTCTATATATCCATTGTGTGTAGGCATTAGGATTTCTTAGACTCACATAGAGTTTCTCAGAGAAAAACACAATAAAGGCAAGTTTTACTGCAAGAGGAAGATGTAAGGCTAATGCTGAAGGATTCTCAATTTTGAGAGTTAGGTAATTACTTCATGAGTCCAGAATGATAGATCAATTGGATGCCATCTCTAATTAATAGACTACCTGAGCAGTGGGATGAAGCCAACCTGGGCTTGTGACCTGGGATGCACAGCTCAGCAGAAGCCTGGCTGTAGCTCCTTGTTTCTATGGGGACAGGTTGAATGCCCAAGCACAACCAAGTTGAAGATGAAACACACAAGCGATGGCCCAAACTAGACATTGGCTCTCTCACACCAAACAAGAAATTGCATCCTAATTCTTCTCATAATTTTCATTTCCATTTTTCTGTTGGTATGTCTGAGAAATACTGGCCCCTTACTAATTGGCATTTTAACTCTGAGTGCTAAAATAGAACAGATTAGTTTCAGGAAATATTTCTGTTTCAGATTATCTAGAAACAGTAAAAAAAATGCCCCCTTTGCAACTTTTACTTAGAATTGTTCAAGCAAGGAGAGAATCTAAACTTCAAGAACATAGCTGCTTTCTTTTCTATCATAATGCTTTCAATTCCTGTAGTTTTCAAGTAATTCATAACCCAACAACAAACATACAAAGTGCTCACTCAATGAAGCAACGTACTACCTAATGAGGAACATTTAAAATAATTGGTATATAGTAGACTTTGCTAGTCAAATATAGTGCATGTATTATCAGTAGCAGAGATATTGAGAGACTTTAGGAAATGCAGATCTCAGAGTCCTATTCAAGCCCACAGAACTACTTTATAACATCTTAAGGTAACCTAAATGACAAATAAAGTTGCCCTGAAAGTGTTGCAATTGAAGATGGGATCCTGTTATCTCAAATATAAAAGATACTATATAGATACCTTGACATAAGTCATATTTAAAGATTACAGCTGGGACTGGGGATGGAGCTTAGCGGTAGAGCATTTGCGAAGCATGTGCCAGGTCCTGGGCTTGATCCTCACCACTACAAAAAAAAGATCAATCAATAAATAAAAGACATAAAAGAAAGATGGGAAAATGTCTTATAGATACGTGAACTTGGCAAATTGAATCTGGGTATATGCAACTCACAGAAAGAATCTCTCCATGGGAGGAGGGCAGGGAAGCTAAGTGCGGATGTGGTCCCAGCTGAAGGGCAGGTTTGCCTTAATCACACACACCTAGAAATCAACCAGAGACCTGACAACATTCATTTGTATACTATATAAGAGAACTATTGGCTTCAGGGTGCCTACATGGGAATATAGGGCATACATTTCTAGCCAAGATGGTCTATAATTCACTAAGGGCAACTCAGTGAAGAAGGAGGAGAGAAGCGAAGCTTTGAGTTGTGAGTGGTGAATAGAAAGCATCTGGAAAATGGGTTAGTAAAAGAATGTGAACTGGACATCAAGGGTATCACTATACTTCCAATTTCTATGTTGAAACTCTTCCCTCAAAGAAATGGTATTAGAGGATCAGATAGATGGGGTTGATAGGATCATAAGTTGCAACTTTGATGTTTTAGATACTTCTTTTTGGAGGGTATGGCAAAGGGGAGAATTGCAATGAGGTAAGATCTGGGTATGTAGCCTCAGCTAGAACTCCTAAACCTCCCGCATTTGCTTCCTGAATGCTGGGATGGTACATGCCTATGTGCCACGTCCAGCAGCTATTACTCTTTCTTATTAAACTTTCCTTTTTATTTATACCACTGTGGAAATGCTTTTTTTTTTTTGCTATGACCATGTTTTATGTTCAGATCTCTCACTCCTAAAATCAAATTGAAAATGCTTTCTTGTGATTTACTTCAAAACTGGTTGCTCATTTCAATCCCATAAACTTCATAGTAATGAAAATAAGGTGAAGGCTAATGTGTTTTAGGGAAAGGTGATATCTTTCAGTCCTGCATGTATCAATTTATTTTTTGACTTTGAAAACCAAAATATGATTTTAAAGAAAATATTTTCACCAGCTACCTCGATTAAGCTGGATCATGTTTGCAAACACTGATAGAAATATTCTTATTAATAAGCTGGAAATGTATTAGCTTGAAAGAAAATAGAACTTCTGAACAAAATAGTTTAGTAGGTCAAGACAAAGTCAAAATTTGACAACTCATTGCAAATATCAAACAACTGTAATGCAGTCAGAAGTACATGAAGAAAAAAGTAATCACTGAAAATAAATAAATGTGAATTTTTAGAACCATCATAAAAATGAACAGGGTACATCAAGAAATATCTATTGGACATAGGCTAGAAGTCAGTGAACATAAGTACTAGAAAGGAGTGATATATGGTATTCCTAAACTCTTTTTTTAAGTTTTATTTTTTTAATTTTAATTTTTATTTTTTGTGAACATACTGTACAGAGGGGTTACAATTACATGGGCAAGATAATGAGTACATTTCTTATCAAGCATTGCAGCCTCCTCCTTTGTTTACCCTTCACATCCCTTCCCAGCCTTCCCGCACCAAAGTTGTAAAGTTCATTTTCGACATGACAACTTGTACTTCTCATTGTTGCAACGGGTCTACCTGTATCCTTAAATGACTTGTTTTTCCCCATCTCCTCCACAAATTATACCGACATCAAATATAGTGAAAGCAGGGGTTATACTGTGGGGGAGGGACATACAAAGCAACAAAGAAATAATCTTATAAATGAGTTAGAAACAAATGCATGAAAGAAAAAAACATTTAAATACATATCTAAGGGTTCATTTTCCTAACATCACATTATCTGACCTTTTCTGCTTGACTCATACATATACTAGATATTGCAAATAAGGGAAACCATGGGACCTATGTTTCTTTGGGCTTGGCTTACTTCACTTAATATAATTTTTTCCAAGCCTTTCCATTTCCTAACAAATGGGGCAATGTCATTCTTTCTGATGGAGGCATAGAATTCCATTGTGTATATATACCACATTTTCTTGATCCATTCATCTACTGAGGGGCATCTGGACTGGTTCCATATCTTAGCTATGGTAAATAATGCTGCAATAAACATAGTTGTGCTGGTAGCTTTAGTGTGGTCTTGTTTGTAAACATTTGGGTAAATGCCCAGAAGTGGGATTGCTGGATCCTAGGGGAGCTCTATGTGAAGTCTTTTGAGGAACCTCCATACTGCTTTCCAAAGTGGTTGAACAAGTTTACACTCCCACCAACAATGAAGTATAGTTCCCTTCTGTCCACATCCCCTCCAGCATCTGTTGTTGTTAGAATTCTTGATTTTTGCCATTCTAACTGGGGTGAGGTGGTATCTCAATGTTGTTTTGATTTGCATTTCTTTTATGGCTAGGGAGGTTGAGCATTTCTTCATGTGTCTATTGGCCATTTCTTGATCCATCTGCAGCCCAAACTAAGAATCTAAACAGAACATTGTTAAAAGTTATATAAGTATCAAATATGGGGAAGGCTGTACAAGTAGGAAGAAATTACATGAGCCAAATTATAATGTAGGCATAAGTTTTGTGTATAAGGAAGGTTTTTAGTGACATACTTTTTGGAGAAGGAACAAATAAAGATGATCACTCCTGCCCCCCCCCCCAAAATGAACAGGGTAAGTACACAATCTTGAACTTTGTGTGGATTTCTAAACTTACTTATGGCAAAGATTCATATTTGGTGGAAAACACTGGTCAAATGAATTTGCTTACTGGTTTTGTTTTACCTTTATTTCATATGAGATTGCCCCTAGGAAACTGTCACCAGCCAACAGACCCTTCAAATATCTGCCATAATCTAAATCACTAAATCTGAACTTCATGGACAAGGAAATAGATTGGGTGCCAAGTGGTTTTTTTTTAAGTTCCACAACAACTCATCCTGGTAAATAAATAGTAGAACTGAGTCCCAACCCCAATGTCTCATATAAATCTGGAGCCTGAACTCTGAACCACCTTATACCTATGCCTTCCAACTTGATTTTCTTTCCTATCTATCACCACACACCAGTTGTTGCTTTCATAGACTACTTGATGTAGCAAGAAGAAAAGATTTTATTTTGGCTCAGTTTCAGAGGTTTCATGGCAGGCAGGACACAGTGGAACACAGCAGCTCACATGCTAGAACTCGGGGAGCAAAGAAACGGAACATGTGTATGCAGGGCTTTCTCTTTTTTCTCCCTCTCCTTTTGTTCTTTCTTGGCCATCAGAATGTGGATGGTGACATTTACATTTGGGGTGAGTCTTCCTTTCTTAGTTAACTCTCTATGGAATCTGCAACACAGACATACCCAGGGGTGAATTTACTAATCTAATTTCAGTCCAATTCAGTTGAGTGTGAAGATTAACCATCACATTTGCCTTCTGCAGGACCTTTGCGCTCACAGAAGTGTATGTAGGATTCAAGCTTCACCTCAGTGACAACTTTGCCTAGAGTGGCTGGGGACTGGGAATATCAACACTGACAAATCAAGAGTCTGACTGTGCTATCTTCTTCAAGCTTGCAAGGGGCAATGCATTTTAGTAGATTGAATAGAATCAGAGAAGCAAGTACATCCTTCATTTCATTTGGGCAAGCCTTAGTCTCCATGATAGAATGAATCCGTCATCAGCTTCCAGCAGATGGTACAGTGAGGTATGTAGGACATTCAGTGATTCAATCAAAGTTCCCTAATTACCCCTCCTCAAAGACAAGCTGTACAAGCACAGAAGCTGCATCCAATAGCAGCTCCCTCTGGTCTGTTCCACATTTGATGCACCACACATCACACTGAACTTGTCTTCCTGTGCTTACTCCTCCACACCCATCATGTCACCTTTGGTATGGAAATTCAAGTCACTCATCAGTGTGAAAGACTGAGTTTATGATATGAGTTATTTGCTAGAATAAATCCGAGGCCTTAGACTAAGAATAGGAAGCAAGTCTCTTCTTCATAAATCGAATGTCTGGAAGAAATTTGCAATTGGAGAAGCAATTTTTAAAGACTTTATGAGACAGATGTTTTTAACTATTGACTCATTAGATGTATTTGCAAAGCTGAATTCTTTGCAAGGCAGTTAGTTTTAGGACTTGTAAATAAGTAATTCTTGTACACTTATTTTCTGACTTAAGTACATCCTCATAAATGCACAGTAGCCACAAAAATATAGTCCTTCCTATGCACCAGCAAACATATAACCAATAAATATGAATCATTATCAAATGAATATACATATTAATTATTCATTAAAGACTAATACAATAACACTAATATCGATAAATATTGGATTTAATTGACTTGGGATTTAGCTTAATGTATACCTTGGCAATAAAGAAGGCTCCTCCAGTGTTTAAGCAATGTTTTCAGTAAACTGAAGTCATCAGTCATGGGAAAAGAGCTTTTCTAAATACCAGTTCAGATTGGATGGATTAGGCCTCATCTAACTGGATAATTAGTCAAGAAAAATAAATATTCTTTAGTAAACACCATAATAATGACACTGAACTTCTAACCAATCAATGTATTGAACCATCTGTCTAAGGAAAGTAGGCAAGAGTTAGTGCCCCCTTTGCTAAACTGAAGATCAGTATGGGGGATGCAGTAGCTGGGGAACAATGGAAGCTTTTATTGACTTAAAGAAAGTGCTCTACCTTTCTACCTTTCCTAACTAGAGGCAATTAGGAACCTAGGCCTTCAAACAACTTCCCAAGGAAGTTGCTATTAGCAAAAACAATCCAATCTGGGTGTTACCTAGTTTGTAAATAAAATGGTCTAGATGTGTGAATTTAAGGATCCTCTGTTTTCCCAGAAGCTTATTATATCTCTTAGCAGAAATTTATATTTTACATTATTTTATAATTGTTATTTCTAATTACTATAAGTGTATTTTAGTTGCTATTATTTACTTTTAGTCAGTTGGCCTGGCAGAGCTTTTTTTTTCTAATTTTTTAAAATTTATTTTATTGAAAAGGTGATGAGCTGGGGGGGATTATAGTTATTATGTAAGTAAGGCAATAAATACAAATACATTTGTTTTTAATCATTGTTACCCCATCCTCATCTCCCACTTACCCTTCCCTTCCCTGCCCCTTAAGTTGTAATGTTCATATCCAACATAGTGTCAAGTGAGTATCAATATTGCTCTGCTTCATCTGTTGTCATGCTGTTTCTGATTCCCTTTCCCTTCCACATATTGTGTTATCTAATATGCAAAATATGAGGCACAAAAAATAACTAAAAGAAATGAAGAAAGAAAAAAATGAAACAATAGAGAAAAAAGAATGAACTACATACAGGGTCTAGTAAGGATCTCTTTTTTCCATAAGTTGGAGTTCATGTTGATACGCTTCATTATTATATAGTCTTAGGCACTAAGCAGTTGGGTTATTGAGAACTCCTGTTAAGAATATTATATACATATTCTAGTTCTTACCAATGAGGGAGATCATGTGATCTACTTTTCTTTAGGTATGGCTTACTTCGCTTAATATAATTTTTTCCAAGTCTTTCCATTTCCTTATGAATGGAACAATGTTACCCTTTCTGATGGAAGCATAGAATTCCATTGTGTGTATGTACCACATTTTCTTGATCCATTCATCTACTGGGGTATATTTGGGTTGTTTCCATATCTTGGCTATGCTAAATAATGCTGCAATGAATATTGTTGTACTGGTGGTTTTAGTGTAGCCTTGTTTTAGTCATTTGGGTAAATTCCCCAAAGTGGGATTGCTGAATCATTGAGTAGCTATGTGTGGTCTTTTGAGGAACCTCCATGCTGCTTTCCAGAGTGGTTGAACAATTTTACACTCCCACCAACATCCCCACCAGCATCTGTTGTTATTAGAGTTCTTGATGGCTATTCTAACTGGGGTGAGGTGGAATCTCAATGTTGTTTTGATTTATATTTCTTTTATAGCCAAAGATGTTGAGCAATTCTTCATGTGTCTCTCAGCCATTCGTATTTCCTCTTCAGAGAGATCTTCCTTAAGATCTTTAACCCACTATTTAATGTGGTGGTTGTTTCTTTGGGGGGTTTGTTTGGGGGGAACCTATTAGTTTCTTGAGTTGTTGGCATATTTTAGATATGAGACCTCATTTGTTGTATGGCTAGTGAAGATCTTCTCCCAGTCTATGGGGTTTCGACCTATTTTGTTTGCTGTTGTTGTTGCTGTTGTTGTTGTTGCTAGGTGGGTTGTGGGGCCTGAACTCTGGGCCTGGGTGCTGTCCCTCAGCTCTTCAGCTCAAGGCTAGAGCTTTACCACTTGAGCCACAGCACCATTTCTGTCTTTTTCTGCTTATGTGGAGCTGAGGAATCAAACCCAGGCCTCAAGCATGCAAGGCAAGCACTCTACCACTGAGCCACCTTCTCAGCCCTCAATATATTTTGCTAGCTATGTCCTTTGCTGTGCAGAAATGCAGTCCCATTTATTCAGCTTTTCTTTGATTTGTTTCATTTCTGGATCTTTATTAAGAAAGTTTGTCCTGTGCCAAGGAGCCCTAGTGTTTCTCCTATTCCTTCTTGTAATATTTCAAGGTATCTGTTTTACCTTGAGGTCTTTGATCCATCTGGAGTTGATTCTGGTAAAGGGTGATATATAGGATCTAACTTTAGTTTTGTACATGTTTAGCCAATTCTGCCAGCACCATTTATTGAAGAGGCTGTCTTTGTTACATCCTATTTGGCTTCCTTGTCAAAGATTAGGTGGCATTGGTCTGTGGGTTCATTTCTGGGTCTTTGAGTCAATTCCATTGGTCCTCAGGCCTGCTCTTGTTCCAGTACCAAGCTGTTTTGATTACCATGACCTTGTAGTAGAGTTTGAAGTTTGGTATTGATATTCCTCCAGCACTGTTCTTTCTACTAAGGATTGTTTTTGCTATTTACAGTCTTTTGTTGTTCTATATGAATATTTGGATTGCTTCTTCTATTTCATTAAAGTAAGAAGTTGGGATATTGATGGGTATTACATTGAATTTTATATAGCCTTTGGCAATGCTGCCATGTTCACAATGTTAATTCTCCCAATCCAGGAACATGGAAGATTTTTCCACTTCCTGGAGTCTACTTTAATTTCCTTTTTCAGATTTTTGAAGTTTTCTTTGTAGAGGTTCTTCACGTCTTTGATTAAGTTGATTTCTAGGTTTATTTGTTTATTTGTTTGTTTTTGAGGATATGGCAAATGGAGTTGCTTTCCTAATTTCAGCCTCACTCTTCTTAATGTTGATGTAGAGAAAAGCTACTGATTCTTGTGGAGTGATTTTATACCCTTCCACTTTGCCAAAGTTTTGGGTCCAGTCAAGTAACTTGGGAGTGGAGTCTAATGGGATTCTGTAGATTCTGCAAAGAGGGGGAGTATTACTTCTTCTTTTCCTATTTGGATCCCCTTTATGTTTGCCTCTTGCCTTATTGTTCTAGCTAGGAATTCTAATTCTATATTGAAAAGGAGTGGAGAGAGAGGACAGCCTTGGCTCATTCCTGATTTTAGAGGAAATGGCTTTTAACTTTTTACCATTGAGTATTATACTGGCTGTAAGATTGTTATATATTGAGGAAATTGTTATATATTGAGGAAAATATTGAATATATTGAGGAAAATTAAATGGGTTCCTAGTTTCTCCAGAGCTTTCATCGTTAAGGGGCATTGGATCTTATTAAATGCTTTTTCTGCATCTATGAAGATAATCGTGTGGCTCTCATCCTTTCTTCTATTGATGTGTTGAATTACATTAATTGACTTGTGTATATTGAACCAGCTTTGCATCCCCGGAATGAATCACGTTTGATCATAGTGTATAGTTTTTTTTATTAGTTGTTGAAGTTGATTGGCTAGAATTTTATTAAAGAAGTTTTGCATCAATGTTCATCAGAGAAATGGGTCTAGAGTTCTCTTTCTTTGATGGTTATCTGTCTGGTTTGGGGATGGGGTTATGCTAGCTTCATAGAATGTTTGTAGTGAGCTTTCATTTTCAATTTCATTGAAGAGTTTGAGTAGAATAGGAGCGAATTCTCCTTTGAAAGCCTTATAGAATTCGGCTGTGAATACATCTGGTCCTAGGCTTTTCTTGGATGGGAAATCTCTTATTGCTGTTTCTATTTCATTACTTGGTACAGGTCTATTTAGTTGGTTTAAATCTTCTTGATTTAGTTTGGGTATATCAATGTTTGCTAAAATTCTTCCATTTCTTCCAGATTCTTGAATTCATTGGCATAAAGGTCTACAAAGTATTCCTTTATGATGTTCTCAATCTTGGTTGTTTCTGTGGTGACATTTCAATTCTCATTTCTGATTTTGTTTATTTGGATGTGTTTTGGGTTTTGTTTTTTGGGTTTTTTGGTGAGGTTTGCTAAAGGTATGTCAATTTTGTTAACTTTTTTGATTCTTTCTATAGTGATTTGGTCTCTAATACATTTAACTCTAATTTTAATTATTTCCTCCCTTCTACTAGATTGGGGGTTAGCTTATTGCTCTTTTTCAAGGAACTTAAGGTATATCATTAAATTGTTGGTTTGAGCTTTACCGTTACTACGTCCCAGAGGAGCTAGTATTTTGTGTGCTCCTTTTTGTTAAATATAAACATTTGAATTTCTGATCTGATCTCCTCTATGACCCATTGGTGATTCAACAATATGTTGTTGAGTCTCCATATGTTGCAGGATTTACTATTGTGGCTTTTGGTATGAGTTCTAATTTTATTCCACTGTGGTCTGAGAAAATGCATGTAATAATTTCAGTATTTCTGAATTTGCATAAACTTGCTTTGGGCTCTAAAATGTGGTCTATTTTAGACAAGATCCACATGCTCTAGCAGAACTTTTAATCCTTTTATGTAAGAATCATAAAAGGCAATCTGGGTTTAAGGAACATGCTCATTGATTAGGCCATCATCAACCTGAAAAAAGCACAAAGCCTTTGCTTATCAGGGGCTAGAGGACATCCATTGAGAGATCTTATCACAAAAATCATCTTGTTAGCAAGCAAAGGAGTCAAACACCTTTAGATGCAAAGACCTGTATTAATGCACCTTTAAAGAATTCTATCTTTGGCTTTGACTCAATCCTTTCTAGAGAAAGGGTGCTCCTGTGGCTTCTTCATGCCATGACAGCTTTCTCTACCCTTTACCACTGTAGTCACTTCATTTGGCATTTTAGGGCAAGGGTCTGGAATTGATGTGTTTGAACCTTCAAAGAGTTGGGCTTTTGGCTTAGAACTCTGGGTACACATCAACCAAAATCTATTACTCTGAGATCAAGGTAGTCTGACAACAAACTCAGAGAAGATAGTAAAAATTGTTCACAGTTGAGAACTGAGCAGAGAAATAGAACACTGAAAATTCAGAGTCACTAAACCACGAGTTGCTTGAGGGGGATCAAGGATAAAATGATCTGTGTAGAGCAAATGGAGATATTTATGAAAATAAAATCTTCAAAAATACATTCAATTCAGTCATAAACAGTAAGCCTAAAAATTATCTTACCTACAACATTGCTAGAAATAAAACAGTACATGAAAAGGGCAGCCAAGTCACAGAAAGGGAAAGACTTAAAAGAAGGAAAAATATATCTTAATTAGGCTCTATTTATTTTAAGAAATGTGTTTTGTTTTAGAATGATAATAGATTTACTGAAAATGAGAACATAGCACAGAGAATTTCCATGCACACTGTACCTGGTTCTACTACTATTAACAGTTTCCATTAGGATAGTAATTTTTCACAACTAATGCACCAATAACAACACAAAGTATTTACTGAAAAGTCAAATTCATTTCAATTTCCTGTTTTGGCTCCAGGATCCCTTCTAGGACATTGAACCATACATAGTTCCTGAGATGCCACTTGCTTTGCGACCTTTAGCAGAGGTTCTGGAGGAGTTACAGGTGATAGTTTTGAGGAACATGAGACTGATATTTTGTAAACAATTACCACAATTGGAGTTTTTCTTTCTTATTATTAGACTGAGGCTATTAGTTAAAAGGAAGAAGGCCACAGAAGCAAAGTGTCCCTTTAACTATACATCAACAAAATCAGTGACTAAATGACTGCTGATACTGACATTGTGTGAAAATGTTAATGCGCTCTCTTTCTTAGAAAGTTAATCTTCTGTGTTGTTATCCATGCTGTGTTCTCAGATGAAGTCTCTGTGCAAAGTTCATACTACAGGATGGAAATTTACATCCCCTCTAGACAGTGTATAACGTACATGAACTACCTGCAAAACATCTGAACTGGACATTTGTCTCTTTGCTCTATGTAATTTACTTTTGCAATTCTTTATTTTTATCATTATGATCTTTGCAACATTTGCTTTTCAATTTGGATTGTGATGAATATTACTTCATTTCTTTATTGCTCAATGATTTTGTTTTTCCAGGATTAAACAAATGAAACTCTTAAATTAGACCCTGGGCCCCTTTGATATATGCCCATCTCAGTGAAGTATGTTCCTATGTACTCTCCCACTTTCTAACAATGCCAGAGTCTCCAAACTAATATTCTGTAGTTTTTATACTCGTTTGTTTGTTTTAAAAGGTCTTGTGCTGGGCTGGGAAGGTGGCTCAGTGGTAGAGCGCTTGCCTTGCATGCCTGAGGCCCTGGGTTCGATTCCTCAGCACCATATAAGCAAAAAGAAAAAAAAAGCCGGAAGTGGCGCTGTGGCTCAAGTGGTAGAGCGCTAGCCTTGAGCTGAAGAGCTGAGGGACAGCACCCAGGCCCAGAGTTCAGGCCCCACAACCGGACCCAAAAAAAAAAAAAAAGGTCTTGTGCTGGCTTGGTACATACTCTACTACTTGAGCCATGTCTCCAGTCCTTTTTGCTTTGGTGTTGTATATGTGTATGTATGGTGTGTGTGTGTGCATGCACACACACACGTGTGCATGTACAAGTGCACATATGTGTACATGCACACGTGCATGTTTGTGTGTGTTGGTTGGCTTTATTCTGGCCAAGGATAACCTAAACCACAATCTTTCTACTTAGATTTTCATATAGTAAGATCACAAGTGTGATCCACCATTCTCATGTTTTGTTGTTGTTGTTGTTGTTGTTATTGTTGTTAAGATGGAATCTCACTAAATTTTTCCATGGCTGGCTCTGAACTTTGATCTTCCAAATCTCTTCTTCTCTAGTATCTGGGATTATAGGAGTGAACTATCATTCCGAGTCTCATTTTAGACATTTTGTGTGCCAATCTTAGAATCTACAAGGAGCTCTGTACCATTATTGGTGAATAGAATTAGAAACCAAATCTAATTAGAAGGTTTTCTCACTGCTAATGTGGTATCATCCTATCTACACATATCTTATAAAATGTATACATATAGCCACATATATCTGTAACAACTGTCTAGAGGTAATATATGCATATAGATATAATAAGCTAAACACAGACTTGTACTACTACCTCCTAACTCATTGTCACATACAACATTACATTCTTTCCCCCTTACTTATTAACAGCATCCTACTCAATGAGAAACCACTTTCCAACTCTACACTACCTACTTGTTTTATTGTTCAGACAGGATTCATGGATATTGATATCAGACATGAATTGCTCAGCCATGAATCTGTGAAAATGACTTTAACAAGTATGATTGCCTTCAGTCTTACAGACTCATCACCACAGTTACAAGTTTAGCATCTTAATTTCCTTACTACCCTCCAGCTCAGTAAGATTGTTTTTACACCAGCAATTTATATTATTTTGTCACATATTTCATTCCATCTTAATCTCTTCCAAACTCCTAAATGACTTTTTAAAATTTGCATACATAAATATTTATGTTATACTGTATATCTCTATGGATTTTATTACACATGTGTCCACCACTATCTTATCAATTGGCACAATTCTACAGCTCTAAAAATATTCCTAATATATCACTCATACAATGTCCCCCTCTTCCACACAAACCTTAGCAACCACTAATATTTTCATTATTACTATAGTATTGCCTTCTCTGAAAATCATGGAATTAGAATAACCTACTATTATAGTCATTTACACTATTTTTCTTCACCTAGGAATATGCACCTAAGATTCATCCATGTCTTTTTTGATAGCTTGATAGTTCATTTCTTTCTATCACTGAATTATATTATTCCTTAGGAATATCTCCTCATGGTTTGTTTACCCATAAATCTATTGTGAGATGCTTTAGTTGCTTATAAATTTTCATGACTTCATATTCATTAAGCTGCTATGAACTTTCACATTGAAGTTTATACTGAGCTATACATGTTGAAATTATTTGGGTAAATACCTAAAAGCATGAAGGCTGAGTGGAAAGATTGTGCTTAACTTTAGAAGCAGCTGCTAAACTGCTTCTAAAGTAGCTGTACATTTGCATTCCCAGCAGCAGTGGGTGAGAATTCCTCCTCTTTCTTATCAGTAACTCCTGTTGTCAGATCTTTGGGCTTTTGCCATCAGACAGCAATTTTCATTAGTTGTACAGTGATACTTCATCGCTGTTTTAATTCGAAGTTCCCGAACTACATATTATATGGAGAATTTCCTAAACTTATTTGCCATCATGTGTATTGGTCAAATGCTTCTTTAGATCCTTTAATCGCTCATATTTTTCTCTTGTTGCCAGGTAGTGGCAGCTCACATCTGAAATACTAGCTACTCAGAAGATTGGAGATCTAGAGAACTAAAGCTCAAGGAAAGCCTGAGCAGAAAGGTTTGCTCACCAATCTGTCCAGAAAATCCAACAAACATGAGAGCTGGAGATGTGACTTGAGTGGTAGCGCACCAGCCAAGCATATGTGAGAGGGCTTGAGTTCAAGCCAAGCCCATGTGTGTGGGGTATGGTGTGTGTGTGTGTGTGTGTGTGTGTGTGTGTGTGTGTGTGTGTGTGTGTGTGTGTGTGTGTGTGTGTGTGTGTGTGTGTGTGTGTGTGTGTGTGTGTTTCTTTTTGTTATTTTGAATTTGTTGGGTTTGGAATATAAATCCTTTCATATATTTGAAATATAAATCCTTTCTCAATTGTATGTTTTATAATATATCCTCATCATGGCTTATCTTTTATTTCTTTATCACAGTTTTAGTTTTGATAAAGTTCATTCTGTGAATAGTTTTCCAAACATGATAATATTGTTGTTTTAATCTAAATACTACGGATGCTCAAACCATCACATACCTCAATATTGATATGTATCTTCTCCTGTGCTTTTTCTATTATTTTCTTCTTGACCTATCAATTACTAATAAAAATGTGATGAAACCTCATTAAAATACTGTAGTTTTCTTTTTTAATTCTATTTTGTTTTGCCTCATATATTTTGACACTATGTGCTTTTATGTAATGTTCTTTAATCTTGAAAAATGTTTAATGTGCAGTTAATATGGCTATTCCCACTTTCTCTGGATTACTGTTACTGTGGTGTCTCTTTCTCATCTCTTCAATTTTTAAAATTTAAATCTCTTATAAACAACTTTTTTGAGATACACTTTATATCCAATTTCCCCTCTCAAAATGCACAATTGAGTTTTAGTATATTTGTGGATGTGGGCACAAATGTAGTATAGAAATTGTCTACCATCTCAAAAAGAAGCTTTGTCCACTTTATTTACCACCTCTCTGTCTCTTTATACCATTCTTAAGCAATTGTGAAAGTACTTTTTGTCTTTTCTTTTATCTTCGGTTGAGATACAGACATGCATTGTTCAATAGGAACTGTGTTGAGTAGGTATGTAGTGTGAGAAGTTTTTTAGTAATATACCTGTAATTTGGTTTCATACTTGGTATTATATGAAGATGTAGATGCCAGAGTTTTACATGTCCTTGTTTCATTGTTTAATCTCTTTTCTCTTGCTTTGACCTTGAATTTCCACAAATACTCCTCCTTGAAGTCTGTATCTTCCACTGATTTCAGCTCTAAACATGACCAGAAGAGGGTGTGTGTGTGTGTGTGTGTGTGTGTGTGTGTGTGTGTGTGTGTGTTTCTGCAGCATATGCACTGTGGAAACAGTGCTCTGAAACATACCATGTATTAGTGGGTTTGTGCCTCTGGATGCTGACTTTTTAAATATATTTCTCCAGTTGTATAGATTCCTCTCACTGTCCCCCTTCTTCCCTTTTCCTCTGGTCGCTTCGCTGGCTTAAAACATTTCAAACTTATTCCCTTCATCTGTGGCCTTTCTGAGGATTTGTTTTTATGCCCTCAAAAGTAAGGTAGAAACATAAGAGGAGTTAGAATAAGAATAATGACTTTTCAGAACTGCTGGAATTTCTAGAGAGTAGGTATCTGTTGTAGAGGATGTGTGGGTGCTTTTCTCCCTGATCATTCTCCTCCTCCCCTACCTTGCTGGGGCCATGCTGGGATTCTTCTTAGATCTTTACTCCCAGCAACCTGGTGGAACTCCTAAAGCAGCTTCTCAAAGGCTCTTCCTGTCATGTCAATCCACCTTCAGATTGTCTGCATTACTAGATGAGTTTCTCCTGGTTCATGCTTAACCTAAAGTAGCTTCTGGTCCAAATGAGCAAATTAGTACTATGACTGGATTTCCCTGCAGTATGATTTCAGCGTGATTATTCAATTAGCTCTACGCTTGCTTTTACTTTTCTGAGCCTTTTCTTGTTATAAGAATGACAGCAGCACAACCATCTCTTAAGCTATTCTAAAGTATACTATTCTGTAGTGTATTCATATCATTGTGTGCTATATTTTCAGAATTGTGAATAAGTGTATTCATATGGTTATGCAATAAATATCCAGCGTTATTATCTTTCAATATGCTCAATACCCAAGTAATTTTTCCTATGAAAAATCCAATATTAATGTGGTATTTTTGGCATAATTAAGTCACCCAACAGTCACCTATTATTCATTGAATTATTATTCATTGAATTCCAGAATTTATAAGATTCACTATTTGCCTTTTACAATTTAAATACATCTATTTATAAAAAATATCTTGGGTATCTATCCATATAATACAATACAGAACATTCATTTTCCCTAAAAATTCAACATTTGGTGCCTTTCTTCCTTCTTTTTTCCTCCTTCCTTCCATCCACCCTTCCACTCTTCCTTCCTTCCCCTCTTCTTTCTACCCTTTCTTCTTTTCTTCCTTCCTTCCTTCCTTCCTTTCTTTCTTTCTTTCTTTCTTTATTTCTTTCTTTCTCTTTCTTTCTTTCTTTCCTTCTCTCCCTTCCTTCTTTCTTCCTTCTTTCTTCTTTCTTTCTTTCTTTCTTTCTTTCTTTCTTTCTTTCTTTCTTTCTTTCTTTCTTTCTTTCTAGAAATAATACTCCTTTGTGTAGATATGCTACAATTTAATTTATCCTTCCACCAGCTACATGATATCTTTAATTCTTGGAAATTTTAGCAATCATAATAAAGCTGCTGTACACAGTAGTATGAAACTTTGTGTGTCATCTTTTGACTTGCATTGAGTAAATGCCAAGGTGCATGATGATAGGTCATAGGACATAGTATGGTCATCTATATAAGGGAACATGAACTGTCTTCCAAATTGGTCATGCCATTTTGTATTCTCACCAGCAAATAAATGAGATTTTTCTCTTGATCAATATCCTTATCAGAATTTAGTTCTGTCAGTGGATTTAATTTTAGCCTTTTTAAGAGCTGTATAGTGGTATCTTTTTGTTTCAACTTAAAATTCTCTAAAACCATATGACATTGCCCATGTTTTCATATATATATATATATATATATATATATATATATATATATATATAAATGAATTTTCCCCTTGTATATATTGAGATTTCTAGTCATATCTTTTGCCCATTTTCATTTGGGTTGTTTGTTCATTTGCTCTGTACACTTTGGATCTATTCTCTATTCTTCATTAGATATGTGTTTTATTCCATCTATGGCTTGATATTTCATTTTCTGAACAGAACTTTTAGCTGAGCAGAAGTTGCTTGTTTTAGTGAAGTAACACTTACCCAGCTTACCAGGATCCCAGATCATTGGGCTTTGCTCGATGTTAACTTCTGGATGTTTTATGGGTTTTCATATTCCACTTAGCTCTAAAAATCCACTTTGGTTTCTTTTTGTAAAAGGTATAAAGTCTAGATTCTTTTCTTCCCTTTGGCTGTCCAATTGTTCCAGCACCATTCTTTCAAACTAGCTGTTCTTTCTCCATTGAATTACTTTTGCTCCTTGTTCAAAGCTTAATTGACTATGAATGTGGGGCTATTTAAAAGTGTTCCTTTTGTTTCATGGATCTGATAGTCTATTCAGTGTTCCACTGTCTTATTTATTATAGTTTAATAGTAAGTCTTTAAGAAAGGGAATGTCAGTCATCTATATTTAAACTCTAATAAAATTTTTCATTTTGAAAAACATGTTGATAGATCTTTCTAAATGTTAGTTCTTGTTGTTAAGATTTACATGGCTATAAAGATTACAAATCCAATCTGTCAATATGTCCCAAATAACCAAGAGTGTGGAGATCTGAGCTTACCATACATTTGTCAGAAATATCAATGTGAGCAACCTCAGTATCTACTTCAAAAGTAGAGAAATCCTTGCGTGATATCACTACTCCAGGATTCTTTGGAGGCATAGAATACAATGGCTGCATACTCAAATAACATGGTCTGCATATGTTTTTATTGGGAGAAGCAGTCATAGGGTGACTGCCTGCATTCTGCATTCTCAGAGCTCATTGCTGGGGTCAGACTCTTAACTTAAAGTTACTCCCAGGTTCTATCTAGCAACCCAGTCCCTAAGGCCCTTTACTGCACTCCAATTACCTCTTCCAGAATAAGTCACCCACAACATAACTTTCTATATTTCTTTCTTTAGGTGTCTACTTGAAAAATTTCCCTCTTTGATCCATAAGGGCAATTTAGACATAGACACATTCCCTTGCATTTATCATGTATAGTATAAAGAAATGGACTGTGTACTTCCAAACTGAATCTTCATCTCTCTTTTAAAGCACAGCCAATTGAAAGAGAAATTTAATCTCTGATAGGATGATTTCCCTGTTGTATCTATTTTTATTTGCTCATAATCCTGATATAATCCACACTACATAGAAAAGCACATCGTATCTTTTCATTTTCTCTGCCTTGTGAGCATCTACTTTAGGCTATAAGCAGCTTTGGTCTTATATTAGCTTTGGGATTTTTTTTCATCAAAAGCCATCCCCCATCAAAAGTCACACAAAAGAAACAGGGAGGTGTTGAAATGTGTACAGATGGATTATTATTCTAGTTATAGTAACTGTGCCTCAAAACAGCACAGACTTACAGTTGTCCCATCAAGGCAAGAAATTTAACCCTTTGACTCATCAGGCAATTTACACAAAGAGGAGAAATAGGTATTCTGCACCTCAGAAAGAGAACATTAGTCAGTAGTCTTCTTTGTTAGCCAGAGTAACATAGCCACTCCCAATGCCAATGTCATTCCTGATAAAGGCTCTTTGTTAGATTCAATGAATCGGCTGACTCAGCTTTGACTAAGTGAAATGGCTAGAATATGTGAGCAATATTTTTCATGATCACTAAATACCATAGAGATCTATCCTTTGTAAAGTTTTGACCACATAAGGACACACAGTCTTTCTCTACAAAGAAAACTGCCATGCCAAAAAAAGTATTCATTCTTAACTCTAAATCACATCCTGAAAGAATGGGAACTTTTCCTCTCATCATTCACAAAACTACTATATGCTTATTTCTTAGAAAAAAAAGCAGAGAGAATGGTACATTATGCTTGTTAATAATGGCTCTGTGCCAAATGGAGACAATGAGAAGGTATCCAGCTTCAGTTTGAAGCATGGAAAAAATTTTCTAACTTTTGAGCTGTCACTTCAGTTTAGAAAAGAAGGATAAAGGAAGTATTTACAGTTCGCACTTTGTTCATGTAGTCATTAGTTAGTTGTTGGAGCCTATCTTTCTTTTGAGCTTCTTTTTATTTATTTATCCAAGTATATCTATTTCATTTCTTATGTCAAATGGGAAATACAGAAAGGTAATAAAATTCAGAGTAAACAGCTTGGTTGCTTTTTAATATGTCTTATAAAACCCTGGATAAGTTTGATTTTTTTTCCAACTAAAAATGGAAACAAATATTTGTATATTTTTGGATCTATATTCTCCTACCTTTATCCATTATTGTTCAGTTGAGAAGTTTCTTGAGTACATAAACATTCACAAAATTCTAGTTGAATTAATGAATAAATGCATTATGGCAGGATTCCTACCACTTTTCTTCTCACCCTAGACACACCCTTTTTCTCTCTTTCACTCTCACACTCTCTCTGTCTCTTTAACTATATAAAAACTTTGAAATTTAAAGGTGCATTAGAATGATCTAGGACATTTTCTGGGTCCAAAATCAATGTTTGATTCAGTTGATCAGGAATAGGACTAAGTATTTGCATTTCCAATGCCACTTGTCCAAAGAACTATACTTTGAAAATCATTCATCTAAATGTATATGTCATTAACGTGTTTGTTTTTTCCCCTTCAGCTCAGAAATGTTCTCCATAGCAAACAAAGTTGATTCTTCTTGCCACACCCTTTTGTTCCCTCTCAGATTTTTATCTATTGGCTGAAGATTCAGTCCACCAGGAATCACTTTCAAGGCCACATGTCTCTGTTCTTTCTGGGAGCCTCTTCTGAAGCTTCTAGAAGCTAATATACAGCCCAGAGGTGCAGTTACACATCCTCAAGGGATGTGAATAGGAAAACAAGTGTCATAGTCTCAATTCCTCTTAATTCTGAAAGAGATTCTGTAGGATTCTCAGAGACCCATAGAATTGAGCCTCCACTTTCTACAGTAGTGACCTTGATATAAGTTCATATTTGCTATCCTACCTCTCCCATCTCAATCTTTCTCTTCACTTTTGCCTCTTGGGTCACATTCTAATAAACGACCAGCACCATTATTTTTATCTTTCTCTGAATCTTTACCACTGTGAACAGCTGCTCTGTTCCTCTTATTCTCTTAATCATCAGCTAATTCTATGACCTTCTTCTCCTTGGATTGTCACCATCACCTTCTGTCTGTGTGTCTATGAGGAAAGTGTCTTAATTTCCTCTTCTTATAACACCACACTTTGAATTAGAGCTTAACCTATTGACCTCATTTAACCTTAATTACTTCTTTAAATATTTATATATTCAAGTATTCCCATACTCTCAGGTACCAGTGTTAAGACATTAACATATGAAATTGGGGTGAGGATTTGTTGTGCAAGTCAACCCAGGACAGAAATGACAGGAAGGATCACAGTTCTACATGGGGCTGTCTAAGAGGTCTCTCTCAGGAGTTAGAGCAGAATCAAGGATGGAGAGCTGAAATGATAATAATTGTAAATTATTGTAGATTATAAATAACTATAGTGTCTGAAGTCTCTAGCATTTGTTGTCTTGTTAGCACTCAGCCATATTATTATTAACTCAACAGTCAAGGAAATGAGGGGTCACTGTTAGAGAGAAAAGTAACACTCAAATAAAGGTTTTTCAATCACACCATATTCTTTGATACTCAGAGTCACTAATTGGTGGACTTGGATGATGGTTTATTTTGTGTGTCAACTTGCTGGGTCCTAGATATTTTCAGATACTGACTCAAACCTTGTTCCGGATCTTTCTGTGAAGGTGAGTTTTAGATGAGCTTAACATTTAACTTTATAGGCTCAGTAACACAGAATAGCCTTATAATTGTTCTTCCTGAGAAGTCCTGCCTTTGTGTAAACAAGAGGAAACTTCCCCTTCTCTGTCAGCCTTGAAATAGGAAATCATTTGTTTTTCCTGCCATGAGACTCTAGCTGAAACAATGGCTCCTTTTGGATCCTGAGCTTTCAGATTAGAATTGTACCATCAATGCTCATAGGTCTTCAGCATGCTGAGTGCAGATCTGGGGACTTACCAGCCTTTATACTTACATGAGCCAATTCCTTATGCTGGTTGTATATCTCAGGGAAAATCTGACACATCCTATTATTATTTCTTTCCTGCAAGCAAATTCAGATGTATTCTTTTCTTTCCATTTTTGCCACTATTACTATATCTTAAGCCATATCAACTCATCTGACCATATTAATACAGTATCTTGTCTTGAGTTCCCTGACTCTAACCTCCTCACTCATTGCCCTCCCCCACAACAGATATATAAGACCACTTTACACATAAACGTACACACTCACACACATGCTTAAGTCTTCAATGCTAAACCTGATATTCAATACAATCTGGATTTTGACTATTTCTTTATTGGATGTTTTTTTATTGTAAAAATACTGTACAGAGGGTTTACAGTTACATGAGCAAGGTAATGAGTACATTTTCTATCGAGCATTGTTGCCTCCTCCTTTGTTTTTTCCCTTCCATCCCTTCCCTCTCACCTCTACAACTACTCCCCCACCCACACCAAAGTTGTAAATTTCATTTTCAACATAGTGTCTTGTACATCTCATTGTTACAATGGGTCAACTTGTATCCCTTTTCAGCATTTTGTTTTTCCCTTCCCCTCCCCAAATTAGAAAAATGTATATACAAGATGCAGGGCACCATAATCAAATGCAGGGTTATACTGTGGGGGAGGAACATACAAAGAAACAAAAAAAATACATAGTACATTATAATTACATTAGGAACAATAGCAAGAAAGAAAAAATATTTGTGTCCCTATCTTGGGGTTCATTTCACTTAATCTCATATTATATGGTCATATATACATAGCTTTTGATCTTTTCTGCTTATCCTAGACATGTACTAGTTATTGCAAATAAGGAAAACCATGGGACCTATGTTTCTTTTGGCCTGGTTTACTTCACTTAATATAATTTTTTCCAATTCTTTCTATTTCCTAACAAATAGGGTGATGTCATTCTTTCTGGTGGAGGCATAGAATTCCATTATATATTATATATATATAATATTATATTATATTGTATTATATATTATATGTACACACATATATGTATGTATACCATGTATATATGTATATACCATATATATATATAATATATACATATACATATATGTATATATGTATAGCTAATATATACATATATAATATATATATACATATATATATACCACATTTTCTTGATCCATATACCACATTTTCTTGATCTATTCATCTACTGAGGGGCATGTGGGTTGGTTCCATATCTTAGCTATGGTAAATAATGCTGCAATAAACATAGTTGTGCTGGTACCCTTAGTATGGCCTTGTTTGTGATCATTTCATTAAATGCCCAAAAGTGGGATTGCTGGGTCATAGGGGAACTCTATGTGGAGTCTTTTGAGAAACCTCCATACTGCTTTCCATGTGATATCTATCAATATTCCAACTTCATTCTTCAATGAAATAGAAGAAGCAATCCAAAAATTCATATGGAACAGTAAAAGACCCCAAATAGCAAAAACAAACCTTAATAGATTGACTATTTTTTCTTTTTTTTGGGGGGGGGGAGGGTCCAGTCATGGGGCCTGAACTCTGGGCCTGAGTGCTGTCCCTCAGCTCTTCAGCTCAAGGCTAGCGCTCTACCACTTGAGCCACAGTGCCACTTCTGGCTTTTTTCTTTTTGCTAATGGGGTGCTGAGGAATCGAACCCAGAGCCTCATGCATGCAAGGCAAGCTCTCTACCACTGAGCCACTTTCCCAGCCCCAGATTGACCATTTCTTAACTCAACCAAAAGAATGGAATCTTTCTCCATACATTTCTTTCATCCTTATCTAAATACATCTAGTACTTTATTAAGCTTGGCAAACTACTGTGTCCTCTGTTCAGGCTACCTCACCTCCTCTGTGTCCTTCTCTGCCTCATCCATAGTTCTACAAAGTCCCTCCTTTACCTTGGGCTAGTTCACCACTCACCCTTTTCTAAAAGCTTCTAGCCCTAGAAAGATAAGATTACTAGATCAAGTTACAGAAAGATGAACAGTGTGGTAATACATAACCAGAAACTATGCTGATTGAAAGACATACTTCAGTTCTACCTCTAACATGAGCCACACTTAGCATAGGTCATATCTCCTTTAATAGGGAGGGGGTAACCATTTGACAAGAAATGTACTCACTACCTTACCTATGTAACCGTAATTCTTCTGTGCATCACCCTGACAATAAAATTAAATAAAAAAGAATTTCCTCCTCTAAATTTTGATGCAATAAAAGCTAACATCTTTGTAATCCTAGTAGAATATTGACTTAATTTCTCACTGATCTGTGTCCTAATCAAATCAGATAAAGCCAAAAGCAAATGTTCCTATTGATTAAATTGGTCACAAGGTTTGTTCTGGGAAGAGCAACCATGAGATATGAGAGATATTCAGAGACTAGAAAGCTAGAAGTGATTTTATTTGTTAACAGTATATGTGCAGCAGATGTGTGTGTGTGTGTGTGCAGCAAGCAATGATGTAAATTCTACCTTAGTGAATGCAATACGTAAAAATGGCTTATAGGCTCCAACAAAAGAAAAATGACAAGAATAAAAAGAAGGAAAATATAAATTAAACATGAAACTAGCAAAATAATTGTAAGACATGTATACTGACAAGTAGAAAACATCTTTGAAAGAGATGACAAAAGACCCAACTAAGTGGAATACATGCTGTGTTCATGGATGGGAAGATATACACTATTGAAATTGTAATATTCTCACAACTGAAGCACATATACAATACAATCCTTATTGGGATCTTAGCTTGATTTACAATTTATTTTTGTAGAAATGTATAAGCTGGTCCTCAAGCTCATATAGAACTATAAGAAACCCAGAATAGACTCTCCACAGAAATGTAAAAACAAAATCTTGAATGGCAAAAAAGGAATTGAGGAAATAAATTTCTTATTTAAAAACTTATGACAATGCTACAGTGATCAAGACAACAGAGTAATACATGATTATAAGAATATAATGCTGGTGGCTCAGACCTGTAATCCTAACTACTCAGGAGGCGAGGATCACAGTTCAAAGACAGCCTGGGTGTGAAGTCCATGAGAAACTTATCTCCAATTAACCACCAGAAAACCGGAAGTGGCACTGTGCCTCAAATTGTAGCACACTCACCTTGAGCTGAAGAGCTCAGGGACAGTGCCCAGGTCCAGAGTTTAAGCTTCTCGACCAACCAAATATAGGCAGACAGACAGACAGACAGACAGACAGACAGACAGACAGACAGACAGACAGACAGACAGATAGATAGATAGATAGATAGATAGATAGATAGATAGATAGATAACAGAATTGCAAATGCAAAAACATACATGCTAACTTGATTTTTCGTAAAGACCAAGGAAATTAATGGTAAAGGAGAAAGCTTTTCTTAAAAGGAACTACCACAATTTTCAAACCACATACAAAAGAATGAGGGATATATACTATACAAGGGATAGTAGGAGAAAAACAAAGGAGGGGTAACAATGTTTGACAAGAAATGTACTCATTATCTTACTCATGTAACTATAACCCCTCTGTACATCATCCTTACAATAGAATTTTTAAAAAGTAACACAAAATATACCTTATTATACAACTCTCAGAAAGATATAGTCATATAGTTTCATGACCTTTAAGTTAGGCAATAACTTCCTATACAAAACAAAAAGATCATTTAGTCAAAAATCAATGTTTATGCCTTAAAGGACATCATAAGATTGTGAAAATACAACCCACAGTGTTAAATGCTACATGCACTGTGAGGAACTTTATAAAATGTTCAAAAAGAGCAAATTCATAAAGACTGAAAAATAGATCAGTGTGTCCATGTTCTGTCATTCAGATTTCAAATGTATCCCAAATAACAATGTGTTAAAGGCTTGGCTCCTATGTGGTACCATTGGGAGATAGCGGAACAATTAAGAGGTGGTACCAATTAAGACAGCTTTAGAAGAAAAATAACCAATCATTTTGGGCTTAGAGGTGTGGCTCACGTGGTAGAGCAACATCTAATGAGAGAAAGCATTAGATCAAGAGTTTGAGTCTCAATCTTGGATAAAGAAATTCTCTCAGTAAGAGAATCTGGGGTCATTAGAGAGATGTCTTTGAAGGGGATTATAGGAGCCAAGCCCACTCCAGGCTCTTTTGGCTGTGAAGTGAACAATTTTGCTTCGCCATACACACCTATGATGATGGGCTGCCTTACCACAAGTTACCATAAACACAAGGCAACTGGACCATTAGAACAGGTACTAGATTATTCAAAACATGAGACAAAACAAATCTCTTCTCTTTAGAAGTTGATAAACTTTAATATGGATCATCATAGTGATGGAAGTTGGCTGACATACCAGGGACTAAGGGGAGGTTAGACTGGGTTCATTGCAGTATGGGTTATTTAAGGGTAATTTAAATAGTATGAGAATTGTATTAGTTAATTTTCTAAAAAAAATCCTTCCTCTAGCCTAGGTTCAGTAAAATCCACTCCAAAGCAAGGCTTTGAAGTTTAGGCTACCCTTCTGCAAGGATTCATCATGTAAGATGGTTCCATTGATGTTGAGTGAGGGAGAATGAAGGGAAACAAATAAGCTAGCCGTGATTTCTTGGCATGAAATGTTTTTGAAATATGCTAGAAAGAGTTTTGCTTTGTCAAAATGGACCAAATTCACAGAAGCTAAATTGGTGAAACCCACTAGACACTATGTTGGAAATAACTATACAACTTAGCGGAGGGGCAGGGGAGAGGAAGATTGGGAAAGAAAACACTGAGAGAGAAAGAGGGAGGGGTGACACTGATCAAACGTAAATGTACTTATTGCCTGACTTATGTAACTGTAATCCCTGTATACATCGCCTTTACAATGAAATTTAATTAAAGGTCAACAGAAACATGAGCTTCCCTTTACTGATAAACTCTGTCTTTTTAACCACCAAAGAACAGAGTAAAGTAAAGATGAAAGAGAGTGGTGGATTAAAAGAAATGATCTGCTGAGGAGACAAGTTCCTGAAACTGAATCTCCTAGGTTTAAATCTCAGCAAAACCATTTCTATCTGAAATTCAGAAAAAAAAATCTTCAAGAAATCACTTAAGTTCTTTGTGTCATAGTGTCTTCATTTCTAAGTTTGCAGTCAATTCAGGACATCAGTGCTTTACAAGGATTTAATGAGCTGGTAGTTAGGAAGCTTTTACAGTTGTACCCAGCATATCATAATCATGACATAAATGTTTGTTGCTTAAATATATCATATTAAAAATAGCACAATGAGCTAGGCACCAGTGACTCATGCCTATGATCCTAGCTATGTGGGAGGCTGAGATCTGAGGATCATGGTTCGAAGCCAGCCCAGGTAAAAAAGTCCCTGTGAGACTCTTATCTCCAACAAACCATTCAAAATCTAGAAGAGCCACTGTGCTTCAAGAGTTAGAATAATAGCCTTGAGCACAAAGAAGCTCAGTGATAGTGCCCAGGCCCTGAGTTCAAGCCCTATACCAACAAGAAAAAAAGGACAATGAGGTGATAGAGAAAACAAATATATAAATTCTAAATAATGCATAACACAATATTTATTAAAATAAATTATAAAAGCAAGTTGCTGTTTATTGACTCTTAACAGATTTAGCTTACCTTCACTCAAATGCACAGTTTTGTATCTCTTCTCACTCCAGTGCTAATCTCTATGAATGTTGAATTGTAAAACTCCAAAATTCCCTATCTTTCTTCCTTTGGACTTGAGGATTATGTGCATTTTATCATTTGTCTATACCCTATACTTCAAAATCTTTGAAATGTTTTATCTGTTGCATTAATTTGGGGAATTGACCCCGCCAATAGTTATATATTGACAGCCTAATTTCCAATGTTTTGATTGAGAAAGCAAAGGGTAAGGTTTAGATGAGGTCATGAGCATGGGCCCACTTGCTATGATTAGTGTTCTTTTTTTAAAAAAATTATTGAGAAGGTGATGTACAGAAGGGTTACAGTTACATAAGTCAGATAATGAGTACTTTTTCCTTGTGAACAGTGTCACCCACCCCCTCATTCCCTCCCAGTTTTTCCCTCCTGTCTCTCCTCCCCACCAAATTGTATAGCTCATTTCCAACATAGTGTCAAGTGACTATCACAGCTGAACAGGTTCACCCTTTGTCCCACTGTTTCTGTGCTTCCCTTCCCCTTCCCCTCTCCAAATCTGATAGAATTATATGCAAATCTTCTTATAAGACGATCTCTTTCTCTTTCTTCTTCTGCCCCTTTCTCTCTCCATGCACACATATGTAAATAAATAGTAAGTTGAATACCTATAAGCTAAGAGATGATGCCCCTGAATTAGATTTTTTTTTGTCAGTAACTTGACCTTGGAATTCCACCTCCAGATTCTGAAATTTTCAATTCTGTGGTTTACTTTCCCCTGTACATGTTATTCAGTTACAGCAGCCCAAGTTGTCCAATTAACTCTACTTCTTGTAAGAAACACAATTGTACAGAAATGGCTCTTACTCGTTAGATATGGATAAGCAAATGGGGGTTATTTTATTATTTTCTTTATATCATATTTCCTCTAACACATATTGAATCCAATTCTCAGGACATCCTACCTCTCAGGACATGTCTTGATTTCAAATTCATGGAAGCAGTTCATAAGTGTCCTCTCAAACCCAACCCTGATGATGTCTGCTTTATGTTTATTGAACTCAAAGTCTGACACATTCACCACTTTGATGGAAGGTTCATGAATGACAATACTTCTGAAGACCCAAAGTCTCAGAGTTTGATGTCGGCCTCCTTAAAGATAATACACAGGATAATACTCACTGAGTTTGCATCTTCCACAGTATGTAGAGCTCTAATTCCTGGTGCCTTCCACCTTGGAATCTACCTGGAAAAAACTGAAGTGAGCGGGCATCAACTCATTATCTTGGCCTAGAGAAGCAGTTTATTGAAACTTTACTTGATCATACCATCTCTTTATTAAGGTTATCTACTCCACAGTCATTTTTAAAATTTCAAATGGACTTCACATGGAAATTATGGAACCTGCTCAAATAACAACCACACTGAGTAGCATTCCCTTCATGACTAATTCCAGGTTATCTTGTTAGCCAAAGAATATATTCCTATATATGTCTCATTCCCCACCTCTCCACAGTCACATCTCAAAACATGTTCTTTTCTCTTTTTGTTCTACAATGTATTTTGTCACTAACCTACAATGTCTGGTAGGTCAGATGTGCTAAATGCAATGTTCAGTTCAGGGGCATTTTCAACTTGGGGAAAGTTAATGAGATGTAAAGTTGAGAAGCATTTATCTATGAAGTATTCTACTAGAGAGTGTTGTTTTTATGATCTCCAATTCTCAAAAAAATTTTGTTTCTCTAAAGAAATGTTTGATAACAATTTCCCTGGTAATTGAAAGAATTGTTTAAATTTGTGTATCTAATATTGCGATTGCAAGACAAGACTTTCTTATGAGGGGACCTTTGGGGAATACAAAATGGATTTTATAATATTGTTCTTCTATTCAGTCATAAAATGAAAACCCTTAATATGAAATTTGTTTTAGAGAACTTATGACCCCACTTTTTTTTGTACCATTCTAATATTGATCTTATCCTGTTCCATGCTCAGCGCTGCATTCTTGGCAAATATCTCCATTCTCTGGAACTTAATAGCCAGTCATATGGTTCCAGAAGTTTCTGCCAGCGCCTTAATGACACAGTGAAGTGTCAAGTGTGCAGGGAAATCTCTCCCAACAAGTCATTGCTTTTTATGGAGCTCTATTCTATTCTAGGATTTTCTCTAGTTTCTTCAAAAAAGGAGAGGAATTTAAACAAACTTAAACACCACCAACTTCTAGACTTAAAATGCATGAATCCCCCTGGCACTTCCTCATTTCTTCTGATATCATGAACCTAGATCCAACTAAAGCATCCAGTCTTGGAAAGGCTTTCCCAGAACCACTGATACTTACCACAATTCGTGTTCACATCTGTCCCCACAGAGAGACCACCATGCACTCTTCGGACAATGTGTACTCCCTGCCCAAATGAGATTTATATTTGGAGTCAGAGGCTGTGAATAAATTCACAATTCCTGCTGCTATCAGAAATTTGGGCAATTTTAATTGGAACAATTAATGCAGAGTGGTAGATGGTTCTCATCCTTCTCTTCCCCCCAATTTTATAAGCTCTGTAGTGCTGCCATCTATAGTGTTATTTCCTTTCTTGTCCATCCCCATGAATATTGAAACCATTTAAATTCAGAGAAATAAAACTTACTCTTTACCACCGTCTCCAAGAAGTATATTCATAACCTGACTATGTTTGGGAAAGTATTGAGGTTACTCGTGAGATTAAGAGTGGGGGTTCTTTAGCAATGGGATCTCAATCATTTTACCTACTCTCTTCCTTTTCTGCTCATCTTTGTGACTTTCCAAACACCCATAGTACTTCTATATGGCTTTTCCCTGGACAAAACTCCAAGTAAGCTGTCATTTAACACTCTCAAATCACAATTATTTTGTCATATGAAATAAATGAATTATCCAGTTATCTAGTCCAGAGCTTTTTTTATATGAACAATGGCCCATTCGTTGAATTTCTTTTTGAAGGGGGTGGTATTAGGATTTGAACTCAAGGCAAGTGATCAGCAACTTAAACTATGTCTCCAGCCATTTTTGATCTGGTTGTTTTGAGACAAGGTTTGCTTTTTTCTTGGCCAAGCCTAGAAAGTGAGCATCCTATTTATACTTCCTACCATAGCAGTGATGATATCTTCATTAGCACAGTCAGCTTTTTCTGATGAAAGTCCTTTAACTTCTATCTTCTTGATCTTACTCTCCAGGGTAGTTAGAATTATAGGTGTGAGACAGTGCCACTACATCCAACTTCTATATGTAAAGAGTGTTCTTACAGAGTGTTTCCATAAAAACCTTCTGTCTTATGTGCATATTGTAAACAAGATGGTTATTTCTTCAAGTCTCTAATATAGCCAGTGTCCCATGTCACATCACCTGCACATTCCATTTTAGCTACATTAAAGCAGGCACAATTTACCTGAGGAAAAAGCAACTCCAAAGAGTACCCTGATTATGGCATTATCCCACTCACATGATTATAATAATGGCAATTTGTCTGCTAGGGGATGAAGTTAAATGACTGAACTCAACTTCACAAGGTATAATAAAACAGTAGAAAAGATTCTGCAATGATAAAAAAATCACTGGAGAAGATACATGTATATATAATATATATGGCATGTGATATACATAACTCTGTGATATATAAGTAAGTACATGATATATACTGAATCTCTCTTTCTCTCTTTATATATACATATATACATATATATATACTGATATATATACTGATATATCAGTAGGTCTTTTCAGAAATAATTTATCTAGAATGAAGTTTGTTTTCAAACTCTGAAAATCACCTACCCTAGTAAAAGCTACCTCTAGCCTCTCAACCTTTTCAATTGCCTCCTACACTACCAATATCATTTCCAATTATTTTGTTTTCTGGACATGGGTATGATGTTAATATTCAAAGAGGCTTACACTGAAATGGCAGAGAGGATCTAATCAACAGTAGTCACTGAACCATAACCAGAGTAACTTAAGTTCTGTTGTGTGGGAGTGAAATAAAAGAATTGATTTGGAAGTGGCGCTGTAGCTCAAGTGGTAGAGCGCTCGCCTTGAGCTGAAGAGCTGAGGGACAGCAACCAGGCCCAGAGTTCAAGCCCCACGACCAACATAAAAAAAAAAAAGAATTGATTTTCTTATATAACAAACGGATCCAACAATTATTGTCTTAAAACTGTAGTCATTAATTTTTATGTAATACTGAGAATTAGTTATTGGAGCTGGGCTCAACTGGGCTGTAGATCTCAGGTAGGCCAACCCATGTGGCAATGACCAGTTGACAAGTATTTGAAAGCAGTAGTTTCAGGATGATCTTATCTGAAACAGCTCATTTCAGTTCCACATAGTTGTAAGTCACCAATGTAGCCTGGGCTTGACTTCATTGCAGTCACAGGGTTCCAAAAGAAAGAAAGATTCAGGAAGTCTCATTCTCTTGTCATCCAGACTGAGAACTGACACCGATTGCATTCAACTCAACCAGTCACCAGCCCAGATTAGACCCCCAGGATGGAGAAACAGCTTTCACTCATGAATAACAAAGAACACTCTTTACATATAGAATTTGGATGTAGTGGCACTGTCTCACACCTATAATTCTAGCTACCCTGGAGAGTAAGATAAAGAAGATAGAAGTTAAAGGCCTTTCATCAGAAAAAGCTGACTGTGCTAATGTCACATGTTATGTGGTCATAGATACAGTTACGGAAATAATCTCTGGTCAGTTTTGCAAGGTATTTCCTGAGAGACATTTTCTTCTCTTTGAAGTATTTAAAACCAGCAAGAGTTAATAAAAGGAAATCTCCAGGAAAATCCTAAGGAACACCAGCAAGATCACCATCTGTAATTGGTGTTAACTGATGACCAGTTGCTCAGATGTCTTCATATCTGTGAAGAGATTTGCTCCTTGCTAAATCACTTGTATGCTCCAAACACAGCTGATTTTTTTTCTATCTTTGGTTTCCTGCTGCCTGTTCTGCTGAACTTTACTATGATAGCATTTTATATTGCAAATGTTTTTGGTATTTGACCATTTGTTGAGGAGTTCTCAAATATTTAATAAGAAACTTATATTAGCTCCCAAGGCTTACCAACCTGGGAGATTTTCAAATGCTTGCTCAAGAAAAAAATAAATCAATAACATGTTTAAGTTAACAGTACTTCAGTCAAGATGAAAGTACAAATAAGCACCTTGAAAATCCTATGACAAAGTAGGGGTGGATAAAAGAGAAGTGTGGACAAATGTAGTCCCAATAACGAATGTATATATGTGAAGATGGAATTAGTAGACTGAGAAGATGGAAGGGGTTGGGAGAAATTGGGAAGAATAAAAATGGAAGGGATGAGATTAACTCACAAACTGACACAATGAATTTAAATCCTGTGTACAAATACTCAAAGATGGCTTTGTAAAAGTGTCCTGTGCCCAAGCCAAATGCAATGGCTCATACCTGTAATCCTAGGGACTCAGGAGACTGAGATCTGCGGATCATGATTCAAAGCCAGTCAAGGCAGAAAAGCCCTCATACGACTCTTATGTCCAATTAACCACTCAAAAGAACTAGAAGAAGAGCTGTGGTTCAGATTGGTAGAGCCTTGAGCAAAAGAGCTCAGGGACCATGCCCAGGCCCTGAGTTCAAGCCCCACAAGGGAAAAAGAAAATGAAAGAAAGAAAACAAAAGTCCTATGACCATGCTGAAAGGCTAACTGCCGTCCATCATACACTCCTGATAATGTGCTTTGGTTTCCAATAAATAGCATTAGCATTGAAGCCCAATTCTGTACCTTTACCAATGTGAGGTAGAAGAGCAGGTGGGGAATATATGGGGAGACCCCTCTGGACAGATGTTGTCCAGTGAAAATTAAATGATAATAAACACTTATGCAACTGTACATTTTTCAGTCATCACACCTAAAATGTCATATAAGCAGGTGAGAGTAATTTGGAGAATATCTCTTATTGAAACTAGCATATATATATATATATATATATATATATATATATATATATATATATAATACTAGATCATTTATATAACACAATATATGACCCTTGCTTTTCTTTTGAGGGAAAAAGTAGGTCATGCTCCTCATTGTATGTTGTATATACAGCTCAGTGTTTGGCACATAGTATATCTCCATAAACCAGATTGAATGTGAGAAAAATGCACAAATCAATAAATAATCATTGAACACTTATAACTTATTTAGTAAGTCAGTCTGTAAATACTATGTTGTCATAGTCTGGAGAGAGCCTATTTTTTCCTATTCATTTTAGTGTGAAATTCCTGTTAAATACAAGGCCAACTCATTTAATAATATATACTCTTAGTTACTATAATGTCCCTAAATTCTATTTGGCAGTTATTTGGAAACAGAAATTTCTTAGACATGGAGTTAATTTCTCACTGAGATTAGCATTAGGATAACATATAAGGACATTTCTTGACTGCCACAGGGCCCTACATAAGGACTTCTATTTATTTCCCAGGAAATGGATTTCATGTAGTTTACACTTATAACTCCCACTTGACTCTGAGTACTATCACAGTTATTTTTTTTCCTGCTGTAAAAGCACTTAGTCTCTTAACTCCACTTGATAGACATTCCTTCAAATATTCATGACGTTTTCTGTAAATGTCCAAGTTTCCTTGCCACATCCATAAATGTATCAGTAAAAGAAGAATTACATATCAAGCCACAACAGGTTCAAACTCTAAGTTGAGATTCTCTTTGAAGTTCACAATCTCCAAAATGCACATCATAGTTTACATTTATTTTCTAGAAAAGAAAAGGCTGAGTGGAATGTGAGGAAAAGTACAAGTCA